>NC_140607.1:22433741-23033741 GCF_057381915.1 Diplotaxodon limnothrissa
CAGAATCCCACATTCTTGATTTTTAGTTCACAAACACTTCTCATAATGACTAACTACTCCTGGCATTTTGGAGATGTTAGCTCTTTATGCAGTAAAGTTACTGAGGGATACAAATAACATCAGGCTGATCCTGCCAGGATTTATTCCCTGGTTCAAATCACGGACAAACAGTATCCCACAGCTGTTTATGTTTTTAAACCCATTTTGCACAGAGAGGCATTTTTGGAAAAATGTATTGATAGCAATGTTGAATATTAAAACACATAAAATAAAACTACACGTAAAATAATTACACCGTGACGCCTCTGCCTTTCTAAATGGAGGGACAGTAACTGCGTGTGTATGTAAGCGTGTAAAACCTGCAGATTGTCAGATTAACAGTATTTTGTCTCTATCTGCCATTCTGCTATTCATCTCATGTAAACAATAACGTCGCGCACAGCGTGACGTGAATAAAGGCACATACCTTTGACGTTGCATGACGAACTCTGTATTCCTCGTCCACACGTAAACGCAAAAAAGGAGTTTTAAAAAAATCTCAGTTTTCGGTGATTCGAAACGCCGTTTACGTGTGGACGAAACAGCTGCGTGTTCAAAAATACCCGTGTAGGTGTGGACGTAGCATAACAGAGTAAGTAGTTTATTTTATTACTACCTGTAATTTATTGCAGATTACTTGTATTTGCTTAATTGTTTACTAAATGTTTGAGGTGTGAAATAAACCGCAATGAAGCAAAATATGGGTGTGTGTGGTTGGAGGGTGTGTTTGTGCGTGTGCGTGCGCGAACATTTTTCTTGTAAAACAAGGGGGGGCCTAGCAAAAAAAGTTTGGGAACCACTGCATTAAGGTACTGAACCACTGGGACCACTGTGTACAACAGCAAATATCTAGTATGTATTTAACACCTCATTTGTAGACTTCTGTAACATTAAGCTGCAGAAGACTAGTTATATATGACATTTTCAGCTTCCTACATGGTAACTTGAAGTAAATATATTCATTCCATTAATCCAAAATAGGAAAAAAATCTGTTGACTCTATGCAGCAAAAAAACCCAAAAAACAAGCAATAGTTAATAAACCTAGTTTTGTCCAATGCTGGCATTTCTGTTTAGAAATTTTAACTGAAAGATAAGAAAATTCACTCACATTTAGATATTTAAAATGTCTCATTTTATACTTGGAAAAAAATATAGCAAAAATGTGTAATATGGAACTCTGTTATCTTAATTTAAGTAACTGGGGACTTTTTTTTTTCCAACCATTGTATTTTCTTTACAAGTTGGCATGAACTGAAAGCAGCAAGGTAGAAGTTTCAAATGCAGAGACACCTTTTGTTTTCTTCATCCTGTTGCTCAACAGAACAGTGGAATCTCTGCACCTGAGGCTACTTTGGACCCTGGTCACTCTGCTCAGCTTCACACTGGAGTCATCAACCAGTCAAGTCTTGATCTTCGCTTGATTGAGTACTTGGCTCAGGATTGGTCTTCTGTATATAGGTGTGACTTAATCTCTTTTTTTTGTTATTGACACATTTTTTCTATTTATTGTATGCTGATCTTAAATAACATGACAAAAAAATTCTGATGCATAGTTATATTTATAGGAGAGACATGCAGTCTCCATTAAATTGTTTCACATTTCTGATACAAACAAACAATTATTGTCTTGTACAGACTCAACAGTGATCAGGAAGAGATCACCTTCATTGTGTTCAAGTCTCTAAGAGAGGATGCAGACGAAGATGGAGATGCAGTGGAGAGGAAGAGGGCTGAGCTGGATATAGCAGTTCATGTTAAATATGATCTGGGGCAGATGGTGGTTGCTATCCATTCACCGTACTGGATGATAAATAAGACGGACAGGTTGTTGCAGTACAAGGCTGATGACATTCACCGCAAACATCCCATGGACTACAAGATGCCGTTGCTCTTTTCATTCAAGCCTCGGTACTTCTTGCGAAACAATAAGGTATTTATTTTAAGTCAGTCTTACTGAAAGCTCTTTAAAAGAAACATGTTTGATTATTGTTCACAGTGGTCCCAGTGGTTCAGTACATTTATTAGATTAAATTATTTCCTCCCCCAGGTTCGTCTTATGATCTCAGAAAGTGAACTATCTGATGAATTCTCTCTGGACACAGTTGGGAGCCACGGGGATGTGAAATGCAAAGGCAGATTCAAAGATTATCTGGTAAGATTTGAAATTTTATCTCTTTATATAAAAATGTGAAAAAAATATGTAAAGGAAGAGGTTGGCGAAGAAAAAGTGGGATAGTCAGGGATTGGCTCTGAGCCGCTTCTTGTTTGCACTGGAGATGGACAGGTTGACAGATGAGGTCAGGCAGGAGTTGGCGTGGACTGTGATGTTTGCAGATGGCATTTTGATCTACAATGAGAGTAGGGAAGAGGTGGAAGCATGCTATGGAGAGAAGAGGAATGATAGTCAGTGGGAGAAAGACCAAATCCATTTGTGTGGATGAGAGGAAGGCAGGTGGAATGGTGAAAATGTTGAGAGGGAAAGTAGATGAGGGATAGGGTGAGATGGAGGCAGAGGATCCAAAGAGGCAGGTGTATTGGATATGTACTTTTTTTGTATTCATGTAATATGTCTGTCTTATTCTCTGTCTTATTTCAGGTCGGTGTGAAGATCGATGCAAGCAGTTTCAGTCTGACCCGCATTGTGACCTTTGTGCCCTTCTACATGCTGGTCAACAGAACTAAGCACAGTGTGTTCATATGCGAAGACGGGCAAGAAACTTGGACTGAGGCAAAACCAGAAGAGGTCAGAGCCTGTTCAGATTTTTCTCTTTTTGAACAATGCAGGTTAAGGTCTTGGTTTTGGTTTGAGTATATCATAGACACAAGATCCTGGGTATTCTTACATTTAACTTTATAAATAGGTGTGATGTAACAACTGAACATGTGTGCTTATTGATTTCTATAAATTTAATGTGACTAAAGGTTTCTTGTGCATAAAAATGCTTTATTTAAAGATCATGTCTTGATAAAGTTTTAAAATGTATTTACCTACTGATAATCTGACAAGAAGCATTTAGCATATTGTTTTTTTTTTCCTCACATTTAGTCAGCCATCCCTTTCTGGCCTGAGAGTGACACTAAGAAGCTTAAAATTAAAGTAGAAGCTTCCTTATCGCCTCCAGTGACTATCGACTTCAAACGACCAGAGAACTGCTTATTGCTACATCTGGACAACAAAGTAAGCAGAAATGCACATAGTTAATAATATTTGTGTGTGCATAAAAGTTTGTTTTTGTTTGTTTGTTTGTTTGTTTTTTTACATAATGTGTAATTGAGGTGATTAACATGATTTTCACACACATGCCTTTTTGTATTACGGCTTTCAGACTGTTGCTTGTTTCTTTTGTGTAGGCGGGTGGGATTATAGTAGACATGAATCTGTCGGAACACTCGGCCACTATTCAATTTTCTGACTACCATGATGGCGCAGCCCCTTTCCTCATCATCAACCACACTAAAAATCAGACTCTTCACTTCCATCAGAGGTGAGAGAACCAAGGGGCACAGTTAAAAGGAAATATAGAAAATGTTTTAGGTTTGTTTTTTTTTAGGTTTCACTAACAGCAATTGTTTGCAGAAAAGTTGGTGTTTTCCATTCAGACCATTTGCAACCATAACAGCTTACTAGTGAACAAAGCAATCACAACGTGGGTATTTGTTGAGCACTATCTTTGCAACTGATTTCACTCAGCTACAGCCAAAAACCTCCATCAACCATTTGTCAACCGGTTGTCCTTAGCAACTAGGGGTTGCCAGAGGGTTGCAAACTGGCCTCTAGGCCCCTGTCACTGAGGTTTAAACTGTTTTTATGAAATTCTGTTTCCTAGGGACTTGCAGTGTTTAGTTAAAGTGTTTTTTTTTAAAAAAATATTCTGTCATACTGTTTGTTAGCATTAGTGTAGATCTTTGGTGTTGTCTGTAACTGTGTTTTTGAAATACTTTCAAAATGCAAAATGTTTCTTTTCAGTTAGATTTTTTGTGTGTGCCACATTCACCCTAATATTAGGTGCTCTATCCAGAAGTAGGATATTTTTGTGGCAAATGTACTTATAAAACCTTTTCTTAGTGTTCTAGTTATTTCTGTCTTGTTTTTATCCGTTTTATGAACAGCAGCCATTAATTTTACAGGTTTCGTCACGCAAAACATTTCCATTTCCATGTTTTATTGACATGTGTCTTTGCATATTTGTTGAGTAACAATATTGTTCTTCTGTTCCAGTTGCCTCAAACAGTTAAGTTAATAATAATTGCCTGTGATTATTTTTGCTGATAGCAGTTTGTTTGTGTGTTGTGGGTCATGCAGTGTCCGGACAGAATCCTCGTGGGTGGCTGACGAGATACTTGACCTCTCCTTCTCAGTGGAGGAGGACAGGTAGAAAATATGAAAAAGGGAAACTCCTCTGACAAACTCTGAACTCAAAATAAAGATAGAAATGAGGAACAGGAATTACAAAAGAGAACCATCAGTGTAGTTACATTGTCATCACCAGAGAAAAGTTATTTCCTATAGGAAGTAATCAGTCTAGTAAACTTTGACAAAGGTAAAAGAAAAACAATTTAAACACACATCAGTACATTTGGTTATTTAAACTGCACTATGAGTAACGCATGGGTGGTTTCATATTAGCTCCCACAGGATCATCTAAGCTTTGCCTAAAAAAAATCCAGTGGAAAGAGTTTAGCAAAACCTCAAGTCTGTCATTAGTTAAAAAAATAGAAGAAGGTAGGGGTGTTTTTAGACATTTTTCTAACATCATTTTTTGAAGGCTAGATTTAAAATGCCATCGTCTAGAAAAATAATTGAGCTAGGTCTTTGAAAAATTTCGGACTCATTATCTGGTACCGTGGCTCTTTGCATGTTGACTTGTAGGAGCATAGCTCAGGTTAACATAGAATGATGAATACCTGATGTTCCAAAAATATTTAGGTGTCTGATCTCTGGCAGCAGATTTCGAGACCTATAGAAACCACAGTTTTGTAGGTGTGGGACTTCAAATTTCTTTATAGCTTCTCTTATACAATTCACATAAGTAAGTAAAACAGTGGGTATATAAAAAAATGAAAGAGGGAATGTGGGCGAAGCCAAGAGAAAGGATCAAGTATATCACGAAGATGTCTCCAATCATTAACCAGAGTTAACTAAATATGCAAACGATGCAGCAGCTAATCATGGTTTGTTCTCGATGTTACATTAATGGTTCATTTGAGTGCAGAGTGTGGTCAGATGGATGAGTGTAGATAAACCGAAGTATAAAAAAGATCCTTTGAGCTCTGATTCTAGTTTGCCTCTGTACTCTGCTCCCTTAACTAAAGTTATATTAGTTGTATTTAGGAATCACTGTACTTTCAATATTTCCTTTTAGTGTATATCATGGCCTACTTCTGCCATATTCAAACTCTGTTTTTTAAGTACAGTGGAACCCCGACTTACGAAATTAATTCGTTCCCAAGGGTAAGTCGTAGGTCAAAAATTTTCGTAAGTCGAAGCACCCATTGCGCCTTTTGAGTGAGGCGATGCTGAACGATAGGCTAATTGCTAACTAGAACAACAATACGTCATTCAAGTGGAACAGCGAAGCGCAAGTACAGAAGCCAAGGGGTTGTCACATGATTCGGAAGGCATTGTGGGCATTGTAGGCTCAGCCAATCAGAGCCAGCGGATTTCGTAACACGGGCAGAAATATTGCTGTTCAGTGCCTTCGTAACTTGAATTTTTCGTGGAACGGGGTATTCGTAAGTCGGGGTTCCACTGTACATAACATAATGCCACTGACTGTCACAGTTTCAGTTTTCTATTTATAAAAGACCTACACCATTACCCAGTTTTTTTTTTTTTACTGATCTACCGGAAATTTACACAGATCTAAAGGAGCAGAATACAAATCTTAAGCCATTTACTCAGTGTTGCTTTCATCTGTGTTATGATCTTATAGAAAAATGTGAATGCTGCTGACTGGATGGGATTCCTCCAAAGGAATCACACCACCTGCTTCTTCCTATAGTGCTGTCGACTAGTGCTTTTTATACCCTTTTGTAGATTCCAGCTTCGCCACTTCTTCCTTCAGTCTTCATTTTATGATCCATTGAATATTTGTTTCAGAATCCTCACTAATATGTGAACGTGCATATTTGAGCCTTTTATTTCCAGGAATTTGGGGACCTCTGGGTGACATATTTCTGTCTTTTGATGAAAATTGCTGCTGCAGGCTGAGAGACAACTCAGAGAAAATGATTGCTGGCATGGTCCTTGATTGTGGTGGAGGGGCTCTGTTGTATTTTCAAAGTCAATAATTGTTTTGCTTTGTTTCATTTTTGGTAGCTTTAACTCATGTTGCTGATACATACGGCATGTGTCTGTCTTGGTGGGTTTGTGTACATGCAGCTCTCAGAAAAAGGCGGAGCATGAGGAGCTGGAGGCTGGGAAAGCTGTGTACTACACCTGGACTGAGCCCACTGGGTCACGAGCGCTCTCCTGGAAATGCAGCACTTACTCTGGGACACTAAAGAGTGAAGAGGTACTGCACGTGTCAGAATAATAACTGTCTGAATAATAATGTTTATCAGTAATCCTTTTTTCCCCCAAAAACAAATATCTTACATTTCCCAAATAAAATCAGTTTCTGCTGAACGTATTTTTAAAAAAAAGCAGTATTTGCTGTCTTAGGTATAAATTTGATTAGGCTGGCTTTACTTTAAGATTTGCATATTAAAAGTCTATCATAGGTTCATTCATAAATGAAATCCTGAGGGGGAAAAAAGGCTGTACTGTTTGCGAAAGCAGGTAATTATGAGCTTACTGAATGTGAACCTGCTGGTTTTTAGATACCCTGTGACTGCTGAGACTTTTTGCACCTATTCATGTACTTCACACCTTACAGTAACCCGTGAATATATATAGATAATAAAAAGTAGTAAAGTAGTATCACCTTTGCAAATTCATTATTAATAACTGTAAATATGTTATTGGTGGTGATGAATCGTTCATAAATTTGATTACCTTTAGTTTAAAACTGTATAGATACAGATCATGTAAATCTGGATCATCCATCCATCCATCTTCTTCCGCTTTATCCGGGGCCGGGTCCCGGGGGCAGCAGCCTAAGCAGAGAAGCCCAGACCTCCCTCTCCCCAGCCACCTCCTCCAGCTTATCCGGGGGAATACCAAGGCGTTCCCAGGCCAGCCGAGAGATATAATCTCTCCAGCGTGTCCTGGGTCTGCCCCGGGGCCTCCTCCTGGTGGGACATGCCCGGAACACCTCGCCCAGGAGGCATCCATGTCAGATGGCCGAACCACCTCAGCTGGCTCCTTTCGATGGAAGAGTATCTAAATAAAGATTAAAGATACTGAAGTTTATACGCTTTGTCTTTTAGGACCTGCGAGAGGACGTAAACAAGGAGGGCAAACTTTTTGTGATTTCCTTTTATGAAGGTAAAGTTGAATGATCTAAAATCTGCCAGTGCTTAATTGTTGCCATATTGTAGTAATATAATCTCTAGAACTGTTAAAAAATATATATATATTAAAAAACACAGTTTTCTGGCAGGATGTTGGCGTTATGAACTGCAAGTCTGACTCATTTCTAAGGTTTTATTTATCCCTGATTCATTTTGTAATGGTAATGAACAACAACTTTCCTTTGGGTTACAAAAGAAATGTGTGTTATTTATTTTATTTATCTGTTCTAAGGTCTCCAGCGTGTTGTGCTGTTCACTGAGGAGCGACGGGTCTTCAAGATGCTCTGTGACAATGAGAAGGTGCAGGTTGCTCAACAGGAAATCATCCTGACACTACGGCATGTGGGCCTATCGCTGGTGAACAACAGCACCAACCAAGAGGTTGCCTTCATTGGGATCACAAGGTGCTGCGCTTTTGTGTTTGCTTAATAAATAGTTAAAGTAGAATTAAAGTAAACTCTAATTTGCAGGTGCCATGTAGCCCATCTGTTTCAAGCCTTGTTCTGCACTCAGAAATGTTCATCTGCAGATCTTGGTTAAATCAAGTGCTTATTGGAGTTATTCCTGCCTTTTTATGAGGTGGAAGGAGTCGATCATTCTGCTCCTGCCTCTGGGATTAACAAGACATTTTATATTTTCAGTTGTTTTTTGTTTTGTTTGTTTTTTCAAGACCATTCTCTGAAAAACCTAGAGATGGTTTCGTGGGAAAGTCCAAGTAGATCAGCAGTGTGGCACCATCTGACAACAATAATCACTTAAATCCTGTGTTTTTTATTTTGATGCTAGGTGTGAAATGCAGCAGGTCGTTATGACCATCTCTACACTCCTAAAATTTATTTATTTATTTATTTTAAAAGCGCCTTTTGATGTACACATTAGATAGCTGGTTTAACGAGCAGTTCAACAGGTGTACCTAACAAAGTGAGTGTATAAATTTTTATCTATAAATTATGTTTTCTTGCTTAACTAATCTGAGACTTTCATCTCTTTCCTCTTTTATTTAAGCTCTGATGTTGTGTGGGAATTCAAACCTAAGAAGAAGAGTCGATGGAAGCCTCTGACCATTAAAGAAGCTGAAATTATGGAGGACAAGTTCAAAGACTACCAGGAATCTGGGGCCGTAGACAAGGCAATTTTCGATCTGGAAAACGGCTTTCAGGTTAAATATTGCAATTAGTTTTATTCTGTCATATGAAAATGGTGGATAAAAGCAAATGAAAATAGTTGGTTTTAGATTATCCACATAGCATGTAAACTCGTTCATAAAACTGGATTTTAAATTGCACATGATAATGGGATAATTATCATTACTGTTGAATTTTTTTTGTCATTGTCTCCCAGGTGTTCTTTAATCCCACTGGCCAGGACATGCAGATAATGAAGCCATGTGATGCTCCTCTTAGGAGGCACTTCTTGCCGGGTGTGAAGGTGGAGTACAGCATTTCACCACGACAGAGCGCCTATCGTATCCAAGTTCACCGGATACAGGTGAAAAATTTTTATTCAATTTACAATAATTATTGAAAAAGAAGATCAAGCAAGTTAGCTAAAGGCTTTTCTTAATTGCCTTTTCGTAGCTGTGTAGCTCTGTTTGGTCTGTGCACTAAACAGACCTGTGTCCTTTCCTTCTACAGATCCAGAATCAGCTACCTGGGGCCATCTTCCCTTACGTTTTTTACCCCGTGAAACTGCCAAAGTCTGTCGCCATGGAGACAGGTCTGTTAATGCAGGTTTTTTGTTATCTGTTTATTTACAATAATAGACTATTTTAGCTCTTTCGTCTTTATTATCATACTCTATACATATTTTTCCACAGAACCCAAACCTCTAACTGATATCAGCATTGTTACCCGAGCAGCGGGGCACTCTGACATCTCACGCATCAAGTAATTGTTTTTCTTTTCTCACTGTCTCCTCAAATTATGTTTTTCTAGCTGATATTCATTGTTATTGTATATGGAGGCCAGGATCATGATCTACCTGGTAGATTATGATCTACCAGACAAATAAATGTATTATTTGTCCTTTTTAAGACCAATAATATATTTGGGTGAGCTGAAATCTTACAATTCTCTGTTAACCGAAAGTTTAACTCCTGAAATTTGCTCTCATTTATACTCGTCTAAGTCCTGATTTCTGTTCGCCTCAGGTACTTTGTGGTTTTAATTCAGGAGATGGATCTAAAACTTGATCTGGGCTTCCTGTACGCCATCCTGGAGCTGTTCTCCCTAGAGAACGACAGCATAACGAGCGCAGAACAGGAGGTCGGCTACACGCATTGACACACACAACGTTACCTTTCTGTTCAGAATGCGTTATGATTATTCAGTTAGTCAGTAATTCAGTTAACTCAACAGCTGTTGTGCCTTTCTCCTGATGCTCCAGGTGGAACTGTTTGAAAAGGACATAATGAACATAAAGACAGAACTGAACCATGTCTCTGCTGCTGACAAATCTCCCATCAGCCTCTACGAGTACTTCCACATTTCCCCCATTAAGGTGTGTGCGAATGCAGTTTCTGTCAAACAAATAGTGTCTGAACTGATCTCTGCGATTTCTCCGTTGCCATAGTAACGCCTGCTGATGTTTTTGTGCTTTTTGTCAGCTGCACCTGAGTTTCTCTCTGAGCACAGGCGGAGAGGATGGCTTGAAGCAGAAGAGAGATTCGGAACTGATCCCTGTGCAGTCGCTAAATCTGTTGCTAAAGAGTATCGGCGCGACGCTCACTGATGTGCAGGATGTTGTCTTCAAGTATGAATACAGAAAAAGGCTCAAATACACAGCATGCATGTGCCATCCATTAGCATTAAATTACTTCCATGTGACTTGTTCTTGGTGATTCCAACCCTGCTTCTTGGCTGAATGTGACATTTATTTCAGGCTGGCCTTTTTTGAATTGACCTACCAGTTCTACACCACTCAGCAGCTCCAGTGGGAGGTCCTCAGACATTATTCTAAGCAGGTAATACATACAAGCACAATGAAACCAGACAAGTGGCAATTTGTCTTGTCTTCTTTTGTTTTGATATTTTGATTTTCCACCTATGTGTATCTCAAGGCTATTAAGCAGATGTATGTGCTGGTGCTGGGCCTCGATGTTCTTGGAAACCCATTTGGACTGATCAGAGGATTGTCAGAAGGGGTGGAGGCTTTCTTTTATGAGCCCTATCAGGTAATGATATCCAATAAAATTATTGACAAGTTCAACTGGGTCTTTTAGCTTTGAGGTGCGTTATAAAACCTGTTGAATAGTTACGTTGTGTAATTTAGAAAATATGGCCACATTGGATTCAGGTTAACATTCACAATAACTGTTCTTTTTTTTTCTTCTAGGGAGCCATCCAGGGCCCTGAGGAGTTTGTTGAAGGAATGGCTCTTGGGGTTAAGGCGCTGGTGGGAGGAGCTGTAGGTAAGCATGAAATGGTGTTAAAGGGGTAATACAGAGTCAGCCTTAGCTCAACAGGATCAGGTCAAAACTGCTAAATAATCACTGGAATTTCTAATTCAAAAATTAATTATGTTTAATTTATCTTTTATTTTAAATTTAAGTACAGTGTTGTGCAAAAGTCTTGCACTCATTTCTTTGTATTTTGAAATACAGTATGTACAGCAAAAACAGTTTTTACAATTCTTTATCACATCCTGAACTCTCTTACTCAGCTTCCTTGTCTTCAGGAATAGTTCTCCAGGCTTCTAGAAGGACATTCAAAGCTCTTCCTTAGATGCTGGTTGCCTTTTGTTCTGTTTTCTGTAAAGATGATCCCACACTGCTTCACTTATGTTGAGTCTGAGCACTGCTTCACCTAAGTGGAGGCATGCCTTTTAGACCTGCAACTTCTTTCTTTGTCCCTCCCAACTGTCCAGTTTCCTTCACTTGTTTTCAGCTATTTTATGTCTGTCAAACTGTGTTATCATTGCCATGTTTCATAGATTGAGCAAATCATTTGCTTTTTGTGAGAGGCTGCTGGTAACAAACTGGTTAAAAATAAAATTTAATTGAAAGTGTCCATTATGTGTAGAAACAATAATGATTCATCCCTTTAGCCTGGTGTCATTATATGCTTGACATCAGTGTTAAGAAGTTTATCAGATGTTAAAAATAATCCTGTGAAAATAATGTGAAACTAGATTGAAAATGAGTTAAAAAGCAGTAAATGTCCAACAAAAAACGTAATAAAGCTCGGAGAATTATCGCTCATCACCACATGAAAAAAATAAATAAAAAGAAATGAAGGTCGTTAAAGAGTTTGTACAGCCCTGCACGCTGTCCTCACTTTATCTGCTGTCATTATACACGTTGATTGACTGGGATGGGTTCATGGCTGCTATATAGGGCTGTAATTTGAACAGTGTAATAACTGAGCATTTGTCGTTTTACTGCATGTGTTTTTAATATAGTGTTATATCTGTTAAATTTCAGCATTATATTGCCTTTAACAGTGAACTGTGGCTGTTTCATTACACATCTGAGACTTTTTAGCACCATGTTGGAGCCCTTAAAATTTCAGATTTTCACTGACACAATTTTGACATGAACATTTAAGATATATTAAAAAATATTCTCAGGTAAGAAATCATGTTTGTTATTCAGGCGGTATTGCAGGTGCAGCCTCCAGGATAACAGGTGCCATGGCAAAGGGTGTCGCAGCGATGACAATGGATGAAGAGTACCAGCAGAAGAGACGAGAAGCTATGAACAAACAGCCCAGCGGTCTGAGAGAGGGGCTGACCAGGGGTGGAAAAGGACTGGTGTCTGTATGTAAAACTGTTTGGTTTTTAAGTTGCTCCTCTCTGTTTATCAGCAGGAAACACGCAGTTAATGCAGGATGTAGGAAGTAGTAAGACTAGCAACAACAACACTGCAAACTAGTCTGAAAGAAAATGCACGGCTGTAATGAGTCATTTATTCTGCAGTGTTATCTTCCTTTTCCCACAGGGATTTGTCAGTGGGATCACAGGGATCGTTACCAAACCCATTAAAGGTAAGATGAGTCTGACCACAAGTATAAACATGTTAGTCCAATAAAATAAGGGCATAAAAAAAACTACGTGTTCTGTTAGTGTGTTTCCATTGAACAGTTGACTCTGGCATTTGGCCGTGAAGATCTTTGAACTTAAGCTGCAGTGTTTGTGTTATTATGCAGGGGCCCAGAAAGAGGGGGCAGCGGGCTTTTTTAAAGGTGTTGGAAAAGGTTTGGTTGGTGCAGTAGCTCGACCAACAGGAGGCATTATTGACATGGCCAGCAGCACTTTCCAAGGGATCAAGAGGTACAGTTATTTCTGTCTGTGCTATGTGATTGTGCACTTGCCGCATCAGTGTGTAATCTGATAGGTCCTGTTTGAATTTGTTTATGCCCTGAGTTGTGTGAAGGTGTGCGTTTCCAAATGCAAATATCTCGATATAGGGCAGCAGAGACTTCACAAGATGTTCAGTCTCTACGTCCTCCTCGCTTCATCCACGAGGATGGTGTCATACGACCATATAAGGAGCTGGAAGGCCTCGGCAGTCAGATGCTTCAGGTAAGACAAAAAACCCCTCTCCATCATCACCTTTTTACAGTCATTCCCAGTTTTTACAAAGATGGAAAACTCTGTTAACAATATTGCATTCATGTCATTTAATTTTTAAAGTTGTTTTATCTTTACTGTGATGTGGTGTCATTATCTTTGCATTTCAAACTTATTTGACTGATTTTCTTAGCTGTGTTGGATGCCCTAAATCAGGGGTCGGCAACCTGTGGCTCCGGAGCCGCACGCGGCTCTTTAGTCCTTATAGTGTGGCTCCGTGTGGTTTGGGAAAATAAATTAGAAGTATTTAGCTGAAGTGTATTTTATTTATGTTAGTTCTTTTTTAACTTGTAGTTCTAAATCGGAAGATTATTGTAATAATGAAATATAAAAATAAAATTATATTCTATTATTTTTTTCATCGCTTAAAATAAGCGTCACACTCGCGGAAGCTGGTGTACCCGCCGAAACACCATTCATTTATTGAGACTTTCAACCGAGGCCAATTATGGATCTTCGGATCCACATCAGCAGCTCCACCGTGAACTATGTTAAAAACAAACACTGCTCACGCCTCACAGATGACAGCTTACAGTCCTGCGTAAAGATGAAAGTGACTTCATACAGCCCCGATTTGCAGACGCTGTGCGTAGAGGTTCAGGAGCAGAAGTCCCATTGTAAACATATCACGGCAGACCCGACGATGTTTCCATGAACACGCTTTTCAGCATCTCTTTATTGACCACTTTTCACACACGGTCGACGTTAAGGCGGCGAGGCGTGATTGCGGGTGCCGCTCAGGTGCGTCCGCCTCCCCTGCAGCGGCGCTGCAGACCACGCCCCGCCACACACATTAACCAGGTAAAATACATATTTAGGCGGAATTTTGTAATTATCTACTTTTCATTTTTAGCAGCATAGTGCTTTTTTCCAATTATTTTTTTTAAAAGTCAGGTCAAGGCTCCAAAAGCCCAAAGGCGATATAAGGGTGGCGGCTCACAACAGTTTTTGTTTGCTGGATCATTTTAGTTCAGCAGGGTGTCTTTCCTTTTGTTATATTTCTTTAAGAGTTTAAAATGTGTTATTTACATAAATAAAATGTAATTTTCTCTGTAGCACTTCATGGATTTCATAAGCAACACACCTTAGTTGTTCACACAAAGCATAAAGGTAAAAAAACAATATATACAGTGTTATCTTCTTTTTAGATGTTAAAAAGTATTTGCGGCTCCCAGTGTTTTGTTTTGCGTGGAAACCGGGTCCAAATGGCTCTTTGGGTCTTAAAGGTTGCTGACCCCTGCCCTAAATGGTTGCCTTTGTTGTTTGGGGAAGTTTTACTACTCCTGTAGGAATAGGTTTGGCAGTCTCTGGACAAATTACATATTTGTTTAATTTTTGAAGTAAAAAGAAGTCAATACAATCCAGTGGGTAAAAAGTGAGCAGCCCCTCATTCCCACTTGATTCACTTTTATGTCTTGAGTGAGTCATTCGTCAGTGTTGTGAAAAACTCTTCTTCTGGCAGAGGATGCGATATTGATGCTAAGTGATACTTCATTAATGGTAGAAAGGTTTCAGCTACCGTGTTCCCAGTGTTCAGATGCCATTAAGAAATGAGAGGTCAATGCAAGACTGACAACCAGGAAAGCAATCAGAGACTAATCTGTTCAACACGATGGTTAAGCTGCCAGACTGCAGAATAGCTTACAAACTGAGGCTGGTCCATGTGCATCATTAATGCATATGAGGATGTCCATGCAAGTTTTCAGAAGGAACCTTTATCAGCAACTTTGTTACAAATGTGAACACTACAGATGGATAGAATTAAAAATGTCTCTTTTTTTATATCACTAAGTTATGGTTAAAAGGAAGCGGCATTGGTTAAATCTTGTAATCTGCAAGGAAGAATAAAAGGGTACAGGAAAATTTAAAAAAAGATTATATTTGCTGTATTTCACACCAGAAATCAACAGAATGTCTGCATATAATCCAAATATATCATGTTTTCCATATTTTCACATTTCAGAGCAGCTTACATGTGTTTCAGGTCTGATATTTATCTAACCTTTTGTTGACGTTGTCTAGCTGTGAGTTGGATAGAGTGGGTTGAAGTTTCACATTGTGTTTAATAGTAAAAATCCTAATTTCCCTAAAATTTACAGAAAGGTGATAAATTAAAGCAGCCTACAAGAGAGGCCAGATAACTTCAGTGGACAAATTGGTGCTTTTTTATAAAGATTCTGCAAAATTTAAAGCTGAAAAAAGAGTTTTAAATCTTGTCATATGATTCACATCATTGCCAGTCTGCTCCATGTTGACTGTCTCATCTTTGTGTTTCTAACTTCATCTTCATTCAAGACTTTCTTCAGTTTGTCACCTTTCTGTCTTACCAGCTTAGGTTTGCGTGTGTGTAGTAATGTGTTAGTAACTGAGTTGTTCCTTCAGCTTAAATTAGGACCAGGCCATATAGAGTAATAGTTCTATAAATCAGAGTAGGTTCTTCAGTTTTATGTTTATGCTTTTGTTAAAAAGCCTTCAACACAGTGTTCCTGATTGTTCCCAAATGTTTCCTTGTGTCTTTGAGAGAAGAGGAAATGCTTATCACAGTCTAAGCTGGGAGGGATTCTGATCTGTTTAAACTGATAGTCTGGCAAATTTAATCTTTTTAGGTCCACCATAATTATCTTATCTGCTCAAACAATAATTAAGCCATTGCATTAGGGCTTTGTGATCCAGTTTACAGCCATTTACATTTTTATAGATCCAAGAGCATTTAATGCTTGTTAGTCTTTTCAGGTCAGATATAATATTTTTAAATTGTTTGTAAATGACTTCTATTGTGTGAAACTTTCGATGACTCACAAATGCGTGCTTCAGTTCACACACATACAAAGTAATTTGGCCTCAAGTAAAATTAGTTTAATTTACAGACACATTTTTTTTAAGTTCAGCTTCACAAATCTGATCATTTTCTCTTTTAAAAAACTTTCTGTCCGTTCAAATGTCTAAAACTACACAAAAAAAACCTTTCACTTACCTGCAAAGCCTTTAGTGCACTTTGCACTGTGTTCAAGTCCCACTGGAAAACTAGGACATCTCTACTTCCTGTGTGATTTCTTAGTTTACACTTGTAGATCATACCATACACATTTGTAACACTTTTAAGACATATTACTCTCCATACTTTTAAAGTCTGAAACTGCAGATTTGAACACTGCTGATAGGTCACTCAGACTTTTCCTTGGTTCTCACCTTGAAGTCGCCTTATCAGCAGAAAGATTCGCACCTTCCGTCTGATCTAACCCTCCACACTTTTCTCCTGTCATGTCCGCAGAGGCAAGTGGCGTACAGTGAATGGCGTAGATCTGGCTCAGAGGATAAGGGAGATGAGTGAAAACAGCTAGCAGTGACAGAAGTGAAAGCTGTAGAGTTGGTGTTTTGTGTGTAGTCTGTGCTGGAGGGTTGTCTCAAAGTTTGGAGATCATGTTTGGTTAGATTAAAGTGAACCAAAGTAGGGACTTTCATTACTGGTGTCACTGGTTTAGAAGATTTTATTATTTTTTATATTTTGTTGTTAACTGTGTTTTTTTTATTTTTCATCACCCTTTTTTTGTTTGTTTTGTTTTTTTCCCTGCTCCACAACAACAAACTAAAAATGATTTCAGCCACCATTTTTCAGCCAAGTCCAACTTGGCTGTAAACCTCGTATCACATGACCATTAACCATTCATGATTAAGGTTGATGCATTTGTTTCCTGCTGGAGAAGGTTTGTGTGAAGGTCACACAAATGCTGACTCGTATGATCTAATCAGAAAACTAAAGTCTGAAAGTCTGTGTCCTCTTGTCCAAACTAAAACACAGTCCTAGCAGTTGTAAAGGTCTCTCAATTAAATATCCTGAAATGTCATCTGAGAGCTGCATGTTAACAGTGCAATGTTTATGCTTTTTTTTTTTAAAAGCCATTGTTGTGGACCAGGCATTTTCTTATTAGTTTACTTATTAGTGTTCATCTTTAAGTCATCATAATCACACTTTTTTCCTTCATTGTTATGTTTTTTTTGTCATTACTTGGAACCTTTCACTGATATTTTGTTCTTAATAAAGTCTTTGCATTTCAAACTTCCACCTGCCATCGTCTTTGTTTCATCCTGTCCTGCATCTGAATCCCACAACATGTTCCAATCTCGTTACAGGGAAACTATTGTGCAGATACTGATTCACTGTTTTTGCTGTGGTAGCTCATGCTTCCTTTACTTTTATATACAGTTTTTGACAGACAGTGACGTATTTTTCAATGTTGTTGTTTGGACAGATATTTTTCTAGTCTTTCTTTCTTTTTTAGAAAATTGAGAATGGACGTTTTGCCAGCTACAGGTACTTTGCTCATGCTAAAGTCAATGAATCTGACTTTCTCATGATCACCAAGAGGTGAGTGGTTTTTTTGGGGGGTTTTCTTTACCCTTTTTTGTTTGTTTTCTTCTGTTCAAGAAAGTGTTTTACTTGAGATAATGACCAAGAGCTGAGATATGGTTCAAATGATGCATAATTTTTTCTTTTCTAATCAGTTTGGATGCTAAAATTTTTGTAAAAGTTTATATAGTATTTGCGTATTTCTACCAAGACTTTCAGATCAACTGTGAAGAAAATTCTTTCCTTTGTTTTCATTCATTTGTTTTAATGTTCTGCTGTACTTCTTGTACTTGACTCTCTATTAACAGCGTTACATTCAAATTCAATTCTAACTAATGTAAAGATTTGAGTTCATACTTCTGACATACAGTACCTTCATTGCCCACCAGGGGGCTGCAGCCCACACTGTAACACAGACTGCATAAAACTTGGATGTAGCTGGCATGGTGTCAGCTGTTGCTTTGTGGAGCTCCGTTTTGAATCCTGGAGATCAGCATTTCCACTGCTGCTGTCTTGGTTTAAAAAAACAAAACAATAGAATACCCCCCCCCCCCCCCCCCCAAAAAAAAAAAAAAAAAATCCCGCCCAAAATATGGATGTAACGAGATAGTAAGCTGTATATTGAAGTTTTATTCAAAAATCCATTTTTTTTTAATTCAGTTAAACCAAAATGAATGATTGACCCACAAACTGAGCTGGAAAATGTTTACAGTCGAGACAGGAAGCTGTTTTCACAAAGATAGGACCAAAAGTCTTTTTACAACCACACAGGTATCGCCATCTGGTGGCATTCAGATTAAGGTTTAAGGCACTCGCATGTTGGCTTCATCTTATGTCTTTTTACTTTTTTAATGCCTATGACTGGAAATCATTGTTTTGGGGATAAAGAAACTGAAATATAAAGTTTACATTTTTCTTTATTCATTCCTTTTAAACACACATCTTTTTTTTCCCAGGGGAATATTTTTTGTGACCAAAGGCACTTTTGGTCAGCTGACCTGTGAGTGGCAGTATCTGTTTGAAGAGTTCACCAAGGATCCAACCATTATAGAGGACCGCCGACTTCGCATTGAGGCCAAGGTAAAAACAAACAAACAACAAAGATGTTACCATTATTTACTACCCAAATTTTTCATTATTATTATTATTATTATTACTTCTGCACTGAACCTCGCCTTCCACTGCAGGAGAGAGTGAAGTCAGTCTTTCATGCCAAAGAGTTTGGGAAGATAATAAACTTCAAAACTCCAGAGATAGCCAAAGTAAGTTTGCAATTTGGACTCAAGCTGATATTTCCTTTCAGTCGGGATACACGACTAGTGAAAATAATTAGTTCTAACTTTGGGTCATTATTTATTTTCAGTGGGTTCTCACCAAATTGGAGGATGCAAGAGAGAGTTTACCCAAGTACTGACTCTGAAGATCGAGAAATGCTAAACACACGAGCTCTGTGTGTGCCAGTGCCTTTTTTTCTTTACTGCATGCTTTTTTTTTTTTCCCTCCGTGTGTGACTAGTGAATAAACGATGTGGACTGTCGGTGTGTGTCGGGGCTGAAAGACACAGTGTGCATGTAGACAGATTGCTGATTTCCATCCACTTTGCTTTGCATTCATTATTTTACACCTGGTCATGTTTTTTGTTTTTATTATAGTTCTCTTTATTAAAACGTTAAGTCTGGAGTTTACGAACAGGTTCTGTTATTGCCTGCTTGAAGGATTGTACGAATGGAGGATTGTGATTCCTTAGATGTACTTGTTCTAATCAAACACACATTAAAGCTGCTGTTGGACGAACTTTGAAAGGGGAAAAGAATGAGCGGGCCTCCACCTGCAGCTCATACCTCTGTTTCAAGTCTCTCCCACCAGATGAGCACAGGATTTTGCACATTACGCACAGTTAAAAAAGGATTTTTGTTGACCTTGAGCTTCATGTGGATACCCCCGGCTCTAGCGGGTGAAAACTTTCTTAACCCTCCACCTCTTTCTCACTGCCCAAGAGAGCCAAGAAGAGGTAGAAGAGGACTCCCACTCCCCCACAAACGCTATTGTTGACCCCCCCCCCCCCTTTCATAATGAAACCAAAAACATTTTTGCCTACCGTAGCTTTAGAGATTCAGTTTAACTTTCATTTCTGGATGTAAAGGAGGATTTGGGTGTAGAAATGTCAATCTTAACAGTGACTGGTAGGGGGGGAAAAAAATCCCTCGAGTATCACTGAGGCCAAATTAACTGTAATTGTTGTAGCACATTTAATGTTGCACACTGTTTCTTTTACTGGATTATATAAAAGGCATGCTAATATGAATTAGTATGGCTTTATAGTACACATAATTCAAAAAATGTGCATCCTTAAAGTTCTTTTTCCTATTTTTTTTATACATTGCAGAATAAAGACTGTTGAGTGTGTGAGTCAGAGATGCATGCTATTTTTATACTGTACTTACATGCATCAGTTTGCTGTATATGACCTAATATGATGTCTATCTGTATATATCCATCCTCGCATCAGACTTTGAGGAGCTTGCAGTATGAAATTTTGTGATTTTTATGTTTTTATACCACACATATGCAATGCCAAACATGCTGATGAATTATACAGAGAAAAGGTATATATTGAAAATAAAGGAATGCTAATTATTATTATCAGCTGCTGTTTACTCTGATGTATATTTCAAAGATTTGATTTTGGTCTTGGGCGCATCACGATATAATATCACTCAATTTCATTTACATCGTTTTGTTTTCGGGGAGCAAAATATTCACTGCAGTGGCTTTTTCTTTTTCATGCTGTTTTCAATAAAGTTTTTTGAATTCAAAGCGGTCTTCATTTATTCCTCGCACCAAGAAAACGTCAGGCACCTGACTTGTACTCTTTATTAAATAATTATCTCTTTATTGAAAATAACCATAAATAGAAGAAACAGTTGTATTTTTTTTCCTAAAGCACATCTCAGACTATTTACATCTGACACTCTATGAACTCCGTGGCTCTGCTGACTGTCCTGAGTAAATAAGGCACTTACATGCGTCTCAGTGTTAGAGCAACCATTTCTAAACATTATGAAATCACAAAACCGGGCTAAAGAGCATCCTTATCAAACTATTACATGGGGATACATTTACATACATTAAAGCACTCAGATCATATGTCTATTTAAATAAGTAGTTCACACAACAGGTCAGTTACTTGCTACTAATTTTCACTTTCTCATTTCCACTGTAATGTATCATTTACAGCAAATACTAAAAAACTACAAGGGAAACTAAAGCATCTAAACACAATTTCATGTTAGTATGTCTGGTACAGGATGTTTGTATTCTCTCTTTTTTGGATCTCCCTTGTTAGAAATGAAACAATTTCAAATTGCTTCTTTTTTTTGGTTTAAGCTTGATTGATAATTAGATTCTTTTCTATTTCGGCTTTCCTCAGGTCTTCTCTTGTATGCATTTGCTCCTGTGCTGTATGCAACCTTTCTACACCAGGTTGAAGTCCCCGAGGTTGTGCCTGAGGATGGTGTCTTTGACGGCCACGAAGACAAAGCGGATGTTTTCTGTGTCCGTGGCGCAGGTGAAGTGAGAATACAACGTCTTGTCCTTGTCTTGTTCTTGGTACATTTTTAGGATGAATTTTTGAGCTGCTACTTGATCCTGCTGAGGTCCTGCAATTCAGGGTTGATATTATTTAAATATGTCAGTAAATTCAACATACGCTCACCAGACACTTGATTGGGTAGACTTGTTCAACTGCTTGTTAATGCAAATATCTAATCTGCCAATTACATGACAGGAACTCAATGCATTTTACGACCTGCTGAAGTTCAAACTGAGCATCAGAATGGGGAAGAAAAGTGATTTAAGTGACTTTAAATGTTGGTACCAAACAGGCTGGTCTGAGTATTTCAAATTTACTGAGACACAACCATCTGTAGTGTTTACAGTGAATAGTCTGAAAGTGAAAGATGATCTGTGAGTAGCAGTCCTCACAGAGGTCAGAGGTCAGAGGAGAATGGCCAGACGTGATGATATAGTAACTAATGGTAATTAACTACTGATTTCAACCGAGGTATGCAGAAGAGCATCTTCTGAAGCAGATGGTCTACAGCAGCAGAAGACCACACATGGTTTCACCTCTTGTCAGCCAAAAACACCAAACCAAAACTGAAATTCTAAGTCTTGATACTTAAAGATTAAAAATGTGTTTAAAAAAAAACAATCAGTTATTTTATTTTGAACAAATTATGGGTTTTTAATGCAGAACAAATTTGGTGATTTTCTTGTGGGCTTGTATCAAGGAGGGAGGGGCGGAGCTTAGACTAATGATTGCCAATGTGGACCAAAATTCCTGCTGAATGTTTTCAGCTCCTTTTAAAATCTCAGCCATGAAGAATTAAACCAATTCTGATGGTAAAGGAGGTTCAACCTGGTACCAGCACAGTGTACCTAATATAGTGTCAGTTGAGTATTTTTAGTCTATTTCAACACTTCCATAAAAATGAGTACCGTGCAGCGATTGTATGATGAAGGACTTAATTAGATCAGCTAAGTAATTACAAATCTTGTGGTGGAATAAGAGCTGAAATCAAGATGAGCATTCACTCAGTCTAACCTGTGAATTCAGGGAAGTAGGTGGATAAGTGAGAGTACAAGATCTTCTCCTTGAGGATGTCGGTCTTGTTGAGGAAAAGTATGACAGATGAGCGCTGGAACCAGGGGTAGGTGATGATGGTCTTGAACAGGGCCTTGCTCTCCTCCATGCGGTTCTGAGATGTTTAAAGGGATCAAACACATGTAAAACTCCAGGAGGATGTAAACTGAAATCATCATTTGCTGTGTCGTTAAATTCTCACCTCATTGTCGCACTCAGCCAGGACCTGATCGTATTCGCTGAGTGCCACCAAGAAAATGATGGAGGTGACGTTCTCAAAGCAGTGGATCCACTTTCTCCGCTCTGATCTTTGACCACCCACATCAACCATCCTGTCATAAAAGCAGCCAAGAAAAGTCACGCCACCTTCGAGGTCGGTGCCATGCCTGTGGCCAGTTCCAGTGCTGCTGCTATTATTTTGGTTCATAGAGTATTTCAAAGTAGAATGGGAGGCAGAGCCTTCAGCTTTCAGGCCCCTCTTCTGTGGAACCAGCTCCCAGTTTGGATTTGGGATACAGACAGCCTCTCTACTTTTAAGATTAGATTTAAAACTTTGCGTTTTGATAAAGCATATAGTTAGGGCTGGATCAGGTGATCTGTTAGTTATGCTACAATAGGTCTAGGCTGCATTGGCTTCCCATGAAGCACTGAGTGTTTCTTCTTCACTCACCTTTTACACATCACTCTTTAATCATTAGCTATTATTAATCTCTGGCTCTCTTACACAGTGTGTTGTTTGTCCTGTCGCCCTCACCTTATCCTCGAACAGTTGCAGCAGATGGCCGCCCCTCCCAGAATCTGATTCTGTTAAGAGTTTTCTTCCTGTTACAAGGGAGGTTTTCCTTGCTACTGTCACCAAGTGCTTTTTCAAAGGGAGTTGTTTAATTGTTGGCACTTTCTCTGCATTACTGTAAGGTCTTTACCTTAAGATATAAAGCACCTTGAGGTGACTGCTGTTTGTCATTTGATGCTATATAAACTCAACTGAACTGAATTGAAATGAAACTCTGTGCAGTGCAGAAGATGTCAATATGCACCTCACCTGAAAATGACATTCTGATCCTTAGACCACATGTCAAAGGGGTATTCAATGATACCAGTGGTTGGGACTCGGACTCTGAGGATGTCGTCAAGATCAGGTATGTATGAGGGCTGTGAAATCCGATCCAGATCTGTGAGATAGCTAAAAAGAAAAATATGCAGGGAGAAAAAAAAAACACTAAGAAAGGAGAAATGTAGAAAACTTAAAATGTAAACCAAATTTGATCTAGAAAAGTACAGAGATCTGCGCACACTGTTAAAGATCATAAATGCCTAATTCTCACTATTTGGTGGAGTCGGACAGCTGGTACTCCCTGCGCCGATCATAGCACTCCTGTATTCCAGGATCATCCCACAGACTCTTGACAGCCATGGCGAGGTTGCTATCTAAGTCCTTCACCTTATCCACCTCCACCTCCAGGACTGCGCTGGCATGGCTCTATGGACACACCAAGAAGACAAAAAGACAGTGAGGTAACAATGAGGTAACCATCCATCAAGTCTTTATTGTAAAGGACTGGAACAGAGTCAGTCTGCCTGTACCTGGTTCTGGGGATCAGTGAAAGATATACCAAGAGCCTCCATAGCTCGGACCATTGTCTGCATGGACGTGTAGATGTTCTGGTACACCAGCTTGGCATAGCTCCTTTTGTCCTCGTCTGTATATCCTCCTCCATGGATAATCCTCATTTGTTTGATAAAGGTGCTCTTTCCACTCTCTCCAGTGCCTGTGAGACACATTGAGGATTAAACTCAATAATAGATTTATTTGGTCTACAATTTTTTGCCTCGTTGCAAATTAACATTCTGCAAATCAAACCAAAGTAAACATCTGCTGGCTGCGTGAGCAGACGGGAATGCAGTTTTATGTCTAAGGTCTGTTTTTAAAAATCTGCATTCACGTGACAGCCTGTTTCTCAGCAGTGCTCATCGGTGCAGGATTTGACCATTTTAATTGTCATGTTTCTGAATTTTAAAGAAATCATGCTGATGAGTCAGTTACGACTGCTTTCATTGTCTTGATTTTGATGCCAGACAACAGGTTCTCATAGTACCTAGAAGTATTTAAGTATCAAAACCACCAGTAATAACATTAGTCTAACTACAGCTATAAAGAGGAAGAAAACAAATGTTAAGTATAAGAAAATTAGAGTACTTATTGTACAAGCAGATTATATCATTATAGTATAAATACTGAAATGTGTAAGCATCACTTATGTGCAGGTTGATATGGAGCTCATATGTGTGCTGCTGAGAGCTACATAGATAATGTTTTATTAAACGTATTGATATGCACACACTTACTAGATAAATTCAATTGCCCTATAGTATAATACTTTGAGTGGTGGAGGGATGTTTTATTTTGTCATGCCTCTATAATTATTAATCAACCCCAGAAGCCCTGCAAACGGTCCAGAATGTGGCTGTGAGGCTGCTCAACAGGTCCTTAAAAGGTCCCATGTGACACCGATTCTTTCTTCTTTAGGCTGACTTCCAAAATTTTAGTGATCACTTTGGGTCTGAACCATTTAACAGAGAGGCTGTGCCTCAAGAGCTAGAGCAGGTCATTTACCTGTTGTAAGGCTGGTGGTTTGATCCGCGGCTACTCCGCTCTGCATGCCAAACTATCCTGGAGAAAGATACTGAACATTGAGTTGTTGTGTGTGGTCAGTGCTAGCTAGATGTTTGACCTTTAATTGTGCTAATTAAATTGGAAATGGACTGGTTTATTTCCAGTTTACTATGGTCAGTTGCCTCCATGTATTAGTAAATTACTACATTCATATGCAAATACGAGATCTTTGAGGTCAGCTGATCAGAGCTTGCTGGTGGTATCTGGTCCAGGTTAAAGATAAAAGACGAGCCTAATTTTCTACTCTTCATTTATCCCAAGAGAATATATTATGGCCACTGCAAGCAAGCAAATTTATCTCTCTGCTGCAAAGACACAAACGAAAAAAGTCATGGGAGTCTCTATCCCTCCTTACAGTGACAATTTTAAACTTGAAGTTGTCTACGATACAGTAAAATGTACCCCTGCCCAGTGTCATGCATCCATGCCCCTTCTGCAAGAGCATAAAGTTTATATATACTTTAAAATATTACTGAGCTGCATCCTGGTGAGTTATTACTGCAACTCAATATTTATGATATTTACATTAAAAAAGACCCAAATTTGAATTATTACGTGTGATGTTGCACAGGTGTTGCATACTGTATGCCAGCTGGCAGCTGCCTGGCAGCTACATTAAAGACCCATCTGTCTTTTTATGAACAACTTTTTACTAAGAGATAAGTTAAAAGAAATAAAAACAAGTTCTGTGACAACTCTCAATACCCAGCTTGTCCACGCAGGGACGCAAGCTGAACGATTTGAATGTATATTTGACTGCCAAAGGGACACTCGCCAATATCCGAGAACAGGAAGTTTAAATATCACAAATTGCCCGAAATAAAATTCAACATATCATTCATAGCTTTAGTTTCACCTGGTTGAATAAAATATTTTAGTCAACCTTGCTTAATTTGCTTCTGAAAAATGACCTTCCTTTGGTCAGATGGAAAAATAAATAAAACAAAAGCCCTCCTAACTTCCAATAATTAATTCAACAAGAACGGTGCACTTTTTCACCCTGAAACCTTTCCTGAGTGACAGGATCAGATGCACGCTTAATAACTCAGAGACTCGGTGTGTATTTGGACTCAAGCTCTCCATCTAAAAGGTCTTTCGACTAACTTATATTTCACTAAAACATAATATACTAGATGCATACATACTTGTTCTTATTAAAAGGTATGCAAACCACACACACACACAGTCCCTTTCTGCCATGTTACTCTTCAGCTCTTACAGCAAAAACTCGTAATATTCTCATTGAGATCACATGATGCACAGCCGATTTGGTAAACAAATGTGTTTGTTAACAGACCTGAATATTGGAGGTTGCTGTGTTTGTGTATGTGTGTGGGTTTATGCAGGGATGGGTGGGGAGTTTCATCTTTTGGGCAGTCGGTGTGTGCATGTGTGTCCAGCTTGCATGTACGACACAGCTTCATACCTGCACACTTCCTCAATTGGGGAACGCTGTAACACGAGGCGGTGGTGCCCGCGTGAATGAATGTGATGTTAGTGTCATGAGATAACGGCTACTGTCAAAGTCTGTCCTCTCCGGGTTTTTTTTGTTGTCACAACTGAAATGTACCTGCTAGGCAACGACTGTGCAGAGGCACAAAACAAAAAACATGAGAAGTCACTAATCTGCAAAATTTGACTTTTAAAAACAAACAAACAAAAAAAAAACAAGATCCAGCAGATCTACTGCTACATTCAAACATATTCCAGTTAAAAATAACAGAAAAAACAACACTTCTTCCAAAAAGAAGAACCAAACAGTATTTCAGTGTCTATATATGTAAATGTATGTATTGATATTTGAGGGTATATATCGAAGGTATGTGTATATCCATATTTTTAAGTGTGCGCATGTGCATTTATACATTTAAACATGTTTATATGCATATATAGTATAAATATTATAATATAAATAATATTATTTATCACAACTGTGATAACGATCCTGTAGCGTGGGTAGGCGTTGTAAGGATACATGTATGTATAGATGTATAATTGCATATGTTTGTTGTATGCACATCATGTGTCGGTATGAATGCACTTTTATGTGTGTGTGGGTAATTGGCAGGTCATTTGAAAGTAAGATAAATATTGCTATCATTCCATAAATAGGAAGGATCATATAAGTTTATACTTCTTCTTAATCCTTCTCAGGCATAAAAAGTTGAGTTATTTATACACAGACGACTAACATACTGAATATTTGACTATACCTATCTACTGAGCTGTGATGATTCGGTATGCAAGTCGGCAGCTGTTCAAGTCAAATTTAAGGCCTCTGACAAAAAAGGGCAGAAAGTGAAGGTGTTGATCTCTTGCACTCTCAGTAGACCTGACTCTGACCATCCTAATGAAATCCACTGAGAGCTGAGTCACTCTGACCAGGTAACAAAAGGTTACTTTCTAGATCATGGCTGTCATACTCCTTTTACACTGTGGCCCACACAGAGCCCTGTTTGATCTTAGTGGGCTGGAGCAGTAGATTTATTACCTGGAAAAGAAAACCCTCCAAATCATTCCTCTTTCTGTCTGTTAGAGAGTTATCTCTGGGATGCTGGGATGATAGCTCCTTCAGGACTTAAACTCCGGTCAGAGAGTGGGGCACAGAGAGTGATGTCCAGATATACTTTAATGGAAGTTAACAGCAGCTCAACAGTACAGCAGTAGGCATACTGAACAAGTGTGGGAGGGGCGGACATGCGTGTGGTTCGTTGCACTTATAGCGATGCGACTGAAATATAAGGAGACTTTCGGTCACCGTCAGTGTAAAGACATTTAAGTATACATTAAATAGCTCAGACGGCATGAGAAAAACAAACGCATTTGCAACAGAAACACTCCAACGTGACTCTTTGTTCTCCCACTTTAAGAAAGGAGAATGATGATGAAATGCTTAAAAATGACAGAAAAAAAGCAGTTTATTTCCCAGACTATCCTGCAGACTGACATAAAATACACTTTGAATAATAACATTTATGTCCTTCTTCTTTGCATTTACCACATTATCCAAAGTTATTGCCTCTGTCAGTGCGCCCCAGAGCAGTTGTGGCTACAATGTAGCTTGCCATCACCAGTGTGTGAATGGGTGGATGACTGAATGTAGTGTAAAGCGCTTTGGTGTCCTTAGGGACTAAGTTAAGTGCTATACAAATACAGGCCATTTACCATTTATTTAGGGGGCTGGATTGGGCTCTTTGATGGCCAGGTTCTGGGCCCTGGGCCTTATGTTTGAAACTCTTTCAGCCTGAACAGAGACCTCAGGGTCATCCTTTTTTCTGGAAAGTCCCTCCACGTTTTGACTTCTCTCAACTACCTTTGTGATGCGTTAAACAAAACTGCTGGAGTCCAGCTGTCTGTAACAGCCTACAGTGAGCTGCGAAAATGGTTTTCTTTTAAAGCAAATGAATGTTGGTTTGGGGGCAAAAACATAACGCTGTGTTTTGAGTGAAATGATCTGCTAAGAGAACAGTTGGTAAAAACCAATAGCTTGTGCTCTGTGATGCATTTGCATGACTTTTGCATGAAACGCTAGTTATGGCTTTCAAACACACCACTGACCAAGGCGTGGATGGCGACTGGTTCCTGAAGTGCTCCCACACTACTGCAGTAAAATGCGCCCCCCCCCCAGGAAGAGAGTGAGTGAGTGAGTGAGTGAGAGAGAGAGAGAGTGTGTGTGTGTGTGTGTGTGTGTGTGTGTGTGTGTGTGTGTTTCTGTGGCCAGGTGGAGACTTACCGACCCCAGCAGGCAAAAAGTACTCAAGGATTCAAATCTCCGACCACGCTTAAATCAATGGCAGCGCCATGGCGCGCGGCTGCGCATACCCTGGATGTTCTCGGAAAGCCAGTGCGCCTCAACTGTGAAACGCTGCTCATGACTTGAATCCTCTCATGTAGCCACACGTGGCAATGACAAAATGTTGCGTGCTGGATATAATATATATAAAATTATATATTTGCCTTCTAAAGTGTGCATTTTACTTTCATATGGCTAAATGAATACTAGTCGACAGGCGTCAGAGCTCTGTCCCACCTGCCACGATACCCGTGGCCAGGAAGCGGTGAAGTAATGGCAAATTTTGAGCTGTCTCCCACAACTGAAAATGAAAACGCCTGGATCCTTCCGCTAGAGGAACAACTTTAAGAGCAAATGTTTTAAAGCTTTTCTTTTGCCCGGAAAAGAACATTTATGGCTACAATCTAGATAAAACTTTTGAATGATTTACAGCAAAGCACGAGGAGAATGAGGAGGACTCCGTGAAGTCAGTTACCCTCCGAGCTGGTGTTCAGGTTAGTGATGCTCACCTAAAAGCAGCAACTTGAGCTCCATGCGAGAGTCCTCCTTGTCCCTCCGCAGCTGCTTCTCAATCTCCTCGTTGATCCTCTGGTTCTCTCTCTCCTCCGCTGAAAGACAGCATCCAGCCATCGCTGAAAGTCACCAGGTTGCTCTCCAACGACCACTCGGCTGTAAAAATGTCGCAGGCTTTGATTAAAGACAGAAAAAAAAAGAAAAAGGAAACTCAGACGTGTTAAAAAAAAATGCTCCTTTGCCCCCTCTTGCACTTCACAACTTCAGACGCAAAAAGGCACAGAGCATCTTCAAAACTGCGCCTTTGACTTCCACAGAAACAGAAAAGTTTGCTGCTAAAATATAAAGTGCTAGATTTCAGGGGTAAGTCCAAAGCTCTCTCTCTGTTTTACTTAAGCATCGAGGTGTACAACAAGGTGCACCACGAGCTGTTCCTATTGGACAAAGTGCTGCAGTTATACTCTACCTGGACGACACTTCAGCTTTATCCTGACGAATCAGGAGGGCGTGGCACCGGCTACAAATAGAAAAGGATAAAATGGGAAGTTCGCTGCCACAACCTGTGGAAACGGTGAGCGATGAGGAATTCACCTGTAGATGAGTTTTAATCGGACATGGAGTGCCATGGCTCATTCTTAGAAGTGCTCCACGCTGTGCTCGCTTTCCTTGGAAGTTTCTATAATATCACACTCGTAATTCACGAGTCTTGATGACATTAAATCATGGTTCGCGTTAATTTTTTGCATATAAATGATCAAAAAAGATCATACTATTCAGCCCCTGTTCTTCCCTAAACGTTGACCTTGGCCCACCCGAAAAGTTCAGAACCTCGTTTGCCAAAGATTTAGGAATGTTTCTCGCAGGGGAGATTTTAGCCCAAAATGTCTGTCTGTCTGTGCGATTTTAGCACCCCCAAAGATTTCTTACTTTCATGACAATATTTGCTGTTTGTGTGACACACTAATATAAAAAGCATACAGTACTTGGTTGAGACGTAACATTTTAACAACAAAAGTATAGATACCCCCCCCCCCCCCCCCACACCCCAAAAAAGAAATGGTTTGTTCCAGCTCGCCCCTCCCCTGCTCTGGCTCTAGCGCCGTTGCTGCCAGAGCGATGATGGCTGAGACACAGCGGAACGGAGGTGTAAGTGCCTGGCTTAAAACAGGACATATTAGCTGCATTTTACCTTCAATTACTTTTTATATAGTTAGGTAGGAGTCAGGTCATGTTTCTTTTTAGCTGAAAAACATTACACCCAGGTAACCTGCAGTGTTGAAAACTTTTCCGTCGATGTTTGCTACCCTACAATCCGTCCTGCTCTGTAGTAAAATCAGCGACATTTGACCGTCCTGTTGCTCCCATTGAAATTTATATAGCCTATTTAAAATCTAAAACTTAAAATTGTCCGTAGCCTACTGTTGTTACCACTGTCCTGTTTGAAATGGATACTAACTAGCTAACTGACTGAATGCCCATTAACCTTATAACTCCGTGTGTGTGTGTGTGTGTGTGTGTGTGTGTGTGTGTACAGAGAGACAGCCAGGTTCATAATGGATATAAGGAAGGTTTTTCAAAAAAAGGAGCCACATTCAGGTAAAAATGATCTGTCAATCAAGAATAATGTTGGATCAGTGTTTTATTAGATGTTCATGTGGTTTGGTTATTTGCCTTTTGGTTGAAAGTACACTGAGAGAGGACTTTTTGTTAGTGAGCTTAATAGTGTTTTTTTTTTCATATTGATGTAATTTTTCATCTAATTGAATCTATTTGTGTATGATTGTCAGTCCAAAAAGGGAGAGAGGAAAGAGGGGAATGTGAGGAGAAAGTACAAGGTCATGACCTTCCTGCAGGAAGAACCAGGTAAGAAAACAGACAGGGAACAGTGACAGGCACAACAGAAACTGTTAAACTGACAGTTTAAAGAGAAAAAGCCTGATTTTACTCACACAATCTGGAAGTTGTGTCCTCCCTATATTAAAGCTGCTATACAGAATTTGCAAAACAAACTGGGTTGAAACATTTTTGACCCTCTTTAACAACATTCCAACATAACATTATAATTGATTGGGGAGATTAAAATTAATGATATATTTTTATGTGGTTCAGCCTAGGGCTGCACGATTAATCGTTAGAAAATCGCAATCTCGATTCATACTTATGTGCGATCTCATTTCCAAATTACAATGATTTAAAAAAAAAAAAAAAAAAAACGACGACGACAATTGTACCGCATTTTGATCCGGGACGTACTCTGCATGAAAACAAGCGCTCACTCTTCCTGCTCAACAAATGACAAGGGCGGAGCCTTATACCACGTATTACAGAAGCTGTGCCGTGTGATACTAAAATTAGCAGGGAAAAAACAACGGAGAGCACGTCAGGGATGACAAGAAAGTGACAGGAGAAAATCCGTTCCGGTCAACCACCCAAACACCAATAACGGGAACCTTATACAGCGCTTCCCTATACCCGTCAAACTCAAAGAAATTACAGAGGCTATCACTTATCACCTGACCAAAGATATGGCTCCCATCAACACTGTGCAAAGCGAGGGATTTAGGAAAATGATCAACACCCTAGACAAACGCTACACAGTGCCGTCCTGCAACTATTTTTCTATTGTTGCACTACCTGCTCTATACACGCAGCGTTGAGCAACGGTGGAGACGGAATTTCAAGCAGTACAACATTTTGCGGCAACAACAAAACGTAAGACATTTGTTGTTTTTATGTTTATTTATTGTTTTTATGTTCAGTCTCAACTGTTACGAAGTTGATGTGCAGTTAATAAGTGCAATAAATATTTATACTGGAAAAGAAAATCGTGAGAGAATCGTGATCTCAATTCTAAGCCAAAAAATCGTGATTCTCATTTTATGCAAAATTGTGCAGCCCTAGTTCAGCCACAACTCTACTAAAACCTCAGCCAGTAATAGGTAGGCCAACTTTTGCCAATTATGCCAGAGATTTTATACCTGCAAACTGAGATTACATTACAACGCCTGGAACAGCCAAGGCATGGCCTCATCTCGAATGCATTGCAAGTGAGATCGTTCCACTTCAAAGCTGTGATGTTGGTCTGCTGATTGGGTACAACTGCCCCCAAGCATTTTTTCCTCATGAGGTTGTGTCTGGAAAGGAAAATCAGCCGTTCGCACAAAGAATTGATCTGGGATGGAGTATTGTAGGTTATGGCAATCCATGTCTCGATTATGGAGATGCCTTTGGAGTAAGTCACCAAGTCATTGTGAAGTAAGTAATGCCTGACATTCAGCCCTCTTCAAACCTCACCAACAAGGTTCACTATGTCTACAGAACTCAAATAAAGGAAATGACCTCTCCCACAGAGGTCCAAAAGATGTTGGAGTCTGACTTTGTTGAGAAAGCACCAGAAGATACAAAGGTCTCTCAAGAAGATCTCAAATTTCTAACAAAGATGAAGACTGGCATTAGTCAAGGCATGTGCTATTCATCATCTCAAATGTTTAGAAAAAAACCTCAAGAGGAACAAGCAGAACTACATGGACTATAAGAAATTCATGGATGAGAGCCTAGCCCATGGAGATGCCGAAAAGGTCCCAGAGCAACACATTGACAAAACACCAGTTTGGTACATCCCACACCATGGCGTGTATCATCCACAAAAACCCGGAAAGATTTGTGTCGTCTTCGATGCCTCTGCCAAGTTCCAAATGACCATCTCCTGACTGGTCCAGAGCTAACAAACACCTTGCTCGGAGTCTTGTGTCACTTCCGAAGAGGTCCAGTGGCTTTCATGTGTGATATCGAATGCATGTTCCACCAATTCCATGTGCATGCTTGCGACCAAGATTACCTATGGTTCTTGTGGTGGGAGAACGGTAACCTTGAAACTCCATTCACTGTCTATAGGATGAAGGTACACCTATTTGGAGCAGCATCTTCTCCAGGTTGCACCAACTACAGCCTCAAGCATCTTGCAGCTGAAGGAGAAGGAAGTTTTGATGAAGAAACCATTAAGTTCATCAAAACCAACTTCTATGTTGACGATGGACTAGCAAGTGTTGACACTGAAGATCAGGCAATACAGCTTGTTAATGAAGCACGGAAACTCTGCAGCATGTCAAACTTCGGTTGCACAAGTTAATCTCAAACCGCACCCAAGTTCTAGCTTCACTTCCGAAGGAAGAATGTGCTGCAGCTGCCAAGGATCTAGACATGGCACTCGGTGAAGTACATATGGAAAGAGCGCTTGGCGTACAATGGTGTGTCGCATCAGATCAATTTCAGTTGAGAGTAGTTGTTAAGGAAAAACCACTCACCTGAAGAGGAGTATTGGCCACAGTCGCCTCTGTGTTCGATCCACTTGGGTTTGTGTCACCTTTCATTCTGCTGTGAAAGCAGATCTTGCAACAAATGTGTCCAGAAAAACTCAGCTGGGATGAGACCTTACCTGACAGTCTTCAACCTCAGTGGGAGTCTTGGTTGCGTGACCTGGGAAACCTTGCAGACGTAAAGGTTCGCAGATGCTACATTCCTTCGAACTTCAAGGCACAGCACTACAAACTTCGAGCAGTAAGCACATCTGGTGAAGTTCAGTGCTCATTGGTGATGGGAAGATCGAGAGTTCCAACAACCAAAGTCACAACTATACCTTGGCTTGAGTTGTCAGTGGCCATTGTTGCTGTGTGCACTGGTGACATGCTGAAAAAGGAATTGGAAATGAAAATTTCAGAAGAAAGGTATTTGACTGACTCAAAGGTGATACTTGGATACCTCAGCAATGAAGCCAGAAGATTTCATGTGTTTGTTGCAAACCGAGTGGAACGCATCAAACAAAGTACAGATTCAACCCAATGGAGTAACTTCCGAAGATAATCCGGCGGACCACGCCTCAAGAGGCATCACAGCAGAACAACTTGTAACATCAAACTGGTTCAAAGGCCCAGACCTCCTTTGGCAGAAAGTCATACCCAGTTGTGAAATTAAGGTGGGAGAGTTATCAACCAGTGACGCAGAGGTTAAGAAGGTTCAAGTTCACAAGATACAAGTGGAGGAACAAGGGTCTCTGTTAGATCACCTACACAAGTTTACCGACTGGTGGAGAATGATTAAGGCAGTTGCTAGACTCAAGCGCTATGTGAAAGAAGCAAAAGTTCACTAGAGTAGATCACACGACATCAGTAACCTACAAGAAAGAAAGGAAGCAGCGTTAACAATCATAAAGATGGTTCAAGAAACAGCCTTTGCTCAGGAAATAAAAACCTTGCAACATCACGATGGGATGCAGTTCAAAGACAAGGTTAACAAATTACACAAGTTATGCCCATTCCTTGATGACCAAGACATTCTTGGGGTAGGTGGACGTTTAACACATGCAGCTTTGCATCCCAATGTCAAGCATCCTGCAATCCTGCCAAGAGACAGTCACGTGTCAGCATTACTGGTCAAACATTACCACGAGAAGACATACCATCAAGGACAAGGCATCACCATGAACGAACTTCGAGCTAACGGATTCTGGATTCTTGGATGCAGCAAGATTGTGTCATTTTACATCTATAAATGTGTAAAATGCAGAAGGTTCAGAAGGCACACAGAGCAGCAGAAGATGGTAGACCTCCCAGAGGATCGGATGGAGACAACACCGCCATTCACCTACTGCGGGATGGACTGCTTCGGTCCTTTTTATGTAAAAGAAGGCTACAAGGAGCTAAAGCGTTATGGCTTGCTAATCACTTGCATGTGCTCCAGAGCAGTGCATCTTGAAATGCTTGACGACCTCTCTACGGATTCCCTCATCAAGTCCTTACGTCCGTTCATAGCCATTAGATTAAGCCATAGGTACAGATAAGATGCGATCAAGGCACGAATTTTGTCAGCACTAGAAATGAGTATATTTAAGCTTTTAAGGAGATGGATCAAGCCAAGATAGGGAAACTGGACTGCGAGTTTCTCATGAACACCCCAGCATCTAGTCACATGGGTGGTGTCTGGGAAAGACAAATTCGCACCATAAGAAGTGTTCTCATTCTGGAAAAATCAGCCAGACAACTCTTCCTTAGAGCTCCTCTCTAAGGACATTCCTGTATGAAGTCATGGCAGTGATTAATAGCAGACCATTGACTACTGACCAGCTATGTGATCCATCAAACCCAGAACCTTTAACACCGAACCACATACTAACCATGAAGTCCACAATCATCTCCCCACCTCCAGGACGGTTTGTGAAGGAAGATCTTTATCTCCGTAAGAGGTGGCGTCGTGTTCAACTACTCGCCAACACTTTCTGGACAAGGTGGAAAAAAGAGTATTTGTTAAATCTTCAAGGCAGACAGAAGTGGACCAAAGAGCACAGAAATGCTAAGATCAATGAACATCTCAGGCCCTCCAAGGTTTGGAGGCCTATCTCCACCCACCACCACTTCCCCTGCCAGTGGCGGACTCCCTCAGGTGTCAGTGCGTTGGTGGTTCTTTGTGTCTGGGGGTGGGCGTCTGGGTACACACCGGCTCACTCCTTGGCGGCCGCTTATCGGGGCCTGGAGCCTGGGGCTCGCTCGGGCCACTTCGGAGGTGGGGTGCCCCCGGCCTCTCGGCCTGGGGCTCGGTCACTCAGGCACAGCTGGCTGCCGGCGGAGCTCACGGGCGCGTCACTGCAACTCCCCCTGGCTTCTGCTCCGCGGCTGCTGAGTGAGCCCTCATCTGGGACTCTCCTCAGCTCTTACTGGGACAGTGGCGCGGCTGCCCCTCTGTTGGTCTTCCTTGGTCTCTTGTGTTCTGGGGGCCTCTGGATGTCTGGAGTTTTGATCTCCTCCATACCTGCTTCATACCTTGGAGGACGGGGCTGTGGCTCCCCACACTCCCTAGCAGATCGTTACATGGAGAAACCTTTGGAATGCAAGCATGCTGATCCACACAGGTATGCACACAGGTGTACACACGGGTATTCACAGACGCGGACTACAGCTTTCTTGGCTGCTGCCTCAAAGCACATTGTGCGCTGTCTATCTTGCGTGCTGCACAATATCGTTTATTATTTAGTATCTACTGATATCTACTGCTAGCTAGTTTATTGTGATGGTGCCGTTTTTTTGTTTTTTTTTTTATGTTGCTCTTTGTTGTTTGCTCTCTCTTCTGTTTTTTTTCTCCATACAGGTGACCCAGGTGTTTTTTTTTTTTTTGTTTTTTTTTTCTTTCTTCCCCCCCTTCTCACCGTCTCGTCTCCCCTTTGGTTTTCTTTCTCTCCCTCTCTTTCTTTCATTCTTTCTCCCTGTCCTATCCCCCAGTCATGTCTGTCCCGTTTGTAGCAACTGAAAATAAAATAAATTCATAATTATAATAAAGGTCAATCAAATGGACCAATATGGCAAGGCCATGATGATCCACTTGGTAAAATAAATCCGCTTGGCATCTTTCTTGGCCTTAAGACAACAATTCTGATGGCTAAAGATCCAAACGGGACACACAAAAAAAAAAAAAGGAAAAAAAAAGAGTATTTGTTAAATCTTCAAGGCAGACAGAAGTGGACCAAAGAGCACAGACATGCTAAGATCAATGATCGTCTGAAGGATGAGATAACTCCACGCAACCAGTGGAAGTTGGCAAGGATCATTGAAGTGTACCCTGGAAAGGATGGAAGAGTGACCAAGGTGAAATTGCTGCTGAGTGATCCAACCCTGGATAAAGAATGAAAACGTACCTCCAAACCTGTTCACCTGGAAAGACCCATTCAGAAGACAGTCATTTTGATGGGAGGGGAAGAAGATTCTCCACCGCACTCTGCTTAAATATAATTCATAATAGTTCATTTAAAAGCCATTCATTAGTTCATAGGCAATACTTTATTCTTTAAATCACAAGTGATTGGTGGGAGTGTAACGGTCTTTTGCATTTTATGTTTTGTTGAGCTTTATGTCCAGATTTTGCTCTTTTGCACCCTCTGGTGGTGAAGTATCGAGGGTTCAGTTGTTTGCAGTTTGGGTCTCCACTCAGCCACTTTATGCTAGCGCACATGGCGTCTGCATGCTGCAGCTCGCGGTCAGCTCCACACATGGAGAAAATATTGTTCAAAGAGAAGAAATAAGTGAGAAAGAAGGCCATAAAGGACTATTTAGGCCCTCCTGGATGTCAGCTCAGGAGGTTTGTGTATTTTAAATGTTTTATTTTCTGTAATTACGGACATTTAATTAATTCATTATGTCAGTCCTGGCGTTCCATACTTAGGTCTGCAGATAAGTTCCTTTTGACAGAGGTGAACAAGCTTTTGTGATCACTGCACCCAAACTCTGGAACAGTCTGCCCCTTCATTTAGGTCTTCCCAACACTCAGCATTTTTAAAACCCAGTTGAAAACACAATTGTACTCTCTAGCTTTCAATTATGACTAGTCTTTTATAGTAATTACTATGTATGTTTACTATGTTATCTCTACTATGTACATCAATTTGGCTCAACCCATGTTGTTTTTCAATGTGCTTATAAATAAATTTTGATTCGATTTTTTTATTTTTTTATTTGATTTTGGCTACACGCCTTGACACACACACAAAGTTACCTTTCTGTTCAGATTGCGTTATGATTATAATTCAGTTAACTCAACAGCTGTTGTGCCTTTCTCCTGATGCTTCAGGTGGAACTGTTTGAAAAGGACATAACGAACATAAAGACAGAACTGAACCATGTCTCTGCTGCTGACAAATCTCCCATCAGCCTCTACGAGTACTTCCACATTTCCCCCATTAAGGTGTGTGCGAATGCAGTTTCTGTCAAACAAATAGTGTCTGAACTGATCTCTGCAATTTCTTTGTTGCCATACTAATGCCTGCTGATGTTTTTGTGTTTTTGTTTTGTCAGCTGCACCTGAGTTTCTCTCTGAGCTCAGGCGGAGAGGATGGCTTGACACAGAAGAGAGATCGGAACTGAACCCTGTGCAGTTGCTCAATTTGTTGCTGAAGAGTATCAGCTCACTGACGTGCAGGATGTTGTCTTCAAGTATGAATACAGAAAAAGGCTCAAATAGACAGCATGCATGTGCCATCCATTAGCATTAAATTACTTCCATGTGACTTGTTCTTGGTGATTCCAACCCTGCTTCTTGGCTGAATGTGACATTTATTTCAGGCTGGCCTTTTTTGAATTGACCTACCAGTTCTACACCACTCAGCAGCTCCAGTGGGAGGTCCTCAGACATTATTCTAAGCAGGTAATACATACAAGCACAATGAAACCAGACAAGTGGCAATTTGTCTTGTCTTCTTTTGTTTTGATATTTTGATTTTCCACCTATGTGTATCTCAAGGCTATTAAGCAGATGTATGTGCTGGTGCTGGGCCTCGATGTTCTTGGAAACCCATTTGGACTGATCAGAGGATTGTCAGAAGGGGTGGAGGCTTTCTTTTATGAGCCCTATCAGGTAATGATATCCAATAAAATTATTGACAAGTTCAACTGGGTCTTTTAGCTTTGAAGTGCGTTATAAAACCTGTGAATAGTTACGTTGTGTAATTTAGAAAATATGGCCACATTGGATTCAGGTTAACATTCACAATAACTGTTCTTTTTTTTTTCTTCTAGGGAGCCATCCAGGGCCCTGAGGAGTTTGTTGAAGGAATGGCTCTTGGGGTTAAGGCGCTGGTGGGAGGAGCTGTAGGTAAGCATGAAATGGTGTTAAAGGGGTAATACAGAGTCAGCCTTAGCTCAACAGGATCAGGTCAAAACTGCTAAATAATCACTGGAATTTCTAATTCAAAAATTAATTATGTTTAATTTATCTTTTATTTTAAATTTAAGTACAGTGTTGTGCAAAAGTCTTGCACTCATTTCTTTGTATTTTGAAATACAGTATGTACAGCAAAAACAGTTTTTACAATTCTTTATCACATCCTGAACTCTCTTACTCAGCTTCCTTGTCTTCAGGAATAGTTCTCCAGGCTTCTAGAAGGACATTCAAAGCTCTTCCTTAGATGCTGGTTGTCTTTTGTTCTGTTTTCTGTAAAGATGATCCCACACTGCTTCACTTATGTTGAGTCTGAGCACTGCTTCACCTAAGTGGAGGCATGCCTTTTAGACCTGCCACTTCTTTCTTTGTCCCTCCCAACTGTCCAGTTTCCTTCACTTGTTTTCAGCTATTTTATGTCTGTCAAACTGTGTTATCATTGCCATGTTTCATAGATTGAGCAAATCATTTGCTTTTTGTGAGAGGCTGCTGGTAACAAACTGGTTAAAAATAAAATTTAATTGAAAGTGTCCATAATGTGTAGAAACAATAATGATTCATCCCTTTAGCCTGGTGTCATTATATGCTTGACATCAGTGTTAAGAAGTTTATCAGATGTTAAAAATAATCCTGTGAAAATAATGTGAAACTAGATTGAAAATGAGTTAAAAAGCAGTAAATGTCCAACAAAAAACTTAATAAAGCTCAGAGAATTATCGCTCATCACCACATGAAAAAAATAAATAAAAAGAAATGAAGGTCGTTAAAGAGTTTGTACAGCCCTGCACGCTGTCCTCACTTTATCTGCTGTCATTATACACGTTGATTGACTGGGATGGGTTCATGGCTGCTATATAGGGCTGTAATTTGAACAGTGTAATAACTGAGCATTTGTCGTTTTACTGCATGTGTTTTTAATATAGTGTTATATCTGTTAAATTTCAGCATTATATTGCCTTTAACAGTGAACTGTGGCTGTTTCATTACACATCTGAGACTTTTTAGCAACATGTTGGAGCCCTTAAGATTTCAGATTTTCACTGACACAATTTTGACATGAACATTTAAGATATATTAAAAAATATTCTCAGGTAAGAAATCATGTTTGTTATTCAGGCGGTATTGCAGGTGCAGCCTCCAGGATAACAGGTGCCATGGCAAAGGGTGTCGCAGCGATGACAATGGATGAAGAGTACCAGCAGAAGAGACGAGAAGCTATGAACAAACAGCCCAGCGGTCTGAGAGAGGGGCTGACCAGGGGTGGAAAAGGACTGGTGTCTGTATGTAAAACTGTTTGGTTTTTAAGTTGCTCCTCTCTGTTTATCAGCAGGAAACACGCAGTTAATGCAGGATGTAGGAAGTAGTAAGACTAGCAACAACAACACTGCAAACTAGTCTGAAAGAAAATGCACGGCTGTAATGAGTCATTTATTCTGCAGTGTTATCTTCCTTTTCCCACAGGGATTTGTCAGTGGGATCACAGGGATCGTTACCAAACCTATTAAAGGTAAGATGAGTCTGACCACAAGTATAAACATGTTAGTCCAATAAAATAAGGGCATAAAAAAACTACGTGTTCTGTTAGTCAAGTATAAACATGTTAGTCCAATAAAATAAGGGCATAAAAAAACTACGTGTTCTGTTAGTGTGTTTCCATTGAACACTTGACATTTGGCCGTGAAGATCTTTGAACTTAAGCTGCAGTGTTTGTGTTATTATGCAGGGGCCCAGAAAGAGGGGGCAGCGGGCTTTTTTAAAGGTGTTGGAAAAGGTTTGGTTGGTGCAGTAGCTCGACCAACAGGAGGCATTATTGACATGGCCAGCAGCACTTTCCAAGGGATCAAGAGGTACAGTTATTTCTGTCTGTGCTATGTGATTGTGCACTTGCCACATCAGTGTGTAATCAGATAGGTCCTGTTTGAATTTGTTTATGCCCTGAGTTGTCCTTTGTTTTCATTCATTTGTTTTAATCTTCTGCTGTACTTCTTGTACTTGACTCTCTATTAACAGCGTTACATTCAAATTAAATTGTAACTAATGTAAAGATTTGACTTCATACCTCTCACATGCAGTACCTTCATTGCCCACCAGGGGGCTGCAGCCCACAGCTTAACACAGACTGTATAAAACTTGGATGTAGCAGCCCTGGTGTCAGCTGTTGCTTTGTGGAGCCCTGTTTTGAATCCTGGAGATGAGCATTTCCACTGCTGCTGTCTTTGTTTAAAAGTTAAATTTTTCATTATTATTATTATTATTATTATTACTTCTGCACTGAACCTCGCCTTCCACTGCAGGAGAGAGTGAAGTTAGTCTTTCATGCCAAAGAGTTTGGGAAGATAATAAACTTCAAAACTCCAGAGATAGCCAAAGTAAGTTTGCAATTTGGACTCAAGCTGATATTTCCTTTCAGTTGGGATACACGACTAGTGAAAATAATTAGTTCTAACTTTGGTCATTATTTATTTTCAGTGGGTTCTCACCAAATTGGAGGATGCAAGAGAGAGTTTACCCAAGTACTGACTCTGAAGATTGAGAAATGCTAAACACACGAGCTCTGTGTGTGCCAGTGCCTTTTTTTCTTTACTGCATGCTACCAAAAATATTTTTGCCTACCGTAGCTTTAGAGATTGAGTTTAACTTTCATTTCTGGATGTAAAGGAGGATTTGGGTGTAGAAATGTCAATCTTAACAGTGACTGGTAGGGGGGGAAAAAAATCCCTCGAGTATCACTGAGGCCAAATTAACTGTAATTGTTGTAGCACATTTAATGTTGCACACTGTTTCTTTTACTGGATTATATAAAAGGCATGCTAATATGAATTAGTATGGCTTTATAGTACACATAATTCAAAAAATGTGCATCCTTAAAGTTCTTCTTTTTCCTATTTTTATACATTGCAGAATAAAGACTGTTGAGTGTGTGAGTCAGAGATGCATGCTATTTTTATACTGTACTTACATGCATCAGTTTGCTGTATATGACCTAATATGATGTCTATCTGTATATATCCATCCTCGCATCAGACTTTATGAGGAACTTGCAGTATGAAATTTTGTGATTTTTATGTTTTTATACCACATATATGCAATGCCAAACATGGTCTTGGGCGCATCAGTTTAATATTACTAAATACTTTCTGCTGCCATTAACGTAGTTTTGTTTTCGGGGAACGAAATATTCACTGCGCTGGCTTTTTTTTTTTTTCAATAAAAATAAACGTTTTTTTGAATTCAAAGCGGTCTTCATTTATTCCTCGCACCAAGAAAACGTCAGGCACCTGACTTGTACTCTTTATTAAATAATTATCTCTTTATTGAAAATAACCATAAATAGAAGAAACAGTTGTATTTTTTTTCCTAAAGCACATCTCAGACTATTTACATCTGACACTCTATGAACTCTGTGGCTCTGCTGACTGTCCTGAGTAAATAAGGCACTTACATGCGTCTCAGTGTTAGAGCAACCATTTCTAAACATTATGAAATCACAAAACCGGGCTAAAGAGCATCCTTATCAAACTATTACATGGGGATACATTTACATACATTAAAGCACTCAGATCATATGTCTATTTAAATAAGTAGTTCACACAACAGGTCAGTTACTTGCTACTAATTTTCACTTTCTCATTTCCACTGTAATGTATCATTTACAGCAAATACTAAAAAACTACAAGGGAAACTAAAGCATCTAAACACAATTTCATGTTAGTATGTCTGGTACAGGATGTTTGTATTCTCTCTTTTTTGGATCTCCCTTGTTAGAAATGAAACAATTTCAAATTGCTTCTTTTTTGGTTTAAGCTTGATTGATAATTAGATTCTTTTCTATTTCGGCTTTCCTCAGGTCTTCTCTTGTATGCATTTGCTCCTGTGCTGTATGCAACCTTTCTACACCAGGTTGAACTCCTTGAGGTTGTGCCTGAGGATGGTGTCTTTGACGGCCACGAAGACAAAGCGGATGTTTTCTGTGTCTGTGGCGCAGGTGAAGTGAGAATACAACGTCTTGTCCTTCTCCGGGTTTTGTTCTTGGTACATTTTTAGGATGAATTCTTGAGCTGCTACTTGATCCTGCTGAGGTCCTGCAATTCAGGGTTGATATTATTTAAATATGTCAGTAAATTCAACATACGCTCACCAGACACTTGATTGGGTAGACTTGTTCAACTGCTTGTTAATGCAAATATCTAATCTGCCAATTACATGACAGGAACTCAATGCATTTTACGACCTGCTGAAGTTCAAACTGAGCATCAGAATGGGGAAGAAAAGTGATTTAAGTGACTTTAAATGTTGGTACCAAACAGGCTGGTCTGAGTATTTCAAATTTACTGAGACACAACCATCTGTAGTGTTTACAGTGAATAGTCTGAAAGTGAAAAGATGATTAAGTGCGCATGCGCCAACCAGCGTGCAGCCTGTTACAGTCGCTCCTGCTTTTCTCTTAGTTTAGCTCTTTTTTCTTACGTATTCTTTTTTTTCTGACTTGTATTTTCCTCCGTTTTCTATCTCTTACTCAATCATGTGGATTGAGAGAGTTTTTGTTCTTCTGGTGGCCGTGGAACTGTTACTTTTATCATGGAACGGGACCGCGGCACATCTCCTACACGCACGGACTGTTTACTCCAGAGATCAGCTGATCGCCCTGATGCCGGCCGGCTCGCTGGCCAGGCCCGCAGAAGTGCCAGCTGAAATTTGGAGGAAAACACATTGGGGATGCAGAGGTCAAGGACAGAAGAGAGGAAAAAAGGTGACGGTGAGACAGCGGAGGCTCGAAGCGAGGAGGAGGTTTAAACCGTGTCTGCCGTCTATCGTGATGGGAAATGTGCGATCGTTGGCAATTAAAATCGACGAGCTCTCAGCACTGGTACGGAGTCAGAGGGAATACCGAGAGTGTAGCCTGATGTGTTTCACCGAATCATGGCTGCACCAGGTCATTCCCGATGAGAATGCTTCCGTGGAAGGCTTCCACACTGTTCGGGCGGACAGGGACAGCATCGCTAGCGGTAAGCGTAAAGGAGGTGGGCTTGCTGTTTTAGTTAACAACCGGTGGTGTAACCCTGCCAACATAACAATCAAAGAAAGGATTTGTTGCCCGGACACTGAACTGTGTGCTGTTGGACTCAGGCCGTATTATTTACCCAGGGAATTCTCTCACGTCATCTTGGTGGCTGTTTATGTACCCCCCTCTGCTAACCCCACAGCTGCATGTGACACTATCCACTCTGCCATAACTCGGCTACAGACTCAGCACCCGAGTGCCTTTATTGTGATCTCGGGTGACTTCAACCATGTATCACTGGACAATACACTACCAACATTCAAACAATATGTGGACTGTCCCACCAGGGGAGAGAAAACTTTAGACTTACTGTATGCTAACGTCAAGGATGCATACAGCTCCTCCTCCCTCCCCCCACTTGGTAGGTCAGATCATAACCTGATTCACCTCACCCCCCGCTATGTGCCAATTGTGAGGAGGGAACCTGTGACCACCAGGACTGTTAGGAGGTGGTCAGAGGAGGCAATAGCGGAACTACAGGGCTGTTTCGAGGTGACCGACTGGGAAACACTCTGTGAGCCTCACGCCGAGGACATCAATGGGCTTACTGAGTGTATCACAGACTACATAACTTTCTGCACCGACTCCATTGTTCCAGCTCAGACTGTTCATTGTTACCCAAATAACAAGCCGTGGGTGACTAAGGACATCAAAGCCCTCCTCAACAACAAGAAGAGGGCTTTCAGAGGGGGCAACAAAGAGGAGGTGAGGAAGGTCCAGGTGTTACTAAAGGACAAGATCAGAGAGGCTAAGGACAATTACAGGAGGAAGCTGGAGTGGAAACTCCAGCAGAACAGCATGAGAGAGGTGTGGAGGGGCATGAAGACCATCACTGGATTCAGGCCAACCAACAGCAGGGGAGCTGAGGGAGGTGAGAATAGAGCCGACGAGTTGAATCTGTTTTTCAATAGATTCGACACCACAGTGTCTGCTCCCACCCCCACAACCTCACCTGCAGTCAGCCTGGAATCCAGAGCCACACCACTGTGCCAGCCTCTCTCTTCACATGTTGCCTCCTGTGAGATTCCTGACACCCCTCCCCCACCCATCACCTTCACTCAATACCAGGTTGAGATGCAAATGAGGAGACTTCACTCAGGCAAGTCTGCTGGACCAGACGGAGTGAGTCCCCTTGTCCTCAAGACCTGTGCCCCCCAGCTGTGTGGAGTCTTTCATAAACTGTTTATGCTGAGTCTGAGTCTGCAGAGGGTCCCAGTGATGTGGAAGACATCATGCCTCGTCCCTGTACCAAAGACGCCTCGTCCCAGTGGCCCCCAGGATTACAGGCCCGTGGCACTGACCTCCCACATCATGAAGACCCTGGAAAGGCTCATCCTGGACCAGCTGCGACCCATAGTAAGACCACATCTGGATCCCCTTCAGTTCGCTTATCAGCCTCGTCTCGGAACAGAGGACGCCATCATCTACCTGCTCAATCGTGTCTACACCCATCTGGACCAGCCGGCGAGCACTGTGAGGGTCATGTTTTTTGACTTTTCCAGTGCTTTCAACACCATCAGGCCGACCCTCCTGGGTGATAAGTTAGCAGCGATGCAGGTGGATGCTTCTCTGGTGTCCTGGATTGTTGATTACCTGACAGGAAGACCACAATATGTACGTCTCCCACAGTGTGTGTCTGACAAGGTGATTAGCAACACAGGGGCACCACAGGGGACAGTCCTCTCCCCCTTCCTCTTCACCCTCTACACCACAGACTTCAGCCACTGCACAGAGACCTGCCATCTTCAGAAGTTTTCTGATGACTCTGCGGTGGTTGGATGCATCAGCAGGGATGATGAGACAGAGTACCGGGCTGTGGTCGACTCCTTTGTCACGTGGTGTGAGCAGAATCATCTGCAGCTCAACGTGGCAAAGACCAAGGAACTGATCGTGGACTTCAGGAAGACCAGGAAACACTTGACCCCTGTTTCAATCCAGGGGGTCAGTGTTGACATTGTGGAGGACTATAAATACCTTGGAGTACACATTGACAATAAACTGGACTGGGCTAAAAACACCACAGCACTTTACAGGAAGGGCCAGAGTCGTCTCTATTTTTTGAGGCGACTGAGGTCCTTCAACATCTGCCAGAAAATGCTGAGGATTTTCTATGAGTCTGTTGTGGCCAGTGCGATCCTCTATGCTGTTGCATGCTGGGGGAGCAGGCTGAGGGTCACAGATGCCAACAGACTCAATAAACTAATCTGTAAGGCCAGCAATGTTGTGGGGATGGAGCTGGACTCCCTCAAGGTGGTGTCGGAGAGGCGGATGCTGTCCAAGATAAAGACAATGTTGGATAACACCTCCCACCCACTCCATGACATGTTGGTCAGTCACAGGAGCTCGTTCAGTGAGAGACTGAGATTACCGAAAAGCACCACTGAACGACACAGGAAATCATTCCTGCCTGTGGCCATCTCCCTGTACAACGCATCCACTTAACACACTGTTTGCTGCTACAACTACACATGTTTCTTTTCCAAATATTTATTTATAAGTGACTTATGTATGTATGTATGTATATATATGTATATATTGTACTATTCTTAGTTAGCGTATTGTCTGTCTTGTCTTAATGTTGGTTTAAAATGGAGCACTGTAACAAAAAATAATTTCCCCCAGGGATCAATAAAGTATTCTGATTCTGATTCTGATTCTGATCTGTGAGTAGCAGTCCTCACAGAGGTCAGAGGAGAATGGCCAGACGTGATGATATAGTAACTAATGGTAATTAACTACTCATTTCAACCAAGGTATGCAGAAGAGCATCTTCTGAAGCAGATGGTCTACAGCAGCAGAAGACCACACATGGTTTCACCTCTTGTCAGCCAAAAACACCAAACCAAAACTGAAATTCTAAGTCTTGATACTTAAAGATTAAAAATGTGTTTAAAAAAAAAAAACAATCAGTTATTTTATTTTGAACAAATTATGGGTTTTTAATGCAGAACAAATTTGGTGACTTTTTTTGTGGGCTTGTATCAAGGAGGGAGGGGCGGAGCTTAGACTAATGATTGCCAATGTGGACCAAAATTCCTGCTGAATGTTTTCAGCTCCCTTTTAAATCTCAGCCATGAAGAATTAAACCAATTCTGATGGTAAAGGAGGTTCAACCTGGTACCAGCACAGTGTACCTAATATAGTGTCAGTTGAGTATTTTTAGTCTATTTCAACACTTCCATAAAAATGAGTACCGTGCAGCGATTGTATGATGAAGGACTTAATTAGATCAGCTAAGTAATTACAAATCTTGTGGTGGAATAAGAGCTGAAATCAAGATGAGCATTCACTCAGTCTAACCTGTGAATTCAGGGAAGTAGGTGGATAAGTGAGAGTACAAGATCTTCTCCTTGAGGATGTCAGTCTTGTTGAGGAAAAGTATGACAGATGAGCGCTGGAACCAGGGGTAGGTGATGATGGTCTTGAACAGGGCCTTGCTCTCCTCCATGCGGTTCTGAGATGTTTAAAGGGATCAAACACATGTAAAACTCCAGGAGGATGTAAACTGAAATCATCATTTGCTGTGTCGTTAAATTCTCACCTCATTGTCGCACTCAGCCAGGACCTGATCGTATTCGCTGAGTGCCACCAAGAAAATGATGGAGGTGACGTTCTCAAAGCAGTGGATCCACTTTCTCCGCTCTGATCTTTGACCACCCACATCAACCATCCTGTCATAAAAGCAGCCAAGAAAAGTCACGCCACCTTCGAGGTCGGTGCCATGCCTGTGGCCAGTTCCAGTGCTGCTGCTATTATTTTGGTTCATAGAGTATTTCAAAGTAGAATGGGAGGCAGAGCCTTCAGCTTTCAGGCCCCTCTTCTGTGGAACCAGCTCCCAGTTTGGATTTGGGATACAGACAGCCTCTCTACTTTTAAGATTAGATTTAAAACTTTGCGTTTTGATAAAGCATATAGTTAGGGCTGGATCAGGTGATCTGTTAGTTATGCTACAATAGGTCTAGGCTGCATTGGCTTCCCATGAAGCACTGAGTGTTTCTTCTTCACTTACCTTATACACATGTAAGGTGTCTACCTTAAGATATAAAGCACCTTGAGGCGACTGCTGTTGTCATTTGATGCTATATAAATTCAACTGAACTGAATTGAACTGAAACTCAGAAGATGTCAATATGCACCTCACCTGAAAATGACATTCTCCATGTCAAAGGGGTATTCAATGATACCAGTGGTTGGGACTCGGACTCTGAGGATGTCCTGAAGGTCAGGTATGTATGAGGGCTGTGAAATCCGATCCAGATCTGTGAGATAGCTAAAAAGAAAAATATGCAGGGAGAAAAAAAAACACTAAGAAAGGAAAAATACAGAAAACGCGTAGAAAACTTAAAATGTAAACCAAATGCATGTAGCTACATGAGAGTTCACTCACTGGTGGGACTCTCAAGGGAGATGAAGACTTTGCTCCAATGCAAGAGAACAAATACTTTTTGTTTTAGCTTCGATCAAATTTGCATTTCCCAAAATAGTAAAAACAGCAAGCCGAAAAAAAGCTCTTCTCTTTTTATTGCCATCGTTCGTGGCAGTGACAGAGACTATATTCAGCAAGATTTTTGTTCTTCTATCAGCAGGCACTCATCTATGTGGTCAGAAGGGACTCCTCCTTCTGCATGAATATTATACTCATTTAATAATCCTGTCAATATAATTTGATCTGCGCACACTGTTAAAGATCATAAATGCCTAATTCTCACTATTTGGTGGAGTCGGACAGCTGGTACTCCCTGCGCCGATCATAGCACTCCTGTATTCCAGGATCATCCCACAGACTCTTGACAGCCATGGCGAGGTTGCTATCTAAGTCCTCCACCTTATCCACCTCCACCTCCAGGACTGCGCTGGCATGGCTCTATGGACACACCGAGAAGACAAAAAGACAGTGAGGTAACAATGAGGTAACCATCCATCAAGTCTTTATTGTAAAGGACTGGAACAGAGTCAGTCTGCCTGTACCTGGTTCTGGGGATCAGTGAAAGATATACCAAGAGCCTCCATAGCTCGGACCATTGTCTGCATGGACGTGTAGATGTTCTGGTACACCAGCTTGGCATAGCTCCTTTTGTCCTCGTCTGTATATCCTCCTCCATGGATAATCCTCATTTGTTTGATAAAGGTGCTCTTTCCACTCTCTCCAGTGCCTGTGAGACACATTGAGGATTAAACTCAATAATAGATTTATTTGGTCTACAATTTTTTGCCTCGTTGCAAATTAACATTCTGCAAATCAAACCAAAGTAAACATCTGCTGGCTGCGTGAGCAGACGGGAATGCAGTTTTATGTCTAAGGTCTGTTTTTAAAAATCTGCATTCACGTGACAGCCTGTTTCTCAGCAGTGCTCATCGGTGCAGGATTTGACCATTTTAATTGTCATGTTTCTGAATTTTAAAGAAATCATGCTGATGAGTCAGTTACGACTGCTTTCATTGTCTTGATTTTGATGCCAGACAACAGGTTCTCATAGTACCTAGAAGTATTTAAGTATCAAAACCACCAGTAATAACATTAGTCTAACTACAGCTATAAAGAGGAAGAAAATAAATGTTAAGTATAAGAAAATTAGAGTACTTATTGTACAAGCAGATTATATCATTATAGTATAAATACTGAAATGTGTAAGCATCACTTATGTGCAGGTTGATATGGAGCTCATATGTGTGCTGCTGAGAGCTACATAGATAATGTTTTATTAAACGTATTGATATGCACACACTTACTAGATAAATTCAATTGCCCTATAGTATAATACTTTGAGTGGTGGAGGGATGTTTTATTTTGTCATGCCTCTATAATTATTTGCCTTTGTTCCCTGCCTGAGCAAATCAACCCCAGAAGCCCTGCAAACGGTCCAGAATGTGGCTGTGAGGCTGCTCAACAGGTCCTTAAAAGGTCCCATGTGACACCAGTGATGGGCAACAAGCAACAAGGTGATATATACCAGTGTTTAAATTGTGTTGATAGGCCACGTAAAACCAGAGTCATGATAAACAATATATACGCGGTGTTTTTCCCTGAATAGTTTCTCCAAGTTTACTGTCTAAACTTAACATAAGCACTCTCTGCTTATGAGCAAAAAAAGTTTAGGAAGAGGGGGAAGTTTTAGGAGTGACGGCGAGAAAGACAGACAACAGAAAAAGAGAGAGAGCGAGTTTGTAGATGTGAGAGATTTGTGACGTTTAGCGTGTTTGGAGTGTGTAGTTAATGTGTTGTCCTGTGTAGTTAGTGTGTGGTGTTGTGGATAGTTTTGTGTTGTGTGTCAAAACAATGAGGCGACTGCCGTCTCAAGGTGTAAAAAAACAAAACAAAAAAAAAAAACAGGAGGAGTGATACACCTGCTGCTGTCAGACCTGCAGGTGTCAGGCAGTGATGTTCTCCTTTATAGTGGACAGAAATATTTGGAGTGGCACAAATAATTTGTGTGGCATCTTATTGAATGCAGAACAGCTGATTGTTATGTAAATAGTTTGAAATGATTATTGTAAAAAAGGGGTAAAAGGTAAATGGATGCAAATAACTTTGTTCTTTGCGCACTGACAGAGGCGAGGCTGCCGGACACAGCCTCGCCTCTGTCAGTGCGCCCCAGGGTGGCTGTGGCTACAATGTAGCTTGCCATCAACAGTGTGTGAATGTGTGTGTGAATGGGTGGATGACTGGATGTGTAACGCACTTTGGGGTCCTTAGGGACTAAGTAAAGTGCTATACAAATACAGGCCATTTACCATTTGTTACAGTAAAAAATATAACTTTCTACTCTGATTTTATGTTTTTTTTTTGTCTGATTTTAGATAAATTGTGCTAATACAGTATGTCAAAATGAAAACATAACTGTAAATTCAGACACAGGAGGTTGTGCTGAAAAGAATGATACTAAACAAGGCAAATAAACTGTTTTTAAAGGTGAAATGTAGAGGAAACATCAGAAGTAGTCAAACATGGCCAATTAAACTTTTTTTTAAAGTAACGCAATAGTTGCTTTTCAAGTAATTAATTACTTTTAGAATCTTGTAACTCAGTTACTAACTCAATTACTTTTTTGAAGAACTAACTAGTAACTATAATTAATTACTTTTTCAAAGTAACTTGCCCAACACTGTGAAACAGCCATTCTGTCTTCTTTAGGCTCACTTCCAAGATTTTAGTGATCACTTTGGGTCTGAACCATTTAACGGAGAGGCTGTGCCTCAAGAGCTAGAGCAGGTCATTTACCTGTTGTAAGGCTGGTGGTTTGATCCGCGGCTGCTCCGCTCTGCATGCCAAACTATCCTGGAGAAAGATACTGAACATTGAGTTGTTGTGTGTGGTCAGTGCTAGCTAGATGTTTGACCTTTAATTGTGCTAATTAAATTGGAAATGGACTGGTTTATTTCCAGTTTACTATGGTCAGTTGCCTCCATGTATTAGTAAATTACTACATTCATATGCAAATACGAGATCTTTGAGGTCAGCTGATCAGAGCTTGCTGGTGGTATCTGGTCCAGGTTAAAGATAAAAGACGAGCCTAATTTTCTACTCTTCATTTATCCCAAGAGAAGATATTATGGCCACTGCAAGCAAGCAAATTTAGCTCTCTGCTGCAAAGACACAAACAAAAAAAGTCATGGGAGTCTCTATCCCTCCTTACAGTGACAATTTTAAACTTGAAGTTGTCTACGATACAGTAAAATGTACCCCTGCCCAGTGTCATGCATCCATGCCCCTTCTGCAAGAGCATAAAGTTTATATATACTTTAAAATATTACTGAGCTGCATCCTGGTGAGTTATTACTGCAACTCAATATTTATGATATTTACATTAAAAAAGACCCAAATTTGAATTATTACGTGTGATGTTGCACAGGTGTTGCATACTGTATGCCAGCTGGCAGCTGCCTGGCAGCTACATTAAAGACCCATCTGTCTTTTTATGAACAACTTTTTACTAAGAGATAAGTTAAAAGAAATAAAAACAAGTTCTGTGACAACTCTCAATACCCAGCTTGTCCACGCAGGGACGCAAGCTGAACGATTTGAATGTATATTTGACTGCCAAAGGGACACTCGCCAATATCCGAGAACAGGAAGTTTAAATATCACAAATTGCCCGAAATAAAATTCAACATATCATTCATAGCTTTAGTTTCACCTGGTTGAATAAAATATTTTAGTCAACCTTGCTTAATTTGCTTCTGAAAAATGACCTTCCTTTGGTCAGATGGAAAAATAAATAAAACAAAAGCCCTCCTAACTTCCAATAATTAATTCAACAAGAACGGTGCACTTTTTCACCCTGAAACCTTTCCTGAGTGACAGGATCAGATGCACGCTTAATAACTCAGAGACTCGGTGTGTATTTGGACTCAAGCTCTCCATCTAAAAGGTCTTTCGATTAACTTATATTTCACTAAAACATACTTTACTTGTTCTTATTAAAAGGTATGCAAACCACACACACACACACACACACACACACACACACACACACACACACACACACAGTCCCTTTCTGCCATGTTACTCTTCAGCTCTTACAGCAAAAGCTCGTAATATTCTCACTGAGATCACATGATGCACAGCCGATTTCGTTAACAAATGTGTTTGTTAACAGACCTGAATATTGGAGGTTGCTGTGTTTGTGTATGTGTGGATTTATGCAGGGATGGGTGGGGAGTTTCACCTTGTGGGCATTTGTTGTGTGCGTGTGTGTGTCAGCTCCTTGGTTCCCAGCTGTTTTGCATGTCATCATCTTTACATCTTAACAAACAAATCTTAGACAAATTGTGTGCATTTGCATGCACCTTGTTTACAAGTCAAGTTTCTCGGAGATGAGATCATTTTGGAGAAGAAGGAGAGGCAGGTGCTCAGATTGGAGGCAAATCAGGCTGGACCTCAAGGAGGGAGGTTAACAAGCTCAGACTGCATGTATTCATGTCACATTATTCAGTTAATCTTTGCCCTTGATCTGTGACAAATCTTTGCCATCATCGTCTCTAGAATGAACTTTTGATAGTTCTCTATTTGTCAATATCATTCTTGATTAACTTGCCAATCAGTCAAATTTCTTTTACCATTTGAATTTGTTTTAGTGAAATGGTGCTGATTTCAAAGAGGATTAAATTAAAGGATAGTCAAGCTATAAAAACTGACGAATCACTTCACTGTCCCTGCAGAATGTTCTTCCTCAGACGCCACCGGTAGAAGCTACAGTAGATATAAACTGTGACAACTGACCCCATGAATGATTTTCAATTCAAATAGTCTGTCAGATACAAAAAGGTTTGAAACACCAATCACAAAAAATGTCATTCACGTTGCAGTCTGGGATGTCCAAGATATCTTATAGTACGTGCCAGTTTAGCTCAGTGCGTTGAGCAGGCAACCATAAGGCTGAGAATGGCCGGCCAAGGTTCAAGTCTGACCCATGGCCCTTTAGCCATTTGTCTTCCCCTCTCTTTCTCTCCCTCCCCCCACTTTCCTGTCATTTCTTCACTGTATCTGTCAATAAAGCTGAAAAGACGTCTTGAGCTGGACTCTTGACTTATCTTGATTCCTGGACACGTGCGTGTGTGCGTGGTGCAGAGTCAGGTTTTACAATTTCCTTGTGACCGATTAATGCCGGCTACAGAAGTCTCCACAGACCGGCGGCCAACATGAAATAGCTACACACATATAACAGATTTGACCACAAGCCCAAACACAGTTTCATATCTGCACACTTCCTCGATCGGGGAACGCTGTAACACGAGGTGATGGTGCCCGTGTGAATGAATGTGGTGTTAGTGTCATGAGATAACGGCTACTACCACCTGTCAAACTCTGCCCTGTCCCTTTTTTTCACAACTGAAATGTACCTGCCAGGCAGCGACTGTGCAGAGGCACAAAACAAAAAACATGAGAAGTCACTAATCTGCAAAATTTGACTTTTAAAAACAACAACAAAAAAAGAGATCCAGCAGATCTACTGCTACATTCAAACATCTTCCAGTTAAAAGTAACAGAAAAAAACAACACTTCTTCCAAAAAGAAGAACCAAACAGTATTTCAGTGTCTATATATGTAAATGTATGTATAGATATTTGAGGGTATATATCGATATATCGAGGGCATATATCCATATTTGTAAGTGTGCGCATGTGCATTTATACATGTTTATATGCATATATAGTATAAATATTATAATATAATCTCTTGCACTCTCAGTAGACCTGACTCTGACCATCCTAATGAAATCCACTGAGAGCTGAGTCACTCTGACCAGGTAACAAAAGGTTACTTTCTAGATCATGGCTGTCATACTCCTTTTACACTGTGGCCCACACAGAGCCCTGTTTGATCTTAGTGGGCTGGAGCAGTAGATTTATTACCTGGAAAAGAAAACCCTCCAAATCATTCCTTCTTCTGTCTGTGTAAAGACATTTAAGAATACATTAAGTACCTCAGAAAGCAACAGAAACACTCCAACGTGACTCTTTGTTCTCCCACTTTAAGAAAGGAGAATGATGATGAAATGCTTAAAAATGACAGAAAGAAGCAGTTTATTTCCCAGACTTTATCCTGCAGACTGACTTTGGTGCAGCATGACCGGGCAGTTGGTGTCTTTGTCACTAAAAAAGCTTTAAAAAAATACACTTTGAATGATAACATTTATGTCCTTCTTTTTTGCATTTACCACATTATCCAAAGTTATTTAGGGAGCCGAGTTGGGCTCTTTGACGGCCAGGTTCTGGGCCCTGGGCCTTATGTTTGACACTCCTTCAGCCTGAACAGAGACTCCAGGGTCATCCTTTTTTCTGGAAAGTTGTTTCACTCCACTTTTTGACTTCTCTCAACTACCTTTGTGATGTGTTAAACAAAACTGCTGCAGTCCAGCTGTCTGTAACAGCCTTCAGTGAGCTGAGAAAATGGTTTTCTTTTAAAGCAAATGAATGTTGGCTTGCAGGCAGAAACATAACGCTGTGTTTTGAGTGAAATGATCTGCTAAAAGAACAGGTAAAAACCAATAGCTCGTGCTCCGTGATGCATTTGCATGACGTTTGCATGAAATGCGCCCGCAGCAGCTAGTTATGGCTTTCAAACACACCACTGACCGAGGCGTGGATGGCGACTGCGTTCCTGAAGTGCTCCCACACTGCTGCAGTAAAATGCGCCTGATACATGTTCAGCAAGTTTCCTCTGGATCGGGAAGCCGCTTCCATAAACTTATATAACCCTAGAACAGGGCAACCCCCCTATATTCAGGAAGAGTGTGTGTGTGTGTGGGGTGAGGTTAAGGCTCTATTACCACGCCTTAACGCTTTCCACAGGTCATCACGAACAGGACTGTGTAAAAGTGTTGTAAAGGAAAGAAACGGATATCATTTTGAACGATCCGTTTTCTCCCTGTCTGTCTGTCTGTGTGTGTCCATTTTCGGCATTTCTGTGGCCAGGTGGAAACTTAGCAACCCCAGCAGACAAAAAGTACTCAAGGATTCAAACCCCCGACCACGCGTAAAATCAATGGCAGCGCCATGGCGCGCGGCTGCGCATACCCTGGATGTTCTCGGAAAGCCAGTGCGCCTCAACTGTGAAACGCTGCTCATGACTTGAATCCTCTCATGTAGACACACGTGTCAATGACAAAATGTAGCGTGCTGGATATAATACCCACTCCTTTCCCTTCTAAAGTGTGCATTCTTCTTACATATGACTAAATGAATACTAGTCGACAGGCGTCAGAGCTCTGTCCCACCTGCCATGATACCCGTGGCCAGGTGTGGCCAGGAAGCGGTGAAATGGCAATTGCCGAGCCGTCTCCAAAATCCCCCACAACTGAAAATGAAAACGCCTGGATCCTTCCGCTAGAGGAACAACTTTAAGAGCAAATGTTTTAAAGCTTTTCGTTTGCCCGGAAAAGAACATCTATGACTACAATCAAGATCAAACCTTTGAATGATTTACAGCATGGTATTTGAGAGCATGAGGAGAATGAGGAGGACTCCGTGAAGTCAGTTACCCTCCGAGCTGGTGTTCAGGTTAGTGATGCTCACCTAAAAGCAGCAACTTGAGCTCCCTGCGAGAGTCCTTCTTGTCCCTCCGCAGCTGCTTCTCAATCTCCTCGTTGATCCTCTGGTTCTCTCTCTCCTCCGCTGAAACACAGCATCCAGCCATCGCTGAAAGTCACCAGGTTGCTCTCCAACGACCACTCGGCTGTAAAAATGTCGCAGGCTTTGATTAAAGACAGAAAAAAAAAGGAAACTCAGACGTGTTAAAAAAAAAAATGCTCCTTTGCCCCCTCTTGCACTTCACAACTTCAGACGCAAAAAGGCACAGAGCATCTTCAAAACTGCGCCTTTGACTTCCACAGAAACAGAAAAGTTTGCTGCTAAAATATAAAGTGCTAGATTTCAGGGGTAAGTCCAAAGCTCTCTCTCTCTGATTTTCTTAAGCATCGAGGTGTACAACAAGGTGCACCACGAGCTGTTCCTATTGGACAAAGTGCTGCAGTTATACTCTACCTGGACGACACTTCAGCTTTATCCTGACGAATCGGGAGGGCGTGGCACCGGCTACAAATAGAAAAGGATAAAATGGGAAGTTCGCTGCCACAACAGTGGAAACGGTGAGCGATGAGGAATTCACCTGTAGATGAGTTTTAATCGGACATGGAGTGCCATGGCTCATTCTTAGAAGTGCTCCACGCTGTGCTCGCTTTCCTTGGAAGTTTCTATAATATCACACTCGTAATTCATGAGATCCAGGGACAGGAAACGCATTTAGCAGTTCGGCAGCAGGGAGGAGGGAGGGCCCCTCTGGCTGGCCTTCACGCCCGCTAGAGGGCGGGAAGGCCAACAGTGAAGGAATGAGTGTTTTGCACCCGTTTTGTGATCTTGCAGCAGGGTTTTTGAGAATATAAGCGAGGTAATCACAGCATTTATCCACAGTATAAGCAGTCAGTGGTGGCAGTATATATGTCGAATGATCACAAGTAGCGAAAAGTTCACATATATAACGACTAATTAAAATATGAGGATTTTTTTTTTTACTTTAAGATCTCTGGAAAACTTTTTCCAGTTCACAAAGAAAGAAGTACTAAGACTGTGGATATGAAGTTAAATAAGTGTGTTCTACCCTTCAAGTGGTGCTTTTAAAAGAAGCAAGTTTCTCCCCGAAACAGAGCCAGTAAACACTTCTCGCTCTTTGGGTCTCATTAATATTAATAATAATAATAATAATAATAATAATAATAATAGATTGTATTTATATAGCACTTTTCGGGACCCTCAAAGCACTTTACAATTCCACTATTCATTCACTCTCACACACTCTCTCTCTCTCTCTCACACACACACACACACACACACACACACACACACACGTGGAGCCACGATGGCCCCAGATTATAATTAATAATCATAAAACAGCATTCTCTGAAAACATTACCCTGAACTTAACCAACCCTTTTCTTTTTCTCAGAAAAAGTTGAAAACTAAACAACTAAAGTTGTAAATTAGTGTTAGATAAAAAAAAAAAAAATCACAAGCAGTCTTCAGGCAGTTTACTCTCCATTTATCATCAAAGCTGAGCATGTAGTGGGAACAGTTTAGAACAAAGTTTTCGCTCCCATTTAAAATGAAGATTGTGAATTAAGACCACATCTGATTTTTTCTCCCCGTCTATCTTTTTTAACCATCTGACAGAGAAAAAGACCTCATATTTCATCCTTTCAGTGGTGAGGCTTACAGTATCTTCGGTCCATTAAACTGGCCTTTGTAGGGTTTAGTTCTACTTTACAAGATTCACTTAAACTACGCTCTTGGTGCTTGCAGAAGTTTGTAATACAAACTGTATTTAAAATTCAAAACCACTCGGGTGACCTGATCAAACGTATTCAAAAACATCGAAATGAAACTACAGTGTAGAGGTGATCACAGGAAAAAGGTTTTTAAAAATCACAGTCGACAAGAGTTGAAAAGAAATATGTTGCTTCATTCAGAAACAAGTTGAAGGAGTGCGAATTTATGAATACAGGAAACAATTTTACACAATTATGATTGGAGATCATCATAACACTATTTCAAAAATGGTCATCAAACTTCATATATTAAAGGATTTGGATGCAAATAAACCCAAAAGAAAAAAAACAGAGCTGAAAGCAATAAAAATGATGTGTCTGACACTTCAGTAAAAGAAGAGTTTATGGGTTGCTTTCCCCCACTCTCACTCCCACCTCCCACCATGTAGTTCTCAGTGTACTGTACACAACACTGGACTGCTCTTGAACATACTGCATGAACTCTGAACAGCAGCGGAGGTGGCCGACAATGTGTGTCACCATGTCAACGTCAGCTGGAGTCTTGGCTCTCTTAAAGGGGAAAATCCAGGCTCAGCATAGCTCACGTGTGCTCACTCCAAACAATGACAGGAGCGCCAACCCTCGCAAAGCTTGGAAACAAGTCCTGCGTGGCTCACATTTATGACAAAGCCCGTAATGTGCATTTCTGCAAGTTGAGATATATTTCTTATTCACTGTCTGACAAAATCTAAACGTTAACGTGAGATCTCGGATCAGCTGAAATCTCAGCTGATCCGAGATCCTTTTTTAAGGCTCGCATAAGCGTGCAGTTGCTGTTCTGTATGCTGAAAGCAAAATGTGGTTTATTTTTATTTATTTTAGTTTATTTTTGAAGCAAGGATTGTCCCTTTAAGTAGCAGGGTTTGTGTGAACAGCCACCTTTTGACAGCAGGGAAACAAAATCAGATATCACTGCAAATCTATAATTGAAGATCATTAGCACTGATGAAGCTGAAATCTTAGTTCAGCTTCAAAACATTCATCCCTGGCAACATCTGACACAAACTGGCCCCAAATATCAGTCCTGTTAGGCCTGGCTGTTGATAAGTGGTTACTGTAAGATCTTCACTGAATTCAAGTACACCGAGGACTGGACTGAAAATTAACTTGTCACCTGCCAAACTCAACCATCCATGTGTGAATTTCACCAGCCAGCTGAAATACCTGAAAACAACAGGACCTCCAAACGAGGGCTGGTAACCTGCCAGAGTGGCTGGCAGACGCCAAAACACAGCCAAATGTGGAAAAAAAACACAACACCCAGCAGGTGGCCGCCGGTCGGTTGAGTCCAGATTGTGACACCTTTTCAAGCACATTCTACACATCCTGATGCGTAGGAGCAAATGCTGCTTTAATCTGGCAGCTCAGTGCCTTAAGACGCACCCTGCTGTGGGTTTTAAGACAAGAATCTGATGTGACAACATCATGAAATCAACAGAAAGCATGTTCTGATTACAACTCAGTCACAATGTGCTTAAAATATCATGTATTTATGTGACATTAGCTACATGAGAGCTACACTTCAAAGCTGTTTCTTTTCAGCACAGAGTGACGGTGGAAAAGACCACCGAGCCAAAAAAAAAAACACCCCGAACAATCCTCCAGCTGCACAACAGGACAATATCGGCTGCACTAGCTTTACTTCTCGAAAAAACACAGGTGCCTCACATGGGACGTCAGAGGCACAGCTTATTCAGTAAGGCAATATGTACACATGAACTGTATTTTTCTCTTATGCTGTCGTTTCATAAATAAAGTCTAAAATAATACTGTACATTCTGGTGAAACTGTGGCAATCAAAGGTGGAAATGAAGTAAAAAAAAATTAATAATAATACAAGTAAAAATGAAACAAAGCACCTTGCTAATCAGGCCAACTGGTTAAGTCATTTCTTGCACTTTTGTGTACACGGACTTAGTACTGAGTTTTTAACAGTATCTGGGAGAATAGGGGAAAAACAACAACAACAACAACAACAACATGTTGGCATTCCCATTAACATAAACAAAAAGATAATTACAACTTCGTAACAGTTTTTTTTTTCTTATCAAAAAATCAGACACAAAGCGACAGATTGCCTGCCCGCACCTCCTGCTCCTGCACTACAAAACAGTTTGGCTACAAATGGAGGCAGGTTGGTTTTGGTGGTGGTGGAAGTGGAAGTGGGGATGAGAAGTGTGCAGGAAGTGCAAGGCTTGTTAATCAATACTGGTTGAAAAGCGGTGAAAAGAAACGAAACGTAAAAGACATGGGCGAGAGAAGACGTCATTACACGTATGTGACGAGCGCTCTGTTCCTGAAGCCAGTTAAGAACTAAACTATTACAATTAGCCCTGTAGATTAGATTCAGTTTGCAGTTGGGGTTTTTTGTGTGTTTTTCCCATATAAAAATCAATTTAACAAAACTGCTAGTACTGGCACACCAATTGATCTGTTCTCGGATAATAATATTCCTCTTTTTGCAGTTCTGAAGCTGAACGATGTTTCGTCGCTGAGAAATCAAACTGCCATAACACAAAATTTACATTCTCCTCTTACAAAAAACAATCAAAACAAACATGTAAATAACTTTGTTTTCCTTCCAAAAACGAATTAGCCATTAGACATACAATACAATTACATAGATACATATTTTCAATACCGCACATTCAATCTGCCAAAAAACAAACAAACAAAACAAATAAAAACAACAACAAAAAAAGTAATGATTAAAAAGCCAACAAAGATGCTGCAATATATATATAGAGAGAGATGTATGTACAATGATTATAGCATTCATAATTGCACTATGCCTCAATAAATGTTAATTACAGGCTTATAATCTAGGGAAGTGTTACGAAAGAAATAAAAATAAAAAAAGTACTCAAAGTAAGTCGGGGAATGAAGGATTGCAAATCAGAAATGCCAATTAGAAACAAGAAGGACTCACTTTGGTACAACTGAACGTCGAGACTTTACCTTTCACACAGGAACTAGCCAGATTTACTCTCCACTGCTATTCAACTACAACAGTCAAGACAGCCGGGCTGTGATTGGACAATTACAAAGATACAGCTAAAATGCGACTCGATAAGTCTGCAGGCTGGCGCGGGCTTGGAGGGAGGGGCCTGCAGCCCACGGCGCAAGGTTGTGATTGGATAATTTTAGGCAGTTCAACGCGCCGGGTTTAGCTGCGCCGGTGTAGCTGCCCCTTCTTTCAGAACCCACGAGCTCGCTGTAGCTCAGGTCAGTCCATGCTGGGTCGGTGTGTCGGGGGTGGGAAGAATACCGCAGATTGTGTTGAACACTTCAAAAAAATATGAAATAAATGTATTTTAAAAAAAAAGAAAGAAAAGAAAACCTCCAGGGTCGATACGTCGGGTCGGTAGAGTCAGTGTTTGTTAGCCCTGCTCTTTCCTGTCTGCAACACTTTTCATTTCAGTGAACAGCTGTGGAGTCTGGGCCTCTGTCCCTCTCACTCATTCACTCTTTTTTTTGGCATTTGGTAATAAATATACATGTTACCATAATAAAAAGCGTTAATGTGGCACAGTTGAACATAATCATTTAAACATATCGTCTGATAAATTATTACCTCCTCGGCTCCCTTCAGTTTGTGTAAAGTGACCGCTGCCATGGTTCATCTTTACACGACAAAGCAGAAGTCCCTGTGTGCTTCCCCACTTTGTTGCTCAAAGCTTTTTTTCCTTCTTTTTTTTTTTAATTTTCAAAGCCTTTTTCACTCACATTTCTCAACTGAACGGTTCTATCGACAGCTGAAAACCCATGACACGACCGTCACTTGACACACGACTTGGGTTGTTCCCTCCAAACACATGCTCGACTCACTGAATGGCACCAAAAGCCAATGCAAAGTAAGATTAATAAAGATCTAAGCCACTCGCATATATTAAATGAATCTTAAATCATTTGAAAAGAGATCACAAATTCTGCCTACTCATCAAAAGACTTGCCAATCAGTCTATCAGATTAAAAAAATAAATTAAAAAATGAAGCCATCTAACTCATCACTCCCTGCTGGGCAAACAGGTAAACGCCCGTGATGAAGCTTCAGAATGAAACAACAGGTAAGGAAGAAGGCTAAAAAAAGGAATTCAAACTTTTTTTTCTCTTCTTCTTTTTTTTTATAAAAAAGGCAGGAGGGACAGAAACACACTGCATTCATTTGAGCGCCTTCCACCCAACCCTCGCGAATATCCTGTCCCCACTTTTTCATCACTTCTTAAATAGCAAGATAACATTTACTTCGCTCACCCCTCGAGGAGTCAAGAGATCAGCAGACAGCAAATAAATTAGTATTATGCAACCATTATATTTTCTTTTTTAAATGTGTGTGTGTATATATGATCTATCTTTTCACAGATTGCGTCAGTCAGTGTGTGCTGAGGGCCTGCAGTCGGAACACCCTGCTCTTCCCTGCTCTACACCAGGTTGTACTCCTTTAGGTTGAGCTGCAGGATGGTGTCTTTGACGGCTGCAAAGACGAAACGGATGTTCTCTGTGTCAGTGGCGCAGGTGAAGTGAGAGTAGATGATCTTGTCGCTGTCTGGATTCAGGTCCACAAACATCTTGAGGATAAACTCTCGCCCTGCTTGGGCATCCCTCTGCGGACCTGCATGGGGGAATATCGTGGATCAGTATATATGCACAGCTATAAATTACTACAGCTTGTTTATCATTCATAATATCAGTGTAGAGATCCTCCATGTTTTGTTTTCATGGTTTTTCCCTGCCATACTTGTCGGATCATTCCAATTTACGCACCACGACTGTATCTCAGGTCTGCCAGCCGAAGATTTTTATTTGCCCTAGAGCTCAAGCTAAAAACATTGTGGAGCTTCAGGTAGTACTTAGAAAACTTTACTCACTGCAGTATAGCGACGTGCCCTCAAATGTCTACCTGTGCACATTTCACATTATGTGTTAATTGGTACACTTTGTTTTTTTTAAGCTCTACATGTATGTGAGTGATGCTGAGTCAATGGCAGGAGCGCAAATTACTGATCTTATAAGTAAGTTTCTGGTGCAAAAAACTACAAAGGGCAAAATTCAAAGCAAATACTGTTACATTTTCCCAGAAGAAATGTTTGCACGGAATGCTTCACTTATAGTCAACACCTCTCTTCTGTGGCTTAATTATTTGGCTCACCCAAAACTAACAGATATACATAAGAAAGAGAATATCATGGGGCAACCAGTTAAGCTTCAGTCTAACATCATTTTCTTTTCTTTCTAAAGCTGCACACTTTAAAATACCAAAGCTATGAGCTTTGAATGCTGTAACACTTTCTTTATGTACTTTTATCATGTCCCCACAACAGTAAAATACCGATACAATTAGTCCATGGTGCACAGTGCATGGCAAATGTGGTAGCGTAGTACACTGTTTGCTGTAATGCTGTCAAATTATGTATGACTAATGTAAACAAGCTGTCACGCTGAAGGCATTTTTCCATCAACTCTCCGCACTGCTTGAAGTCTTATATTTGATCCAAGACGTTGTAATCTGTTAAAAATCCCCATTTACAAATGTTCGTGCTCAAAGTTCCATTTACAGTTAGAACGATCTTCCAGATACAGAGTTAGAAATAGCACCAATGATGCAGTACGTGAGAAACACTCAATGCTTTTGTCATTGTGACCAATCATAGCTGGCCTTTAAATAGACAGGAACTAATGTGGAGCAAGAATTACATATTAAATCTGTTCTAGTGCACTCCAGAAATAAAATTATGACCTTGTCATTAGCACAAAAGGGCCACTTTAAAGCACTTGAAATCTGCATCACTTGATATCGAGTTTGAAATATTTTTTCGGCATTTATTTCCTTAAATCAAATATGTGTAATAAAAAAAAAAAAGACAAAAATAGCAGAGATTACTCTGATACATTAAAAGCTGTGTATCAGATATTATACTGTAAGCAGAAATTTCCTGCCATGGTTAACCTGTCAGCTCTACAAACTAGTTCTAATGGACCCCCAGTCACACTGGCATGGAGAGCTGTCAATGACCCCCCTTGACAACCACCGGTCACTGGGTGGTGAGCAGTTACTAGCAGTGGCTAGGTGAAAACGGTCGTAATGAGGTGTAGATGTTATACCGAAAACCTTGTCATTGCTTTGCAGGTTTCCACGGCCGTCCGTAGTATTCATAGAGGACGCCGACTTATCTGCAAAAGCTTGGCATTTACTTGCTGAGTGATACTGAAACTATGAGCACAGCTCAGACAGGAAATCAAGACTGTTTGCCTTCAAAGTAAAAGTCTGAAAGCAAGTTGGTTGCAGTGATGAGGCACTTTTACTTTGGAGACTAACAGCCTCTATTCCCAGTTTGAATCACACTTGTTTCCAAGTTTTACGACCGCTCTGCAAGTGTTTCTACATCTACGAACATCTGTTATTGACCGACACAATCAACAGGGCCCCTAGCTACCTCCGCCACTTCTCACCATCCAGTCGGGGACTTCACATCTTTCCATCCTGACTGGAAGTTGCTGCGTGACTGAAGCCTAACAAAAATAATGGCACAGCAGGTGATCTGTGAACATGTTTCAGAGTTAAACAAAACATGACGTCTTTACTCAAAAACACCTCGACAGTCTTGATTTTGGGGCTTCGTGTAAGCTCTGTCAGTGTTTTGGTACGAGCACTCTTCAATCATTCAACACTCACCATCATACTCTGGGAAGTAGTCAACCAGATGAGAGTACATAATCTTCTCCTCCAACAGGTCCTTCTTGTTGAGGAACAGAATGACTGAGGAGTTTTGGAACCAGGGGTATGTGATTATTGTCCTAAACAGAGCTTTACTCTCCTCCATCCGGTTCTACACAGAGTATATGTGAATGGGAGGGGGCAGAAGGACAGAAATAAAGAAAGAAAACAGAGAGATAGTTAGTCTCTTAATTAAAAACCAGTCCTTCAACCTGATTAAGTGCAGATTTTAATAACCGTTTCACGGCACCAGAGGGAGAGCAGTAAAGATGAGAGAGTAGGGCAATCATGTTTTTAATTTCTCCCTCGCGCTTCATTTCAAGCAACCCTTCTCATAGCGAGTCTTACACCTCTCAGTGCTGCTGTTTATCAAAAGCACAAAGCAGAATGCCTTATTTTATATTATATAATAAAAACTATCTAATGCTATTGGATTATAAAGGTCGTGAAGCTGGTCAGTCTTCTACTTTCACAATATGCAGGCAAAAAAAAAGGAGGAAAACAGATGGGCGCGAGAAAAAAAACAAAACAGCAACACACATATGAACGCACACCTGCTCATTAATACACTTAAAAAAAAACCCTGACACATCGATTCCTCTTAAGAAAGAGACGTGGCCTTAGGCGGCATTCAAAACAGCTGGCTGATCATTTACAAGGGAAAAAGAGCTGGAGCACCACCGAGCAGCCCGAGAACCTGATTTCCATTGTTTTAAATAGGGAAAGCTTTTATCTTTACAAACAACTAATCTCCTATGTCACATGAAATAAGGATTTTCAAATGGGAATTTATGAGAGCATCCTTTAAACCATTTAATCTCTCGGTAGTTTGGTGAAATTTCTCTTGGTCTTTCTAAAAAAATAAAATAAAAGGACAAATCACCTCGTTATCCGACTCCACCAAAACTTGGTCGTACTCGCTGAGGGCTACCAAGAACATGATTGACGTGACGTTCTCAAAGCAGTGGATCCACTTCCTCCTCTCTGACCTCTGACCTCCGACATCCACCATCCTGCCATGGCAGGAGAGAGAACAACGTCACCGTAAGCACAGGGAGTGTCTGTGTGGTTGTCCTTTTGACTTAATCCCCTTGATGCAGGTTGTTTAATAAAGGGAAAGCCCAAGACAAATCAAATGTGATGATGCCATTGACCACTTCTGAATCAGATATTCAGTGGATTTCAATCAGATTATTAACATAAAATAATCAGGAAAACATCTGATAAACTTAAAAGGCAAACCTGCGAGTCCATTACGTATCGAGTATAGTTTAATACCTGCATTAACAAAGCACAATATTCTTTTTAAATATTTTATAAGCTTATCTAACTCCTTGCATATAAAATATTAATCCCCAGTCTTACTTGTAAGTATAACCATCAGATGATGTGCACCTCTTTCTAAAGGCAGTAGAGTCCACAGGTTACTTGAGCATCTTCAAACTCTCACAGAGTGAGTGCACTCATGTATTCTCGCTGCATTGAGAGCCCATCTCGAAAACACTTTGTTTACTTTCATTTCCTTTCCTGAGGTCAGCTGATAGCTCCATCAAGTTATTAAGATATTCTAACAAAGTCACACAACACCATTTCAGTGAACAGTGGTTGTGCTTTTGTTATACATAATGACACAGCACTGCATTTTCACTTTTTAAATAACAATCCGATCTCACCTGAATATGACACTCTGCAGGTCAAATGGGTATTCAATAATGCCTGTGGTTGGAACTCGAACCCTCAACACATCCTGCTGGGTGGGAAGGTAGGCTGGCTCAGCGATCCGATCCAGTGCGTTCAGGTAACTGAGGAGGCAGGCAGTAAAAACAATCCAGCACCTCACAGACACTAGAAATCTCTTTCCTGAGATCTTTTAGAAATCTGTTGAACAGTTTGACGCCCGTTTCCTGAACTGCTGTCGGCTGTACTCACTATTTAGTAGAGTCCGAGAGCTGGTATTCCCGCCTTCGATCGTAACACTCCTGGATGCCCGGGTCGTTCCATAAGCTCTTGATTGCATCGACGTAGGGATTCTCAAGCTTGTTGATCTTCTCTACATCTACCTCTCTCACTATGTTGGCGTGAGCCTGGTGGAAAACAGAAACTTATCAAAACTTTATCAAGCATTCAGTATCTCTCACACATACACACAGAGACACACAAATTAATCACTGCACAGGTTACACAGTCCTAATTATCACTGGTGTATTTTCTGCTCTCACTCGCTTATTCTATATGCAGAAATTTCTTAGCACCCCGGGGCTCAGCATGGACCTAATATCTGAAGCACAAATCCCACTGGGCCTATTAAGCGGAAAGTTTTGTGGGCCCAGATTCCCACAGCAGAGTTGTGTCCTATGGCAAGAGATCAACACGTGACTGAATGTTGAAGTGTTGAGCAACAGTGCAGCACAGCTACTCCTGATGATTAGGACGGATACGTAATGTTTGCATTGTGTATGTCATGCATGGGTGCTTCCATAAGTGTGAAATGGGGAGGCATTGAATCTGAAAATTCAATCATAAGTGAAATACAGAAACAAAAAACTTAAAAACTATTCAGATTTTAAGATGAACAGACCTTCTGCCTCCATCAACGTGAGTTAGGACTTGATGCACATTTTCCTCAAGCAACTGGAGGTTGCCAGATCCCACTCAAGATGGTGATGCAATGTGCTAATAAATGCTTGTAATACAAGATATTAAATTTGTTTAATTTTACTGTGTGGTAAATGTAAATATCAGTGCCTCACATTTCCTTTTTTACTTTACTAACTGTAAACAGGGTAAAAATAACAGAACAAACCACTCTGAGGTACATGGGAGGAATCCATTTTTCTAAATTTAAATTGTATTGTTTTTCCATATGTAATATGGACAAAAACCTCCATAAAAGAAGTGGGGTTAGACGTCTTTTAAACAAGGGAGCTCAATTAAAGCAGTAGTGCCTTAAAACTGCATTTTTCTCAATGGCCACCAGGGGGCGAGGCGTGTGATTGCAAATACTTTTCTGGTCTCATAAAGAACAGCTCTCCGACTCGAGCTCTGTAAGCACTTTTCCGGTTTACAGCCGCAATCATTTATTTCAGGTCACATTAAAATCAAAAAATTTGTCCATTTTGTAAATTTTGGTCATATTGTGTTTTGGAAATAAGGATTTTCTGGGATATACTCACTGGCTAACAACTCATGACTGACAATCAGTCAGTTTCAGACTCGCTCCTTAAAATTCAGTTTCTAAACCAAATGGAGACTACAAAAGAAGGTCATCCAGAGGCTTCAAAGTGGGACACATGTTCATCAATTATATTGTCTACAGTGGCTTTAGCCCCACCAGTGATGTAAAGAATAGATTTACTTTTAACTTTGCAGTTGTCATATTTATTTGGATAAAACCATTCAGCAAGTTCCTAAATCTAATATGGCTGAGTAAATCTTTTGTGATGACACAGATATGAGTCAGTGCATTCTAACTGAAGACTGAATTCCTGATTGTGAAAAAAAAAAAAAAAAAAGTTTGTGCAGTAGCAGACACACAAGAATGCCTGTCAATAAACTGCACGTGATACTCATGAAGATAAGGGTAAACAGTACTTGGACACAATCAGAAAATAGTGTCCTTGCTTACAGCGATTGTGTGATTGACTGTAGAACTGGCAGATTGAAAACATAAATAAAGCCACAGAACAAGTCTTTTTACCAGCAGATTAACCACTCGTGCTGAACCTTTACAAATCAGTGACCGTCTACATGCAGACACAGCATGACCTTTTTCTTAACCTGCCACTACAAGCCTTGAAGTCCAGCACAAACACAGTTTCTGTTTTTAGTGTGGATCACCTAGTGTGAGACAGAGTTACAGTACATGACTGAGACGTGCATACATCGGACATGTGAAGACTGGGGTCTGAAGATTGAGGCCTATTTAAAAGGGTGGGCCTGAAAGACTGTGAGAGTGACATTTACTATAAAAGCCCAGAAAGACACTGTAAACACAATTGATGGCTTTCATTTTCACTTCCCTTGTGATGTCAGTCAATTCTTTTGTCAAGGATAAAATACTTCCCATTTTACCCGTATGTATATGAGAGTAGAGGGATGTTGGGTACAAATTATGACAGGTTACACGGTTCCATTGTGCACATAGCTCTGATTTCATTAGACAGTCAGTTCTACCCTTTAGTACAGGTCCTAAAAGACTTTTACATCAACCTCAAATTGACTGTTACTATAAATTAGATGGCGGATGTGCAGTGTGCAAGACATGGTGGTAAACTGGAATGAGAACTGTACAATGAACCAAAAGCTTAGGAAGAAATTTTGAAGCAGAAACCCACCTGCATTTAGTTTCATAAAAATAGATCATAAAAGCATTATATTTATTCAGCATATTCTGAATTATAGTGTTTAAAGTGGGCAAAATAATGGTGAAAATGCATAACTGATATACCACAATCAGTTTCATTCCTCATGAAAATGCACACACGAGACGGGAAGTGAAAACAGCCGTGCACCACATCTGCATAAACATGCACGGCTGCGATGTCATTTTAAATCTCGCAGGTTGCACTGATTGTCATATAATGTGCGCTTGGTCGACAGCAGTGGCTGGGCTCCTCGCTCGTTACAGTCTGCATGTCTGGGGAAAAGATGTGTTGTTTTGCACTACGAATTTAATGTCTTTAGAATAGCATTGTTATTCAGACTTTCGAAGATTTCCGTGCTATTTGAAAACCGCCAACATAATTGAACAACACGTAGTGGAACCCTCTTACCTGGGTGAACACATCTCACTTTAAAATACAAATAAATGATGCAACTGTGCAATCAGTCAAAAAGTTCTAAGCTGTCCAGATCAGTATTAATTATGCAACGCTTAAAGCGGTTCCCAAAAAGAATGCATTGGAACAACTTTGCACCCCTCTAATGGAATGAATGGGATCCCGTGGTCTACTTGCACATGTATTTTAGGGAAATGACAACGCTGATAAAATGGGACAGACCAAAAATGCTCTCACATTAAAGTGCACATTTGGTTTTGTGCATTATGAATAAAACACCTGATTTTAACACTGACATAACAAACACAACATCTCTAAAAAAGGCTTTCATTAAACATCAGCCTGGACTGTAGTCTGACACAGAGAAACTGAAGACCACAGTAGCTGTGCCAAGGTGTGGACTCCTAAGCATCATTTCCTTTAATTTGTCACTTTCACATGGAAGAAACTTTGAGCAAAAACTCCCTGTACCAGTTCCCAAAGCTGTGAACACCAGGGTAACTCCTCTACAACAAAGAGGCTCTGCTGAAGTGTTAAGTACAGAGAGCAAGGTGAAATTTGAGCGAGTAGTGTGGGGTATGGTAGTAGTGTAGAAGCAGGGATGGTGTGCACATATGCATGTGTGGATTTCAAGGAAATATGCAAACACAAATACTCAAAAGGGCGTGATGAGTACTTGAGTGTTTTAAGGACACAGGAAGTCTATAAAAGGACAGGAAATGATTATGGATGGCTGTTACAAATAAGATAGACGGCACTCTAAAAATACTCAAGCACAATGTAACACATCGTAGAGTCTCGCTCTCTCTCTTTCTCTAATTGTTTGACACCATCAACTGCCATTTAAGTTGGAGAACGTGAAAAGCTGGAGTGAAAGAATCCATTTACCTTGTTGTGCTCATACTTGTAGGGGATCTTGAGCGTCTCCATGGCTCGGATCATGGCCTGCATGGACGTGAAGATGTTCTGATAGACCAGCTTGGTGAAGCCCCTTTTGTCCTCATCAGAGTAACCGGCTCCGTGGATAATCCTCATCTGTTTGATAAATGTGCTCTTCCCACTTTCCCCAGTGCCTGAGAAAGTACACAGGAAAAGGGAACACAGAGTTTATTTATACAGTAGGTTTGTGCAAAGTGTCATTTAACCAGACGACGCGTGTCGTCTCCTGTGTCGGCAGTCATGCTTCTTAAATGGACATTCAGACTATTTTCACTGTTAAAAATTAATCCACTGCTGTTAACTAGAGAAAAAGGCATTAAAACCTTGCAGGGGAGGCTTCTTGCACAGCCAGTGGTCTAAATACAGAACATAGGCGGCACTGATTGTACAACGTCCTTACCATGAGATTGCCATAGCTGTATGGATAGAAAATAAATTTGATTGCACTGCATTTGCCCCATTTATAGGGGCAGAGCTGAAATCCAAGTACAGATCATAATTAGCTGCTATAAACCAAAGCAAAAAAAAAAAAAAGAAGGGACCCTGCAAGATCCTTACTTGGCTGTCAGAGCGTTTCAAGAGAAGAAAAGAAAAAAAATCCATATAGACTTCTGCAGTGTAGCATTTGTTTTCATTGAAAATGACAAAAACAAACTTGTGATGTTGGCATTAAATTCGTTTTTTAAACTACACGCTTCCATTCACATTCCATAATTACCTGTACCCCACAGCAATCCACCCACAGTAAGAAATAAAAACGTTTTTAAAAACGCCGAAGCGCCGCTGTCTAACAGCCTTTTTTATTCAAGCTGCATTATTATATTTCACATCACGGACAAAGATTGAACAAGCAAACAGGCAGGATTACTTTATAAAATTGTAACAGAGACAGCCTGACATGGAGCAACACAAACTGCTGGTTGAAGACGATATCCATACTCGTGTTGCATATTAAGGAGTCCTCAGTCCTCAAACTTCAGACAGTGCTGGAGGAATCAAGTCGGATACTGTCTGAAATTACCTCTTTCCCAGTATAGCAGACAGTAAGAGATAACCTGCTTCATTTGCTTTAAGTTTACCAACTACTGACTGCTCTACTTTGATATGGACACAACCAGATGGTAAAACCTTTTTACTATGTAGTTTATAAACTGCTTAATATCAAAGCCAAATGTCCATGTTCAGTATCCACCCATGATTTTCTTATGGGTACAAAGCTATTAGCAACCCCTTTTACACTGCCCAGTAATTGGGTCCATTGTTAATGATGAAAAGCTGATTAAAGTAACTATGGTGAATGAAAGGGATTCTTGCAGAATTACAAACATAAATATGTGTATAGGGATATTTCCTATCCTAAGATGAATCGTGGCTTTTTGCAACAACATCCTGTCTTGGAATAAACATTTATACACCCAGATGAACAGTACATGCACACGGACATACACATATGAACGCATCCACTCATGCACTCACACATATGATATTATGTGCTGGTTACTCTTCCTCCCAGCCTGTTTGCTTAGTCTGGTGATAGACCAAGAACAACATCTCTGTCCTCTCAGCGGTGACAGGAACTATTTGGGTGTGAAGAACTGGGGGTGTGATTTCCCTTTGGTTCATTGAGAATCTTGGCAGACCAGTGAAGCAGTCTTGACTAGTACCTCTTGGATAACTTCAAGAGAAAGGAGTGCACATGTATGTTTTGCATGTGTGCTGCAGTGCATATTAACTGAGCGTCTCTCTTATAGAAGTCTGAATATGCTGCACTTCTTTGTAACAAAAGTGAAGCCAAAGCAGGCTTTCTAGTGTAGTCCAATAGAAGCTTGCAGGGAGGTAGCAATCATTCTCCAAATTAATAAATGTCGCTTTGAGGAAAGGTATTAGAATACATTGTTTTTCCATGCATATTCAACTTAATTTGATGAATACCACAATGCATATGGTTTCTTTTCCACTAAACAAAGCAAAGAAAACCACATCTGTCCATTTATCCATTTTCTCAACTGCTTATCCAGGTCAGGGTCACAACTGGAGGCTGAAGCCCATCTAAGCTGTAATTGGGTGAAAGGCAAAACTCATACAAGCCTATGCTTCATGATTTAGACTTGGATTTGTATTTGCTGCCCAAACAGCATAGTGTTATTTACCTTGTTGTTCCAGTTAATGACTGGGAGTTAACAATTACAATAACCTAAATAATGGGTAGTAATTCTTTAACTAATTTTAAGAAATAATACATTCAAAACATTTTTTCCTAACACCAGTGAAGTGGGTGACAGAATTAGCACCTCAGAGTCTGAGGTGGGTAGAGTGGATGCTCTGGGTGAGGATCCCAATCGCCAGGCTTGGTCTAGTATACACTCTCAGTACCTCCTTGGTAAGATGCTTTGGGTGGAGACCCTGCCCGGCCTGCCTGCATGGGAAAGCCCCCAAAGAACTTTAGTGGTGGAGAGTAGTGAGGTCTTGGCAGCTTTTCCTAGCATGCCTAGCTGGATCCATATGAGTGGTAGCAAAATGGATGGATGCCGATGACATCATCCTGGTTGTCACAGAAAAAAAGTACTCTCCTACAAGAATGCTATATTTTTACACACATTACTTCATAGATTTGTACACAATTACTCGAAAAGAAATCATAATCGCTTGACCGCATCTCTGTCTTAATGGATCTTTTCCATTATACCAATGAGTATAACAGGCACTGAAAAAGATAGGGAGACAGCAAATATGCTCTGTATGACTGTCTTCTGGCCATTAGTGGCTGCTGAGTCACGTTTCCAATCGATGAAGCGACCCCAGATTAACCCAAGTTTGTAATGGTGTCTATGGATCAGCATTACATCTGCCATGGCACGGGTTCTATGAAAGTTGTCTGACTCAGAAGCAAAAGCACAATATGACAAAAGACCAAAGGAAAAAAAAACAAGCTGCTCAGTCTTCCTTTTCCTTTAATTATTAAATACCCTGGACATTTAAAACTTGACTTGAAGATACTCAGCACTCACACTTAAGATGTGCTTATTATTTGGGTTAAGTGTATCAAAAGGATAATTAAAAGTTCTCCTGTTCACTGGCCAAATGACGTCTTGAACTTTGTGCTTTCAAGACTCGCCAAACTCCATTACTGTCTGCAGTGCGCAGACATTTTAAGAACGTACCTCATTTTAAACTGACTCTATGAGTGAAAAAGAAAGTCACTCACTTCCAAGTTCTTAGCAGCACCTTAAGTAGAGTTAAGACACGAAGGCTGAGTGCCAGTTTCACTTTTACAAATACTTTCGATTTGTTCCTCATCGGCATAGATTATTGGACCTTGATTTTCAGCCTTGCTACTAATGAGAGTTTAACAAAACTCAGACGCTCTTTGGTCCTAAATTTGAAAGCGAAAACTATTCAGCTGTTGTACAGTTACAAGAGTGACAGACTTGGATTTCAATCTTCTCCCTCTCAGTTACTTTGATAGGAGCTTTTACATTTCATTTATTTGACTAACCAAATAACAGAAGCTCCCTAATTTTAACAGCATCTTGTATTCAAAATATACATTAACACTAAATGCAAGAGAGTAAATACTTTCAGGAAATGATAAGTGAATATTTAGTTCATTATTTAGTTCCTTATGACTGACTAAGGTCAGTTATACATGTGCATAACTGACCACTGCTGTAAGTAGGACTACCACTGCAGACCAGGGATTTCACTGTGTTTAACAATCTTAACTGGATGACAGGAAAGTACATAAAATAAACCTTACTTTATTAAGAGAATTTAAAACTCTTGAACAATAAACAGATATATTTATATTTTAACGGTTCCAAAGAAAATCACTCCTATAGGAGTCGGATCAATTTGGTGTTAATGGCAGAGACTGAAAAGAGCCAAAACACTCCATAGAAAGGCAAATTCAGTAGAACTGCTGGGGTGTATCAAGGTGCCGTATTAAACCATATTCTCAATTTCTTCAGCACTTTTGCATTGCAAATACTTTTAAGTCAAAAAGCGTAACTGACAAGCTCAGATACACCAAGAGACCTGAAAGACCACAGAAAACAAATAAAGTGCATGACTGCATTTTTTCCTTGATTACGATACAACTTCTGACTAACTCAAGAACAATCAGTCTCACTGAAGTCTTTGTCTCACTGAATAGACTTTGTTGACTCTGTCACAAGTATTTATTGATTTATTGAGACTCCTGATAGAAGCAACAGGATGAAATGTGAAGTGTGCAGGGCTATACTATCTCCTCAGATTCAATCAGATGGTGCAATACTGATCGGGCACAGTGCAAATGGAAAATAACCCAAAACATACTGCAAAAGCAACCCAAAGGTTTCTCAAGGCAAAGAAATGGGATATTCTTCAATGGCCAAGTCAGTCGCTTGATCTCAAGTAGAAATTTTGCCCTTCAATCACATCCACGTTAACTTAAAAATCTATTTTGGAGGCAAAATTTTGAAAAATTGTCCAAAAGTGGACCCAACTATCATAAAATCTGGAAGCTAAACAATGACTTTGAAATGAATAAAAATGACTTAAACACTGATTGATACGTTAATCAAAACATAAGCCACCTTTAGGCATTCCTCTAACAATAACAACCATGTGCTGGTGAAAGAGTCGCTATAAGTAGGGCTGGACTTTGTTCAGTCATAGCCATGACACAACATGGTAAACGGACCATTTCTTACAGAGAGCTTTTCTACTCTGAGCACTCAAAGCGCTTTACGCAAATTGCCTCATTCACCCAGTCACACCAGCACTGATGCAATGATTTTCAAAATTATTTGTTCAAAATGGACATTGTAGAATATATCTTTTGTGTTTGTTGAGGTAAATCTATAACCTAAGTTGTAAAGGCATCTTGTGTTTCGAGTCCATCCCACTTGTCTACAAATTAATTTTCGGCATGCATGTGAAAGTGTGTAAAGGGGGACAAGCACCAAAAACTAGGTTCAATGGTCCCTTAAGGATTGGAGCTGGGTCGTGCCATTTTTGTAATTGAGCAATTTTAAATTAATTTAGCAAATGTAGACAAGCCCAATAATTAGTCATGTTTAACCCATTTCAGAGTCAACAGACGCTTCAGACCTCAATGATAAAACAAGAATTGCCTATTATTAGTGGTATCTATTATTAATCTACAAATTATTTTCTAGATAAAGTAAATATGGCTAGATTCCCACAACAGCCCAAGAGTTTTGAATGGGTTTCTTCAAATTTGGCCACTTGGACTCTGGGAGGAGCTGATAACAATTTGTCTTTGACCTTAAACCAGCAATGTAACGCAAAACAGGTTTTTGCTCCTGCCATAATTCAAGAGTTTATGTGCCAATTAAGACAATTTCCTAAAATATCTAATAGAGTACAAAGCTAAAAAAAAAAAGATGACATGATATATCCAGCAGTTCAAAGGCCAACTGGCCATTATTTAAAAACAATAACAGAACGAAAGAGTAGAATGTGATCATATTTCATACTGGATCAGACGCTAAATGCGTGGCACTAATCTTGCCCCCTTCCATAAAATGATGCTAAAGTCTTTACTACTGGGTTGGGCCCCCTTTTGCCTTCAGAACTGCCTTAACTTATCCTGACATAGAATGAACAAGGTGATGGAAACATTCCTCAGAGATTTTGGTCCTTATTGACCTGAGATTTGTCAGCTGCATATCCATGATCTCAATCTCCTTTTCCACCACATCCAAAGGGTGTTCTATTGGATTGGGATACAGAAACCGTTTGAATACAGTGAGTTCATTCATGTTCAATGCCAATAAAATATCACCCAGACCATTACACTACCAAGCCTGATACAAGGCAGGATGGATCCATAAGTTCATGTTAAAGTCAAATTCTAACTGACAGCTGACTGTTGCAACAGAAAAACACTCAGACAAGGCAATGTTTTTCCAATATTCTGTTAACCAGCTTTGGTGAGTCTATGTGAATCATAGGCTTTCCTGTTCTTTGCTGACAGGAGTGACACGTGGTGCGGTCTTCTGCTGTTGTAGACCATTCAATGATTCTCATCTGCACACCTTGGTTGTACCGAGAGGTTATTTAAGTTTCTGTTGTCTTCTTAACAGTTTGAAACAGTCTGGTCATTCTCCTCTGAACTCAACAAAACATTTTTAGCAATAGTCAAAACTAAATCCCGTTTTGACTATTGAGGTATACACAGCCAAGACCACTAAGCACATGACATTAACTAGTAAGCCATATTGGCTGTATGACAATTGTGATGACTATATAGGCTAAAGTGAATAAGGTCCTAGTCACACAGGCTTAGAGACTGGTCCATGGCAACTAATAGTTATTAAGATAAAAAATGAGAACTCATCAGGTGGCTTAAAGTGGTTGCATGAGGTTGATAGCAGTCGCTGATTAAATGATTGCTAAAAGGCCCACTCTTACAGGCCTAGAATCTAGAAATAGACAGTGACCCTCATTTTTTCACAGGACCCACCTTTTTCTAGGGAACAGATGGGTCATGTACTCCCCAACCAGTTGGCAAAAACATGATTACTTTGATTGGTAGCATACTGCTGCGGTTACCTGTAGTTTGCATAAAAAGGCAGACCTGTCTAAAAATACTCTCCAGCTACTCTCCAACTTGTAGAGAAACTGTGAAAAGTGCAACAGAAGCCATAAATGGAAACCATTTGCTGTCAAAGTAAAAACTGTAGATTTTGAAAAATACCAGTTGCAGTGCAAAGACTCGATGTATAATACCAGCTAATAAACTGGACTCCATCCCGGTCGACTGCTGGACTTTGCCAATAACTCTAACTTTTGTAACTAACTGTAACCTTTATAGACACAATTTCAAGGCATAGTCAAGTGATGGATAGTTTCTGCTTGAGTGGCTTAAAGATGAGATCTTGTGAAGCAGCAGGAATGAGAATTAGCATTTCCAAGTCCGATGCAATGGTTCTCAACCAGAAAAGAATGACAACTCTGAATCAGGGACAAATTGCTGGAAAGTGGATGAGTTTAAGTATCTCAGGATTTTGTTCACTAGTGAGGCGAGAGTTGATTGGGGAAACTAAAATGCGGATTGGGGTCATGTCTGCAGCGATGTGGATGCCGTGACAGTCTGTAGTGGTGAAGAGAGAGCTGAGTTTGAAAGCAAAACTGCTGATTTATGTCTCTACCCTCTCCTACGGTCATGAGCTAAAGAATGAGACTGTAGATGAGATGGTAGCAGAAGAAACTAGGTTTCTCCAAAGAGTAGCTGGGCTCTCCTTAGATAAAGATGTGGAGCTCAGTCATTCAGAACAGGTTGAGTAGTAGAGCTGCTACCGGTACTCCTCCACACCACAAGGAGCCAATTGAGGAGGTTCGGGCATCTGACTAAATTACCTCCTCGGCGCTTCCTAAGTATGGTGTTTCAGGCACGTACTACCGAGAGGTTTCAGAGCAACTCAGCCTGGGGGACATAGAGATTATATCTCTGTCCCCCAGGCTAAGCTGAAGGAAGCGGTTGGAGGGAGAGAGGGTCTGGACTTCTCTGCTTAGACAGTTGTTCCTATAACCTGAACCCAGATAAGCAGCAGGGAATGGATATGGATAAATTGATTGATAGATGTATGGATGAAATATTCAGGCACAATATATATATCTCAATGTTTTGTTAACTAGAGAGTCTTTATTAGTCACTTATATGAGAGAAACCATCGGTTTCTCCAGTATTTGACCTATCATTAAACAACATCTATACTTGACAGCTTTTAAGAGAAACATATCAAGCCCTTCTCCCACTGAATCAACTCATCTACACTGTTGCTGCTAATGTATTCTCAGTCATCCAATAAGGTTAAATGAGTGTTAATTTCAGAACATTCCCATTATCCGGTTAGCTCTTAATGGACATGAGATACTTGAGGAATGGATTAAAAACTTGCAATCTTCTCATTTGCTGTGTAGCCTGCGTTTCAACATACACGATCCCAGTAGACACAAAGCAATTAGTGGTTTTGAAAGATTATAAGTGATGTTTTAAAAGCCAAGATGATTTCTGAAAAGCCCACTGATGGTCATCCTGAAAACTAGTGAACTTGACTTGGAGAGTTTAGTGGTCAAATCCATCGGGGAAATTAAGCAATTAGCAAGCTTGAAAAACTGAATACCCGTATCCTGTCACTGTATAATAGTTCACAGAGCATCTGTGGTGACACAGTCATATAGAGCACACATCTTCACATATGCACAACTTCCTCTGTTTCACTTGACCACTTGTAATAGAAGTGGTATTTGTGTGCATTAACACACACGCAAATAAATAAATAAATAAACAATCATTGTGAACTGAGAGCCCTGCATATGAGCTGATATACTGAATCAGGTCCAAAAATAAAATGGTTAATTTATCCAGGATTGCTTTAGATGCTCAAGCATATGCCTGCCTATTGTATTTATGAATGCCGCTACTTTCTACAAGGATTAATAAGGTCTATTGTCCTAGGTTAGCCTTGAGCATAACGCATTTCCTATTCATACTCTAATCGGCCTCTCCATGCTCAAACCTTAGATGTTTCTTATAACTCCGGAAAAAGCCACACAGCAGAAAAAAGTCTTTACTACCGTCTAAAATCTGTGCTGCTGTTTCTTGTTTTCCTGTCTCTATATAATCATGCTCCATTTCACTTTATATCTTTTTAAAGTAAAGTAAATCCCTCTGAAATACAACAGCCTACCCTTTCACTTTGGGCTGACAAATTTTCACACATTACTGACTAAAGATTAAATAAATACAAGATTATTAGAAACAGCTGCCCTCAAATAGCACACACTTTGTTGTTTAAGGTCACTGACTGCTTATGAATTTGCACAATGAACTTGTGGTGTATTATGAGAGATTAAGGGGCAACAGCAGCACAGTTATTTAACAAGGGTGGTGGCAGTGAGCTCCTTCAAATCCATTTAAGAAGGATTCATGTCATTGTTTTGTTTTAACCAGCAGCCAAAGGTGTAAACTTCTCTCATCCAGTCCCTCTTAAGCATCACTCGGGAGGCAATGTTGCGATCTAAGGGCCTAAATGTACTTTAGACCATTGCCTTCTTGCATTTTCTAAGGAACTAAGTGAGGAGAGCAGCAGATCAGGAAGCGAGGTTTCTGGCACCACTCACCAGGACCACAGTCATCACATCTAATGGGCTTTTTGTTGAAAACCTAATTAAAACCGGGATGGTAAGTAGATGACTTGTTTTCCTCACATTTCTTCAGTATGACTAATGCTGCTTAACAGGATCTGCCCCCTTCTCCCCCATTTACAACCAAACACTGCAAAGACAGTTACGAATGTCATTATTTAGGTTTTTTTTTTAAAGAATTTAAATAACAATTTAGAATGTTACTATTAAAACCACGATGCATTACTCACTGTATTGCACCGAATACTGCTGTTAGTCTGGAAATTTAATATTCCACAATATAATATGCAGGAGCATACCATCACACACAGGTTTACACATATTATAGGACATCAAGTGGCCAAGCTTTCACTCTACATCGATATCTGGGATATAATGATTGCCAGGGTTATGTGTTAAGCTGCAAAACTGTCTTGATTGTGCCCAATAAAGCGCAGACTTTGGCCCAGCCGCACTCTTATAAGCACACCGCCTGGATGGGCTCCTTAAGATCTGGCTGCACAGGTTGTTGTCAAACCTGTAAAGAGCATGGAGGAGTCAATGGAGAGCTAGCGCTCATTTGTTTCCTCGACACTAGCCAGTCACAGTTATTCAAATCAGGTGGTTTTTTTAATATAGTGGAAGCCATGCAGGCCTTGCTGGGCAGCATCTCCTCCCTCTGCTGACCTGCCAATCTGTGCACTCGACTCATAACACCGAGATAGTTCTACCCTACCACCCAAACTTCACTCAGGTGGGGAAACCCCATTAACCCCCACTCCCTACAGCCGACAAAGGCATTTTTAGTGAGAGAGGAATGCGGGCTTGGCATTGCTCTCCCCGTCGAGCTTACCGAGAAGCAACAGTTTCAGCTCCCGGCGTGCGTCCCTCTTATCCCGGCGGAGCTGCCTTTCGATCTCGTCGTTGATCCGCCTGGCTTCTTTCGCCTCCTCGCTGAGGCAACACGCCATTATGGATTCCAGGGTCATTCTCTCTCCTTTTGTAAAACTCGCACTCCTTTCCCCTCTTAGTGATTCATCCAGATTTCAGGGGCAGAAGGAAAGAAAGGAAAAGAAAGAAAAAAAAAAACAGGCCTGTGAATGCCAAATAACGTCCTCATACAGGCCTACTGGTGGTGAAATAACGCGTGGACGCCCTTATAGTGAGTCCCAACAGCGCACAGATTGTGGTGGAAAGGAAAATTAGATATTTGAGAAATTATTGACCCCCCCACCCCCTCCCCCTGCTTCGCTTATCTGGGGCCTCCCGACAGCTTCAAAACAACAGTCCAAAGCGGTTTCGGTGGAATATCTGTGCAATCTTAATAGGTGTAATCTGCTTTCCCGTCTCAATATGATCAACAGATCCTTTTAAGACACATCCTCCGTACTGCTCAGTGTGATCTCGTTAAGCATTGTCATCCGAGCCGGGCCACCCTCTCTTCAAAGTCGTCAATGTTGATATTTTTCATTAAACGAAATCCCTCGCGTTCAGGTTACCGTCTGCGGATAAGGGCAACAAGAAAAACGCATGAATAAGGCTGTCCGTTTATTTTCCAATGGCTCGACTCCCGGGCGTGGTAAGGCAGAATATGGCGGACTTTCACTCCAATCCGCTAGGCTGGGATACAGTACAGTTATCTCTCTCGGTGCGCTCAAAAAGCCAAGAAAGCCGCACATAACACAGCATTTCTGCCCGAGCTCTTGATAGAGAGGCGAAAAAACATCCCAGTGCGCCTCAGAAGGGAGCTCAAGTCCACGGTTCACGAGCGGAACGTAAAGAAATGAATAACAGCCGTGTTGTTGCTTTTCCCCCGGCCAATCTTCTCCTTTTCCTCAATTCTCTTCATGTATTTTTATTGCACAGGCCATCCACTCCTCCGCTGGCAGGGTGACGTCGGCCTCCCATCGACCAAGGGGGAGTGTCACGTCAAACAAGCGCCACACAAGTCATTTATACACCAACCTGTGGAATAGAAAATGCGTATGACGGGATATTTTGGGACTTCATATCTCTGTTGTACAGTTTCCATTTCAATCCTGTTTTTTCTTTTCTTTTTTCTTGTGTGTGTGTGTGTGTGCTCTCACTGGGTGGGAGGAGGTCCTTATGGAGAGCCATAGGAAGTACAGTTTATGTTTTAGTGATTGCGTGATGAGCGCCTAGTGGAAGTTAACCTTGCACACTCTGATTGTGTTTCAGTGGACATAATATAGTTACACAGTATGCAATCAAACGGCACTGCAGTAAACTCTGAAGGTCATTTTGTGCTATTTTTGGCGAGGCACTGAGGCGTTAACTTAACTTAGCTGTTAGACTCTTTGCTCTTTATGAGCTTCTTTGACACCGTCATTAAAATGCAGTTTTTATTCACATATTTATACCTGTCTAAAACTAATGGTCCGTCACACCATCACTACGCTTTAGAGCGATCTCCAGCTAACCTTTAAGTCAACTGGAGGGTTACATTTGTGTTTTGTTCAATATTGTCTTCTTGTGGTGTGGTGTAATTGTGGTACATTTCTTTTTTCCCAAGCTTTGACTTACAGTCTATCAAAAACATATTGTATACATACTGTAGCATAGAGTATACTCTACTTGAGGGCTGAAAATACTTAATACAAATTTCCTCATTTACACAAAACCTTTTTTTTCTTCCAAGTGCTTTCAATGTAACTTCACACTCCAGTGAACACAACTTGGTCATGCCCATGGATACTTTGGCATGCAGCCTAGAATCGAACCACCAATCTTCCAATTATTAGCTCTACCTCTTGACCTACAGCCATTATTATATCAATTCTAGGTCTAATCCCTTGCTAAGAACAATAGTGTCAATCTTAGTCTAAAACTTCACTAAATTCAAAGGAAACCAGGCCTGTCTGCAGTATTTAATGGATTGCATTTATATAGCGCTTTTCGACATGTTAGATCCTTCATGTCCACCACTTTGAATATGAAGGATCCCTTCCTGATTTCTTTTTTTTCTTTGCATATTTGTTACACTTGCGTTTTTCAGATCACCAAACAAATTTTTATATTAAATCAAGCCCTTGTATATACCTCAAACAATCTGGAGAGTTATGCAGCAGGTGTTATTTTTTCTGTATTTTCATTTGTTATATCCTTTTTCTAATCTTTCTTTGAAGAGAGACCTGGCCAAGAGGATAGTAGAAGCTGTAATAAAAACAACATAAGTAAATAAACAAATTCAGCTGGCATTTAGTAAAGACATATGAAAAGCACACATGTGAATCATGTGCAATTAGACATCAAAACCAGGAGCACCTTCAAAAGCTGTCACATTGAAAAGAAAAAGAAAAAGCATAGGAAAAAGTGCTTGTATGAATGGGTGTGAATGGGTGAATAAGGCGAGTTGTGTAAAGCACTTTGTGTGCTCACAAAGAGTAGAAAACTGCTTTATAAGAACCAGTCCATTTACTATTGAGCAACAAAACTATTCTCTCAATGCTATAAATGAACGATATCTCCAGTAACTGAATTTTGTCATTTAAGTAGCTCCTGAGCATACAGGAGACTTTTTATTATTCTGCCTATGAGAATGGGTTTAGAATTGAGGTCTCAAGCATTACAATGATCAAGATCTTGAGCCTAAATCTCTTTTCTGCATTGTTTCCATTTTACTTCTTAATTTGAGCCATGTAGTCACATGCCACTATCATTATCTAAAACCTTAAAATGGAAAGCATGAGTGGCCGTTTTGCCGAGATTTTGTGACTTTTTAACTGCCTCATAAAAAGAACTGTACAGTACACTCCTAATGCTTTCAGCAATGCGTAACATGGGTGAAGCAAATGGGCCTTGCACCATCAAGTCTGAGTTAGGGATTATAGCAAAGTGAAGCCACCTTATGCGTTTTTAAAATTTTGCCTTACTCCACTAACACATTAAAGCAATTATAGTACATGTGAGCTAAGGAACTTCAAAGGAAGAATTTCTAAGGAAGCTAAGGAATCCTCGAAACATTTTTTAAATATGAAAATACATGTAATAGCAACGTTTGGTTGTGATCTCCGTATATACAAAGATAATGGCTCTTTAGAGAACAAAGTAAGAGAAAAAATATACACATTCATACTAGAAAACTCTTAAACATTGGAGTAACATGGATTATTTGTTATATTGTAAAAGTGTAACTATATTTATACACAATTAAGCCTTTTGCTGCAAGCAAAAAAAGTTAGAATTGAGGTCATCTCACATAGGTATTGAGCAGTGTTGATTGTAACCTAACTAAGTGGCCTATTTAGACCGTTTAAATGGGGGCGTGCCAGTGACTCAGTGGTTAATTGCATGTGATGTATTTGTTCAAATCTAGTTTATGAAGCCTCGCTGATCTTATCTTTTCTCACTGCAACTGGGAAAGAAAGGACTGAAGAAGAACCTGAATAAAAGATGTAAAGAGGAGAACTGTTTCAAGTAGTAGAATTAATGTTATGTGTCCAGAGACCTGTCTGAGGTGTCCCAGATTTGCAGCTTGGGGAGTTTATTCAGCCTGTGCCTATAATAAATGTCTACAAACCGGCCCTCTAAAGGGAGAGTCATCCACAGGTCAGTGACTTTCTAACCTGTCAAGTTTAATTGATTTTAATGAGGAGATTTCACTTAAAACAAACCATGTTCCATGCTGCCAAACCATAATGCTTCACCAGTGTTAATTCCTCCACTAAAAACATGCAAACTTGTATTTTGGATGGAATTTTGTTTTTTGCTTTTTTTGTTTTGTTTTGTTTTTTTTTTTTGTTTTTTTGTTTGGGGGGGGGGGGGGGGACTGAGAGGAGTCGTATGCTGTCGCTAGTTAAGTGTGTGTTATATACACTTTATAATATCTTCATTTAGGATTTGCAATTCAACCAATGCCTCTGGGGATACATGGGGAAAAGAATAAGAAAAAAGCCATCTTTGCTTTTGCTTTAATGTGAAAATAAAATTATTAGGGTCCACCATAGGTCTATACCACTGTAGTTTAAGTCCTGGTTTTGGAAAAGAAAATGTTCCCTCTAGGCAGTGTTTTGCATTTTTTGGTGCACATGATGAGCTTGGGCAATGGATACACTGCAGTGAACAAAGAGGATTTTAGTAAGCTACCCTGTGGTGAAATATACCCAAAAGCCAGTACATTCACCTGGATTACTCCTGAAAAAACAAACATTCCTAAAAAATTGTGTTTTTTTGTGTTCATTTGTGTTCACGTTTGTCCAGTTATAGAAACAAACAGTGAACAGGCTTTTATTTTTGTAAGTTTCCGGTTACTTCCTTCTGTTTCTCACGTGACCTCGTCCTCGCCTGGTTACGAGAAAGCGTCGCTCCCTGGTCGCTACGGAGGGAGGGATGGGTGTTTTGCAGTTAAAAAGACACTTTTGTGCACTTTCCCACGCAGTTAGGACAGCGGTCTGTCATGGCAGTGTGTGGGAAACGGTTCGCTTTTGTTAAAATAACAACTTTTCCAAGCTTTAACGCGTGCCCGTCTATGTTCTACTGCCACTAATGCATTGATCTTTCTTAGAATGACAGATAAAGATTAGTTAGCATGCTAGCAAGCTAGCTCCTCAGCCTCTGCATCACCCAGCGACGACACCTGCCAGTGACAGGTAAGAAACCCTGCTTCTGTGCACTACAAGTGTGCGCGAGTCATCATCCATTTTTCAGCTTTATTAACTACGGTTAAAATCCACCGAGTACCGTTGCATAATGATCGCCAGCAAAGTTCTTAGCAGGTGTTTTCCAGTGACTAATACCTTGTGACAGTAATGATGCCGCTGTAATAGGATTTGAGCCCTCTCCTTCCTGTCGCTTGTTTGTGGAGTGGAGTACACCGGGATAACGAGGGTGGGGCGTAGCTGTGCGTGTGTGAGAAAGTACTGTTTGTATTCTGTTTGCTGAATGATTTCCACCAAAATGTCACACAAGGCTTCTAACTCACTAAAAACAGACAAAGTAGTTAGTTGTTGTTGTTCTTTTAGCTGCAAGAGAAGCACAGAAAGTGTGTGCCTAATGTAGCTATTGCATTAAGCACTGCTCTGGGATAGACAATCACTAAGTGAACTGTAGGGTTGTAGTGAAGTCCGAGTAGTTATCCCTCATCGTTACTACCACAACATGTGCGTTTAGTTGTTATGAAGCGTGATTTTTCAGTTTGATGGCATTTCTCTGTGTGTGTCAGTGTGACTGCAGGTTCCTAGGCAGACATGGGCAAACTACAGAGCAAGTTCCGCAAGAGGTCTGAGCTCTACAGGTGAGACTTGTGCTAGGCCTTCTCTCTCTCTGTGTGTGTGTGTGTGTGTGTCTGTATTATATATATTATTACATATTAAAGTTTTTGCAATTTTATGTATGTGTGTATTTTTATGTGTGTGTGTGTGTGTGTGTACAGGGCATCTCAGGCAGAGAAGACAGATAATACCTTTGACAGTCAGGTGGTGCAGTATGAGCCTGCACATCATGGGTCCATTAACACAGTGACCACTCTCAGTCCAGACCTGTGTGTTTCTGGCGGGAGTGACCAGGTAAAGCCAAAAATTGAACTGTTGTACTGATTATTAAGTCTCTTTAAATATTATAAATGTTCAAGCCACAAATTGAACTTTATCATGGTTTTAAGTGATTTTAAATCATAGAGCTCACAGAGTAAAATGCCCAATTCAAAAAAGACTCACAATATTGGATCTAAGGTATGATACAGGTTATATTAGAAACCCATGAATTAAGGGTATAGATTTTGTGAAAACTACACTTAAACATGGTGTGATTAGCATCTCTACCTCTGTAGGCTGTGGTGGTGTATGACTGGAAACAAGGCCGGATGTGTCAGTCTTTCCAGGGCCACAACCGAGAGGTTACCAAGGTAACATCAATACCGTGTGCGCACAAACTGATAAAGGAATGACGCCTTAAACGTGTGACACATTTCACGTTCCCCAGTCTCCTCTTATCTCCTGTGAATTCTGTCCTCTACCAGGTGATTTGTTATCCAGGTAGTACATGGATCTTTAGTGCCTCACGGGACAAAACTGTACTGATGTGGGACCTCAACCAGGGAGACGAACCTATTCAGGAATTCTGTGGGCATGAGTTGGTGGTCAATGGACTAGCTATCAGTCCTGGTACATACACACAGGCACTCACACACAATGAATCTCCTCAGACGTGAGTAAATGTTTTAAGTGTTGTCTTAAAGGTTATATTGCTTAAGGTAAATGTACCAGTCTCTGATTTCTAGTATGTTAAAGTGCATGATAAAACACAATTAGTAAGTGTATTCTGTCATATCTTTGTACAGATAGCTTCTTATTTATCCCCAAGTATTTTTTTTGCAGTTGCAGACAATCAATTCAAGAAAAACAAAGGTACCTCAGAAGACATTTCATAAGCATGAAATAAAAAGCAGAATTGGTGTAATTAAAACAAAAACAAAGGCAACCCCCCCTCACAAAAACAACAACAACAACAAAACAACAACAAAACAGACAAAAACAAAATAAAACCTAATTAGCTCTAGTTTTTGTTACCAGTTCAGTTTAATTAGAGGTAACTTGCAGAATGAATTAGCTCATTTCAGTTTAGTTTTTATTGTTTGAAAATGTTTAGTTTTGGATACATTTTTATCAGTTTTAGTATTGTTTTTGGTCTTTTCTGTTGTTCACTTTTTGAACACTTTTACTATAAATGTATAAACAAAAATAAGCACATTTCATCTGTAAAGGTCTGGTCAAACTTACAGTCATGGCGTCAATGTCATGATAAGTTTGGGCTTTTAATGATCTGTTGATGAACTGTTTTTCCAGGGTCGAGTGATTGTACAATATACATCTTTATTAACTTTAAAAAAGAATTGGGTGCAATTTGAATTTGGAGATACCCAAATTGTGTTCCAAAACATCCTAACCAAATTCCTCTCATCTTAGGCTGAAAGTCTGGGTCTTCTTCTAGACGATGGCAAAGTTGTAATACATCTTAGTAACTTATGTATAATTGTTGATCTGATGATCCTGGAACCTGCTGTTATTTGGGAACGGCTCATTAAGCTTCTGGAATGGCCCTCACGAACTTAACCCTATTGAAAATTTATGGACTACGCTTAAAAGCTGAGTCTGTGCCAGGAAATCAACCAGTTTCAAAGAACTTTACCATTTCTGCCGAGACGAGTGGTCAAATATCCAGCCAGAAGCTTGTTGATGGCTGCCAAAAGTGTCTGGTCAAAGTGCACTTTCCAAGGGACATTTAACTAAATGTTAGTGGGGGTGTATTCGTATCTTTGACTCTGTGTGCATTAGAGAAAATCCAAAATAAGTTCAAACTTGTGCACCCAATGCTTGTTTTATAAAAATCATTAAACATGTATGCTGTACAATGATTCAACCTGGAATAATTAAAAGACCAAAATTACCATGACAGTCATTTCCATGTAAACTTTTGACCACAGCTTTCATGCGTGTGTTGTGTGAAATGTGACTTCTTAGCAAACCAAATCATACTGAAAGATGAAATATCCCTGAAGTGAACCCATATTCATATAGCAGCTATAATAGTTGAAGTATTTCTTCTGCGTGTCCTGTGGTATGATAAATGGCTATTCTCAACTTGACTGAATAATTTGCCTTAATTAGTAGAAAGTTAGCACTACCTGGAATGTCGGATTTTCTCATTTTATTGGAAGTAAGAGTTTTTATTTTCACTTCTGGCTGCACACCAACATCTATTTCAGGTTAACGATTTGCACCAAATATAAGTGTTTCTTTTATGGTCGGTAGATGGAAGAAAGCTGTGCACTGGCTCTCGTGACAACTGGATGTGCCTGTGGGATATAGAATCTGCAAAATGTGAACAGAGACACAACATATCTAGAAACCTGGTAAGAGTAACAGTATTATATTTTTATGTGTTCACATCTGCGTACTAAGCATACTGGGCTGCTTTAGATAAACACCTGAGCACATGAGAGAAATAATTAGATCACCAAGCTACTTAATCAGACTTTTAGATCCTTTGTCCGCAGGGTGTAGATTTTTCCACTTTCCTGTGTCTCTTTCCAGGTGACTCATGTATGCTGGGTTCCAGCCAGCTCCTCTATTGTCCAGACCTCCGAGGATAAGACTATAAGGCACAGAAGGATTTTCTTTTGCTGTATTATTATTGAAATTCAGTGGAAATAAATTTTGTATGCTGTAAAATATGATGATTTGTTTAAATCTCAAATGAGTGCAGATTTTTTATGTGTAATTAATAGCAGGAGTGGGATGTTTCTCATTCGGTAACACTGAAAAAGATATACTTGATGTCAATCTACAGCTTTTATTATTGAATTATGTGGCACAAAAAATAGATTCAGTTATGCCTTCCCTATTTTCTCTGCTAAGTCAGTATCATGTCTGACTGTTCAATCAGTCAAAGGTGAGTTCAAGTCCCATTTGGTGGTAAAATTTGGATTGGGAAATTAAACCGTTCACCTAGTTTTTACTTTGTAGCACTTTTCCTGTCCGTGACCTGACCCCATCTCTAAATTATTGCTGAAATTCAAAAATACCTCGTGTCTTTGGGAGCTAACACGCTTTCTGCCTTTGAAATGCCATAGAAGAAAAAAGATAATATTGTGAGTACACCAAGACAGCAAATCAGACAGTAACACAAACCTTAACATGAACTTATGCAACCCTTGTTATCCTGTTATTTAATGCTGAAGGACTTACTGCTGTTGTCCACATAAAGTCAGCCAAAACGTAGCTGCAGCAGCCAATTAGAGCACCAGAGACAGTATTAAGCCTCGGCATTGAACCTAAACTCACACAAAGCAATACTGCTTGTTTTTTTTTTTGTTTTGTTTTGTTTTTTTATTTTAGTAAGGCTATAAATGTGAGTCATATATAATGTATAATCAAGGGATTTAGAAAATGTTTTAAACCAAAGCCAACATTTTTGGAGTTTTTACTGTTCAAGATCCTGGGAGAGTAAAGTGATTACAGAGCCTAACACTTAGATAACACATCCATGACCCCTTGATCATGTTGAACCCTAAGCATTTGATGCAGTTAAGACATTTAGAGACTTAGGATGTGTTCTGGGGATAATCAGCATGTGTTGCGATTTATTTGGAAAATTCACCCTGAAAAGTAGAAGACCCTAAGGACATGCACTCTCATGTGTAAACACAGCATTTTCTTACACGTGTGTTAAATGTCCTTCTTTAGTAATGGTTTGCTTATGTATACAGGGTGTGGGACAGCCGTGTATGGCAGGTGACCAATACTTTTCCAGCTAAGCAGTACATCCAGACCCACTGTGATGTCTCTCCAAATGGAAACTACTTGGTGTCCAGTAGCAATGGCTTTGGAGGACAGGGGTGTGAAGCCACAGTAAGACCTCTGGAGATATGTGTTTGTTGTTGTCTGTAAAGCTCTAAATGCACAGATATTGGGTAGATTGAGGCTGTCATTAGGTTATTTATTGTCTGGGTTGTATTACGTTGGTGTGAAAGACACACTAATTGGAATGAACAATTTCTTTTGCTCTGCCAGTTTAAAATTATGAACTGATGCAGCACAATTTGTTTTGTGTGTTTGTTGTCTTTGACTGATTTTCTTGCGGGCTTCACTTCCAACTTCCAATTTAATATAGAGATTTAGAGTGAGTATAATACAAAGTAATATAGGTTGAGGTTTTGCCCTCATGAAAAATGGATCAGATTATTTTTTTCACAGTATCTCAAACACTCCACTGATTTTGCCGATGCTTTTGGAACATAAAACACTGAGATTTGTGATGGGTGGACTTGTGTCTGTGGGTTACTAGCTCTGGGACCTGCGTCAGCCTGGCTGCAAAGTTGTGGAGTACAGAGGCCACCTCCAAACCACAGCCTGCAGTGTGTTTCTCCCCATGCATCCTGGTGGCACAGCTCGAGTGGGAACATCCTCCCATGACAGCTCTGTCAAAATCTGGGATCAACATACAGCAGGTAACACCTCTACTCACTGATGAAACCATTTCAACACAAAATAAATAATGAAAAACCACTCTGCCTTTTTTTATCTCTGTGCTGGCTTTGCTGCAACCTTGTCTCTCCTGTCCTCTGTTTAGTTTGTTTAGGGACGCTGTCTCTGGAAGGTGCCGGTCCACTGGTTTCGTTGGCACCGAGTGATTCCAGCAATCTGTTGTGTGCCAGCTTTAACAATGGCGTTCATCATATCCAGGTGGACCAGGGACCACAGCAGGCTCAGAGTTCTGGTGCAGGTGGTGCAGGGGGTCTGGATGTTAAAGTTGTGGCACGATTTTGACACCCAAGGAGTGCCAGGTGTGAATTATAATGTGAACAGCCAGAGACTCAGCGAGAACGCATCGCTGGCTACGGAAATCAAGTCATTTTATTTTATTTATTTATTTTTTACAGACTTTATTTCTATAAACATTTTTGATTTATTAGACTGCCATGCAGTGAAAAGAGGCGACAATAATGACGTATGGAAGATGCAACTTTTGTCCAATTCTGGCCCACCATGGATGTCCATCATAGATACTCTTCATGGGGACTAAAAACAGGAAATCATACCTACAGTCACCACCAGAGTAACATGATGGAGGGCAGGATTTACCTGTTTTTTTATATATATAAACTGCCACTTTATTTAGAAATATGTACCATGAGGGTAAACAGCCATTCCAATAGGTGATTGTAGTTTACATTGAGTGGTTCAAGTTCTTGCACAGTTAACTAAATTGCCAAAAACTACTAGACAGCCTCTCGCTGTTGTATTGTTGGTCTAGGCTCTGTATACATTGACTTACTTGCTGATGTTGTCTATTTAGCCCAAAGTAATATTTACAAAATTTTATGAGCTGCTATAGTTTGGTGCAGATGTTGTTTTGCTTTTGTTGGTGAGATGATTGCAGTTTGGTCACCGTTTTCTACCACTGACAGTTCTGGCACTAGGTGGTGCTAATTAATCTTAACAATTGAACAACTGGACTAGTGGATTAATTTTGACAAACTGAACTGCCCAGATTACAAAGGATCAGATTGAGTGGATGTCTCATAATTAACAGTACAAGAACTTAAGCACTCAATTAAACACAAACTAATGCACGGTGAAAAGAGGAGGAGTGAACCTGCTGTTTGGTCAGTTTTTATACATCATGAGCCATGAAGGAGAATTTGAAGCCCAGAATAAGCAATCGTTTTTTGTTTTCCTGATGTTTCTTTTTTTCCTTTGGTTTTTTTGTTTGTCAGCAAATGTGATGTCAGCAAAAGAGCTTGTTTGTATGCTGATAATATTTATTGGTTTGTATTTTAACGTCAACCTGTTGGGGTTTAAAGATCAGGTCAGTACAACACCAAACTGTAACACATCTGGTTGCCATGTAAACGTAAATGGACAAAGACTTTTTTCTTTTTAAAAAAAGATAGAGATCCTGATATTTTTGTGAAAAGCAGCTGATAGTTGAATGTTTTTTGTAGTGTTAACTGTAATTTTTAAAAGTACTATGCAAAATACCAGAGTAATTCCACTTTTTTAATAAAACGTTGACTCAGTAAACACGGAAAATACGAAATATTGCAAAGCTAAAGTTGAAATGCTGTGCAGGCTGTCCACATAAAACTTTCCAGCAGTTACTTTAGATCTTATTTAATCAAGGCTGATGAAGAATTTAAGTGTTGCAGATGCTGAAGTACACGCTGCAGTTTAGCAACCCTTTTCATAAATAACTGAACTTGTTTTGGAGATATGAAACAAACTATTATTGTATTTACAGTGTAGGTTTAAACAGTTTAAATACAACAGCATTCACCTTTTTTGTTTTACAGATCTAGATGGCCATCTGTCACAAGGACAGTTGTTGCTTAAGCTTCCAATTTAATCAAACAAAAATGTTTTGGTCAGTGATGAGAACCACAATGACTAACTTATATTTTATGTGCTGCGAGATGAGTTCAGATACAACATATGGATGCTCATCTGTGGAATATGCTCAGAGTCACTTTATTAGGTACATTTGTTCAACTTTGCCAGTTAGGCTGGTCTGAGTGTTTCAAAAATTGTTGATCTGCTGGGATTTTCCCACACAGCCATCACTATGGCTATCTAAAAATTGAAAATATCCAGCAAGTGGGAGTTCTCTGGGTGAAAATGCCTTGCTGATGTCAGAGGAGAATAGAGAGAACGATCTGAGCTGATAGGAAGGCAACAGTAACTCAAATAACAATTTGTTACAACCGAGATTTACAGAAGAGCATCTCTGAACGCACGCCCTGTCAAACATTGAAGTAGATGGGCTAGAGCAAAGACCACACCAGGTGCCGCTGCTGTCAGCTAAGAACAGGAACCAGAAGCTACAGTTCACATGAACTCACCAAAAGTAGATAATAGAAGATCAGAAAAATGTTGCTTGGTCTGATGACTGTAACAAAAAATAATTTCCCCCAGGGATCAATAAAGTATTCTGATTCTGATTCTGATTCTGATTATGAGTCTTGATTTCTGCGTAGTGTTCAAATTTTAGTCTCAAAATTTGGTGTAAACAACATGTAAGCATGGATCCATCTTGCCTTGTATCCTCTTATGGTGGTATAATGGTGTCTATATTTTCTTGACGTGCTTTAGGTTCCTCAGTCCCAACTGAGCGTTGTTTAAATACCAAAGCCTACCTGAGTATTGTAGCTGACGACGTCCTGCACCATGTCACAAAACTCAAATAAATCACAACTGCTTTCTTCAACATGACATGGTACTCAAGCAGCCTCTACAATCACAAAATCTCAATCTAATAGAGCACCTTTGGGATGTGGTGAAACAGGAGATGTCGTGGATGTGCAGCCAACAAATCTGTAGCAGCTGCTATCATGTTAATATGGATCAAAATCTCTAAGGAAAGTTTCCAGCAATTCACTGAATCCATGTCATTCGGTATTAGGGCCCTTCTGAAGTCAAAAGTGACCCAGTACCACCATAGCGTATATAATAAAGTGTCGGGGGAGTGAATGTTGGTGTAGTCTTTGCTGAAAATGGGCTTGTTCCAGATAGATGATAGGTAGCAACTAAAGATTGCAAGGAAACTAATGAGTTTCGGTGATGGATTGTTCCAAGTATGATGGATTGTTCTGTCAAAAGGTGCTAAGAAGTCCCCACAGCAGTTATTCTATCTACCCTTGGGGAAGAAAACCAGTGGTAGAGACGGTGAGATTTAGTTTTGTTTGGATATTTGTCAAGCTGCCAGATGACTCAGTTCATTCTGTGTGTTTGATATCGTATAATACAGCAATAAAAGCATTTCGTGTCATAGTGGTAAAGCTTTATTGCTCTTTGTGTCTGATGACTTTTTATCTAGGTCACAGCCTTATATTTTATCCACCACCTTGCGTAGGACTGCTTTAAATTCATCAGGTTAATAACACGGTTATATGAAACTATTTGTAGTAATACCATGAATTTGAGAGATGCAAATCTACAAAACAAAACACTCCTGTTGGTAAAGTTGTACAGCACTTTGGTCTACCAGGTGTGTTTTTAAAATGCTATATAAATAAATAAATAAATAAATGATGATGATAAAGTTTACACAGGAAAGCTGCCAAGTACAACTTCATTTTTCTCTCATCAGGCACTGGCAATTTTCTGAAGGTTATTTGTTTTGCTTTACCACGAAAGCCTGTTTTGAGATCACTGTTTTCCCACTGTTTCCAATCCTTACTTCACTGTTTCAGTAATGCTCTTTCCATTTGTGATGGTCATACTGGAACTATAGGTTGAACTATAGGCTGAGCACTTTCTTACAATAAGAGTATTGAGTGTAATATATAGCTTTTTACAGTATCGTGTATTTTTGCTGGGATAACTGCTGCCAAAAGTGATCATTTAATTCCCAATCTGGCTGAATGGGAGCACCTATTCCCAAACAATCACGGCCTTTTAGCAACCAAATAAAACCTTTTAGCACCACCTAGTGTTAGAAATATAATTGAAAGAACACTTCCAGTAATTACTAGCTATACTACAATATTGAAGCAATTGTTTAGGCGAAGAATTGCAAACCAAATAGCCATTTACTTTTATCGTGTATTATGAAACTGAGCATGAAGCAATGTGTTTCTCCTTCTCTCTCTCTCTCACACACACACATGCACAAACAAACTTTAGATCTTAATATTATTAATGAATCATAAAGTGGAAGACATTCAGTCATAATCTGGTGTTTATTTAAATCTGGACCTCATTTTCACTCTGGCACAAAAAGAACTGCATCCCCACTGACAGGTTTTCATAAACACAAACATCCAAACAGAAAGTAACAGCAGGCAGAATAGTTTGGCTCTTCAAACAACAACTGAGTACAAAAATACTCATTAAAAACAAACAAAGAAAGAAAAAGGCCTAAAAACATTAAGTGGTGATATGAAAAAGAAAAGCCATCTGCATCTACTCTAAAATCAGCAGTTACAAATAACAAAAGAAAGTAAGTGAAGTAAAAATAAAAGAAAACATTATTGGCACAGCACAATATAAAAGCAGGCTATGTGGAAAACAGAGAAATACACAAGATACAGTACATTAAAAAGAAAGAAGTACATGTCATTCAGATGATGTTGTTAACATGGAATAAATAGATTTTGAATGCAGCATATATTCTATGCCGAGAAGGATCTACTGGCATCTTTTGACATCTACATGGTAAATGAAGAGACATACAGCTGCCAGCAACTTAAAACATGAACAATTGCTTCCATAATATCTAAAAGGAATGGTAACACCTCCCTCTTGGAGCTGGTTTGTGAGTGTTTTCAAGATGTTAGACAGCAGTGTAAGAACTTCTGGGTACTTTAAAGAGAAACTGTTTCAAGTTGTATCTGTTTTTAAACAGTTTTCAGTGTCTAGAATTTAAAGTCTGATAAATAGCCACCAAAATCCTGAATTCGCTCTAAACCAACCGCATGGCCTTTTCCGAATTCAATATAATACCATCATATACTAAAACCCATCAACATACATCAATATCACACACTAAACCTTTATTTACCTCACATGCTGCCAGTAGTTAAACAAAGGTCACTGGCCAGACTGTTCATTTACAGCTCATAAAATGATAATTTTGTTTTAAGTACTTTAAAATTTGACTCCATGTCAGCGACACAGTGATAATGGAATGATGGGAGAGAATCTGTCCGGCTCAGGATTGTAATGATAGCAAACAGCATACACAGTTTAATCATCAGTGCAGAAGAACAACACTTATAACACAATTCCAAAAGTAATTAACTTCTGGCTATTTCAACCCCATCACACATACTTAAGGGCCCTGCCTAGGCAGTCAATAACATGAATATACTGTAATGCAATGCAACATTATAGGCATAAAAGTTAAGCATGCAGGAAAATCTCCGGTTACACGGGATATATGGGTGACCTGGGCTGGCTGATGGCACTCTGGGCAAAATAAGGAGACACTAAGAGTTTATATAGTTATTGAAGTTTGCCATCATCAGGCTTAATTCTGAGATGGAGTTTAATGACAACCTAAACTCCATGGGAATTATCACACAGCGCTGGGAATCAGTTAACAAGTTCATTTTTCTATACTTGGCATAAAATTACACAAGATGAGATTTTCATGGTATAACAACCTACAAAGAAATCATGGTTTCAAGGTACAGAGTTATTAGTGTATCGGTTTGAAGAAAAAACCCCCAAACGACCCTTAAAAGTACAGTAACAGACTTCAAAATAAAAGTAGTTGGTGGGTGGAGCTTTTCTCCCAATAGTATATAAGCAAATACAAATTGTATGATAAAGTCCACTATATAGGGTGTTTAAAAAAAGAACCATCCAATTCTAACGGCTATATTCTTTAAAGATATACATACAGGAGACAGCAGTAAATTTTAAAATGTATGGCTGAATTTAAAGTTTTACATAGAAAACCTACAATGTTCACAAGTGCTCAACATGTTACCTGTGAACACCTACGGAATTAAAGCACTTTTAAATCAGATGATTCTCTTTGATAGACCTTGTATACTCTGAAGCCAAACGGCCACTGCAACCCTGACCGGTTGATACAACACCTTTCATTTACAATGCATGTCATAGCACCCACACTATTGAGAGAAACAAAATTACAGCCCACTAATCCAGCAACTACCACTACATATACTGGTAGTTTGTGTTAATCAAAATGATTAACACAATCATGATGTTTGATGTATGAACTCATCCAACCATCAGCACCACCACCACCTCCAAAAGAAAGATCTGAACAGCATTAGGGTCATTTGTTATAACAAAACTGTGATTACGGAGTTCAGATTTAATAACTTTAATTTAGAGTAAAGGATGTTGGGACATTATTAAGGAAGACATGCTATAAACATAGACAAGCAGTGCAGGGGACATTCTCTTACACCAATCCATGGTAACAAATGAGATTATGAGAGAAAACCACCTTCAGAAATATACAATTAAAAGAAAAAGAATATATCAAACCAATTAGTGAGCTATGGTGATGCAGACTAACAATGTACCCAAAGCATTACTTTTTAAACACAACATTTTAGTGCATGAATCAGGCAGGCTGGTTTTAAACTACCATTAAAATACTCATAGGAGAAATAATCACTTTCATATTAGTTTCAAAAGCAGGGTTAAGTAATATCCAATACAATTTTTTCCCAGCAGTATTAAAGTCACTAAAACCTTTTTAATCTGCAAGTTCAGGTCAGATCCTATTACAATTGATTAAAAATTCTTACCATAACAGATGCGTCTGTGTTGAGACAGATTACATATTTAGGACGATTAGCTACAGTTCAGATAACCAAAATAACCCCATGCTGTCATTTAAATAAAGAATAAAAGGCTAGATTTAAACTCCAGCATTTCAACAGAAAGTATTGTAAGATGCTGGAAACAAATGAGAAGTCGCATCTGAATTGTGAAGAGACCAATACATGATTTTAACATACTTGATATCTCATTTGAGTTCAACATGTGTTGGGTGAGTCCCTGAGATATTGCTGCCTGTCTGGTGTTGACTTTTTATACAGTGTTTTTCCATTTCACAAGGTTGCCCCTCACACATGCACACAAACACGCACACATATTCAAGTAGGTCACTGAACTGCATCTACACACATATTCAAGAAAAAGAGGTCCTGATGTCAAGCTTTTGTCACTATGAGGTGGTGATTCAACAAACTAGATCTACATTTCAACACTTTGGATGGAAAAATTGAATAAATAAATCTTGCTATGGACAACTTTCCAACAGCTGGAATATACATATTAGAAACAACAATGCCCCCCGGTACCACACACCCTACCCCCTCCTATAGCAGTAGCTTAAAAAAAGAAAAAAAAAAAAAAAGGGGAAAAATGTTTTTGTGGACAAGAACTGAGACTTAACCCCCAGGTCATTTACAAGGATCAAATTAAGTAAATATATGTAAAATATGCTTATTAATCAAGCACAAGCATTGACAGTGCCTAAGCAAACCTTAAAAATTTAAAATAGAGGAGTTTCGTAAAAGTAGCTGAGGTGTAGAAGTAGGCTAGCATTTAGAAAACCTCAGACATCTCCCGACAACTTCCTCAGCGATGTAAAAAAACCTTCCAAAACATCAACAACAAAAAAAAATCAAAGGAAAAAAAAAAGTTGTTTGGTTTTGTGCAAGCTCCAATTCAACAGTTTCTCTTGTTACCCAAATCAATTCAAGCCATTAAAATACTGTTTTCATTTGTACTTTTGTCCCCAACTGACAATAGAGTTGTAAATACCCAGTAGTTTTGTTGCTGTAGATGTGTGTAGGAGACAGTATTCTCTTATCAAATACATCAGTTTTTCCCCTGGACCCACCCCCCAAACTCATCTTTGCTTCAACCTAAAATGTGCCTACTGGTCTCCGGTGCGTTCAATGGTGTCTATTACACGACTCAGCCTGATATTGAGCAGCCTGATCTGAGTGTCCAGGTGGTCGATTTTCTCTTCCAGTGAACCCGCCCCACCGCCACGGCGCCAGTATGCTCCCACAGGGCCTGTCATGAAGTACACAGCCATGATGAAGCACAACGGGAGCACTGCGCGCTCAGGGTCACCCTCAAACTTCTGCAGGATGTAGAGGCAGGATAGGGCGAAGAGAGTGACGCGGGCTAGCCAGAAGAAGCGTCCAAACACAGCGTGCAGCAGGTAAAAGAAACCCCCCAGGAACATAGACAGGAACCAGTAGGCCAAGAGCACAGCGGCGACTAGGAGCAGGGCACGTGCTGGGGAGTTGGTGAGAGATGTGGGGCTGAAGTAATGGCTGAGGTTTGAAGCTACACGTGTACAGGGAGAAAGGGAGAGACACGAGAGAAAGTTAAAATTGTTAACTGTTTCCAGAAGCATGTATAATTTCAGATGCGATCTAGGAAGATGAATTTTAAACATACAGTGCTGTTGAAAAGTATTTATGATCTTTGTCACACTCACATGTTTCATCAGCAACTTTGTTTCTCATCCGTAATTGAGTTTCTTTAGATCATGATGATGTGTTGCTTTTTGAGCTCCTTTAGCAAATTTCACTTAGCCAGACAGTTTCTATTCAAGTGATTTCTTCACTCAACACATCTGGCAATATTTAGGCACAATTACTTTTACACACAGGGCCAGGCGGGTTTGGATAGCTTTTTCCTCTTAATAAATAAAATGAAATAATTTAAAGAACTGCATTTTTTAGTTACTCTGGTTGATATTAATATTGTCTAATATTAAATTTAGTTTGAAACATGCAAGTGTGGCAAGTATGCAATAAACTAAGGGATCTGGAAGGGGACAAATATTTTTTCATGGGACTGTACGTCTTGGCATTTTTAATTTTTTTACCTGCCTTCATCATTCGGACATTCCTAACAGACATGTCCTAAGCAGCAATTTGTAGACTTACAGTCAATGCCCATCACATCCAGCAGATCCGACCAGATCTTCCAGATGGTGTCCAGGAAAGAGTCCACTCCATGGACAAACCTCTCCGTTGCTTTGGAGAAAACCTATGAGAAAATAAACAACCAATAGCAAAAGCAGGGTGAAAAATAACGTCCATGTACTGAGTGCATCATCGTCTCCTATGAATTATGGCAGTCTGTTGGTCAGACTACAATGTGCATTTCCCAACTATTAAATAAAGCAATGCTTTGGTGGCTTTTCAGTCCATAACCTATATTATGAATGATGTTGTGCTCATAGGGACTCTATGCAAAGTATGCAAAGAACTGCATTAAAACCAGGAAGGGCAGTTATGGGTGTGTTACAACTTTTGATCTGGCAGTGACCCAACACCATGGTCTCTGCAGCTATAAATCAAACCCCTGTTTACCAACTCTCCAGGCAACCGACTATTTTTCACTCTCAAATGGACAGGTAGCTAATGTGTTGATATAACAGTGGCCATACAGGATTATCATTACAGCAGCAGGTGCTTTTATTACACCGTGAAAGCAGTGTTTTCATAAGAACCCTTTGGCTGCCCGCTTTAGTAGCTCTTTTTCACAGCACACGTAAACATTGCTGGAAAAGTCACAGATGCAATGAAGCATTTACAGCTGTATTTAAGTAGTCACAAAGGCTGATGTAAGTATCAGACACAGTGGTTTAACATCCACACATCACTATCTTACGCCATAACTTTAATCAGGCACTCATTATTTGCATGTTCATCAGGTAAGCAGATGCACACTAAGACATGAAGCTCCGTGTTACACTGTTAAGTCTACAGGAAAAACTACTCAACTCAACATATCTGACTTAATTACGCTTTGGCGGCTTAATGCAGGAAATAACATCACATTTCAAAATGCAGGAAATGCCGCAGGGCCAATGAGATCACTTGAGCAGGCCCCACTAGTTCCTTAATAAGAGCAGATTTCTAATACATAAAGAAACATAAAGGCGGTTATGTTGTGAATCAATGAAGCTATACTTATTTTATTTAAATTTAGATTCTCTCATTCGTGGCTTGATTTGGCTTCACACACAAATAAGAATGCAAGAACACGAAGCACGTTTTTGTTTTTACTACGATTTTATACCCAGGCTTTTTCTACCGACTTAAACAGAAAAAGGGGGCGATAAAGGCTTTTTTTTCCCCCAAAATGGCATCCGTGGAATTATTAACCAGGCCTTTTCCTGTTCGCCATGCTTGGACCACAAACCGTAATGGCAGCTACGATGAGGCTCATGAACAAAGCCAGCCGCCGACTTAGCATGATATGGGCCTAACTGACCTTGTATAACCCTCTAATGTTGTCCTCTCCGAAGACGCTGCTCAGAGTCTGATAGATGCCGTTAGCTGCCCGTCGGAAGCTGTTCTGGTTGCTGGTCCTGCTCCTGCCCGCTTCGGCTTTGCCCAGCAAAGACGCGGAAAGCACCAAGAAAAACACGAAAAACCTGATTCTTTCCATGGCCCCAAGTGCCGAGAGTGTCAAAAGTAAATGTGTATCAAAAATTTTCACTTAAACGAGGAATAAAACGGGTAATTAGCTGCCGAAAGCGACACCTTGCCGGGCGATGACCGACGCTGGCCGTGACGGTGGAAATAACTTGTGGCGCTTTCACGGACGCTTTGTAAAATTCTCGATCTTCGCCTTTACCGACTTGCCATTTGGGAGACTTTAGTAAAAGATTACCTGCAGAGTTGATTAATACATTTAACACCCTTTAACACGGCTTTATTTTCTCAGATAGAGAACAAATATATGAACTACAGTCCACTAAAAGAATAAAGAAATCGTTTTTAGTGGGAATTAGTGCTTTTCTAGATTTATTTGCAAATAATTGCATTAAATCTACAATCTACTTTCTATATATCTAAATATACAAAAAATTCTATATAGAAACACTATAACTATTCAGTGATATACTACTGAATGCATTTTAATCCCTTTTAGTCTCTTACGGCTGGGTATTGTGTTTTCCGTTTTCATGAGAAGCAGCATTGCCTTCACGTGAATTTAAAACAGGTTAGACTCATCTGAGGCAACCTGCTGCCCTCTGGTGGATATATTCCCCATCTCCATCGTACCCCTTATTTCTATCAGCCCTTCCCCAACGTAAATGTACTATAATTTGTATGTGTAACCATTATTAAGCTGAACCCAAACTGTTAAAATGACTGCTAAATAGCAGCCCATCGTTGTTACGTGTTTAGTCAGTTATCTACGATGTACATCTCTGTCGTGATTTGTCCAGTTTCCTTCTCCCATCACAGATACTGCATGCTTTGTATTTTTCAGTTTAAAAAAACGCTCTGCTTTCTGGTGTTTATGAGAAAGGAAATGTTAACAGCTGCTTATTAAACCACAGCCAGAAAACGAAAGCATTTATTACATCAAGTTCTTCTAAGTTACAAAGTGTTATTAGAAGTACTCTCAGAGTTTGGGTAATGGCACAGTTTTCCAGTCAGCAACATGAATAATATAAATGCAAGGAGTCCCAGGTGTGAAACTGTAATATGAGTCTTAAGAAAATATGAATACATGATGGGTTAATAAATAAATACAGTTGCTTTTAGGATATCACTATTGCAATTATGATAATTCAGACTCACCATCTGAGTTGTCAGAGATGGTCTTTGAGAATATATCTTTAAGATATCATATGTGCTGTGTAACGTTAATGAGATTTGTCCAGTCAAAGACACACTCCACTAACTAAGAGATGTGAAGGGAAATTCAAGTATATGCAGTTCAGTGCCCCCCTCAGAGAGCTACTTGTTACTTGCATAGCTTTCCCCTGAGTTCTCATTATCCAAACCTTAACTACATTGTGGGACAGGAAGAAGTGGGTCAAGAATGAACTGAGACTGGTCAAAAATGTAAATCAGTAGTACTACTACTAGTGTAGTGGTGGTGGGTGGGATGGGGTGAGGCTCTGTCACATTCAACCACTAGATGGTAGGATGGGACTATGGCTTCAATATAGAGGCTAATGCTCTAATTAAAAACAAAACAAGAAGCCCCCTCCATGAATAAAAAATGCCAGAAAAGGCCAATAATGTAACATAAGCAGTACTACAAGAGTTACAAAAAAAATGTACAGGTGATACAGGTAATAAATGCTGATACGTCTCTTCAAAGTCCTTCCAAAAGCAAGTCTCACTCTTATTTCAGTAGTTTTTTGAAATTTGCTTGAAGTTCAATCCCCTCCCTCCCATAGAGACACCACTGAATCAGGTAAAAGCTAAACGGTTTGTCGACTTGACCCTTACAAGCTTTCAAAGAGTTTTTTTATTCCAGACGTTGTGGGCTAATTATACCAGTCCTTCGAGCAGGAAGTCTCGCCACTCCGCAGCTATCTTGAAATGTCTCTGGGGACTTATTTGGAAGTAATAGTCTACCTAAATTAAATTTAAATTCACTGCTGCCTGGAATCCAAAACTACAAGCATAGAAGCACTAGTCAAATCTGATACATTTGTTCTCCATTACATATATATATACTAAGTATTAGGCTACAGGGCAGTGATTTTTAACTAAAAGCAATCACGACTTAGACTTTCCTCAAGTCAAAAGCACGTTTCTTAGTTTACTCTCACAGGTTGTCTTTATGTTCCGAAGATATGCTTCGTCCAGTAGGAGAGCAGAGAGAACAGCTATGTTGCTACACTGGGTCGGTAAACGAGCTAACTACGAGCAGCGGAACGAGCTGGACTTAAATACAACAGGTGAGCGAATAATGGTGCACAGGTGCTGCAGCGGGAGCTTGGAAAAGCCACGCCCACTCCGGGAGGAGGCGAGCAAAATTAATGCTCACTAGCACAACCACGCACGAGGGAGAGAAAGAAAAATAGAACAGCAGGAGGAGAAGAGAAAGTCAGGTGTTCCACTTGGAGAGCAGTTGGTACTATGACAGATATAAATATGTAGGAGCTTGTATTCTTCTTCTGAATTCTCCCATGAACTTCAGTTCTCAGAGTGCCACGTCTCTCACTCGCCTGTCTTGTCTCTGTGGTCCTTCTGCTTACTTCTCCTCCTCCGTGTGTGTTCGGTCTGCAGTTGCCATGTAACAATATGTGGTAACCAAGCAACTATGCAGGCGAAGTAACCAGCGCAGTCCTGACAAAGGGGAGCACAGGGCAGGCATTTTTTAACCTTGGTGCAGCATAATTTAATGAAAGTACAGCTACACCCTATCACAGAATAAAGAAGGAGTATTTATTGTGTAATTACATTTTAGCGAGACTACCACTCTGTGAGTTAAACATGTACGGACGGGCTCCAAGAGTGACTTTCATGACAGCAGGGGGTGCATCGTCTGCTGTTGGTCCCGGATCATACAATGTGAGCCAGTCCAGTTACAAGATATCAGGTACTTACAAGGAAAAATATCTGTCCTCCCAAAATCATTTTTTTTCTTCTTCAGAAAACTGTAAAACTTTAAGTTAACTTAAATTAAATTTAGCTAGCTTGCAAAGAAAGAACGTCGAATATTTAGGCTTACAGATTTGAATCTGCTTATACACTTTCAATTGATAAAAGTTAAATTAATATGTCTTGGAAGTATAACAAAATATGTAAGCAAAAAACCTTCCTGCTGCTTTGTTGTTTCACAGTTACATAAGTGTATTAGAAAATAAAGCGTCCTGCAAGCTTGCAGTCATTTGTATACCTTACCTTGGGAAAATTTTCACTGTTGCAGATGGCTATGCACCATTCCTTTCCTTGAGTGCCAGGCAATCAATATTCTCCAAAGACAGTGAGAGTTTATTAGGACCTGGACACTATGACTGCTCACCTGTCAAGGTGAGTGATCCATTTAATTTACAAAAGCTAAATGACGATGTTGCTTGTCCATGGTTTAAAACAAATATTTTAAGAAATATATTTTTTGATACCAGCCTTATTCTCTCTTTGCTTGGCTTTCTGTTGAACCCTTGTCTCTTCAGTTAAATGTCCATGGTGGCAGCAGTCTTCAGAACCGCTCCAAGCGTTTTGAGGATGTGGTGTCAGAGGTTCCAGGCCCTGGGGCCTACAATGTGTCGCCTGCCTCAAAAAAGGCACACAGGGCTGTGACAGCTAATGTAGGACACCCTGGAAGGCCTGGCAACAAAGTGGTAAGCATATGGGTAAAGATAGGAGGGCATAGTACATGAGTAGTACTGACACTTGCTACTTTTATTGTATTATGTCATACATCTGTTCTTCTGAAATACTCAGTTATCATAGATGGCAATGGCTTTATAATGCTGAATATGCCCACATATCCACTTTAGTGCTGTTATTTCTTGGCCTTTCAAACTTTTTTAACTCTTTGTGTTTGGTGTACATTTTGGGCAAAATCCCATTGGCAGGCGTAATACCCATTTTAATACTGCTATTCTTAGAATAAAGCAAGTAGAAGAGACTTGCACAATCAAAAGCTGGTACAGAAGACTCTTCATCCTGTTTGTGCTGGTTTGAGTGTTGAGTGCACTTGCAAACTCGCATTCTATATCATATATGAACTATGGAATAATGGTAATGAATGACACAGTATCTTGTTTATCCCTTTTGTAATTTTTTCAAGAATATATGCAAAAATCAGCTATAAGTAAGTGCTTTACAAGCTGTTATCTGTGGATATTAGTGGATACCTAACTTGGTGCGTTTGAAACTTGCTCCTCCAGAGCTGAATGCGAGCGTCTTAGTAGGCGTTATTTTTTTATGCTAGTTGTAATTAACCAAGAAGCAAGAATGTACATTTACATTACTCTCAGATCCCAGAAAGTCAGTAGAAAAACTTCCTGGCATTTTTTTCATTCGATTTCTTTTTTTATGTTCCCTCAGTATCTCTGGTTTCTATTGCACTGGTGCAGTTCTACTTTTTACTTCTTTTTCTCTTCATCGTGCCCTCACTATCTTTTGCTGATCTTCTGTCCCTCATTTATGGTTCTCCCTCTCGCTCTGTCCCTCTCTCAGTCTCGTCTTTTATTGGCCCCAGGCACTGCTCAGCTGCTTTGTAAGCCAGGGCATTTTTTTCCAACAGAAACCCTGACTTTTTGCTTTACTCTTTCTGCTTTTCTCCTGCCTTTTTTTTCTCTTTGCATTGGCTGCAGGCTAAAGGTCTCCGGCTAGCTCTTCAGTCAGACATTCCATCCATTCCCTCCCCGAGCCAGGCCTATGGCTATGAAGAGGATGCCCGGGGTGTCCTCCGTAAGCAACAGCCCCCTCCTAAGGACACAACCATGGGGCCAGCCTACTACAGTCCGCTGCTGGTAAGGACAAATACACACAGACAATTTCGAAGTCCTGTTGGAGTTTGAACATTCATCCATCAGAAAAGGTGAAACCCTCATTTGTGAATGCATGCGTGCTTTCATTAATCAGTACGAGTATGTGTCTGAGTGTACTTTCTCTTCCATGAGGCAACATCCATTAGTGTTAGGTAGATCTAATGCACCGCTGAACCCCCACCCCACCTCATTCACTTGGCCCAAAAACCATTTCCATAGCTAATGAATGCAGCTCCACTTTAAAAAAGCCACAGTGCACCAATGCTCATCCATTTTACATGCCAACAAAGAGAGCCATTAGTAATTATTCTTCAAGCTATATTACTGTATTCACTTAAAATAATGCACACGCCTGCTGGTCTGGCTCTCAATTAAGTAATTTTTCATCTGTTAATGACCTGAGGAAGTCAACAGCGTCCTTGAGTGTTGGCCGAGGTTGTGTCAACACACCGGCGCAGGCACAGAGGCGTGCTGTGATTTAGGGCTATCAGCAGTGCATCCATCCATGGCTCTTTTTCTTTTTTTTTTCTCCTTTGACTCAGCTTCTGTTGCTCTCCCTTTGAAGGTTCGACCTCGGTATCTGTCTGTCTCCTTCCCTCTGTTCATCCGTCTGACACACTTATTTCTTTAAACTCAAACACTTCCCCCACCCCGTGCTCTGACTGAGTTCAAAAGTGTGCAGAGGAAGAATTAAGTGGTTGTCTGAGGACATAACTTCAAAGTGCCTGGGACAATCTCTGAATGATAAGACATTAGAAAGACATCAGAAGAACAAAACTTTTTTTTTTTATCTTTGTGTTATTGAGAAGCACAAAAACATGTTTAATCACTTTTATTTACAGATATGATTGGACTCTGTATTTACGAAACAACATCAACTGACTTCTGTGTATTAAATTGGCCAAATCAACATAGTACACAGGATCAGAGTCAGACTGCTAAGCTGTATAATACAGATTCCTCACTGATATATTGGTTAAAGTACATACGATGGTTCATATGTTAAATCCATGAATAATGCAGTAAGAACCACTTAATATTTTGTTAGTTCACAGTATTGTGCAGTATTAAATTTAGCGAATTAACGGCCATCCAGATGGTGATGTGGAATGCAGACTCTGCAGACCCCAAAATCTGTTGTACAATATCTGCTTTGTTTCTTCAGCTTTCAGCTGTGCACAGTATCGTCACCATGTCAAGTTATGCTCTGTGAACACTTATTGATGATAGCCAGGACACGTGATGACAAATTACTGGGCAAAAGTCGTGTTATGAACCAGGGATGTCAGATTTATTTTACTTGACAGCCCAACTGATCTCTAGTGAGACAGATGAGTAAAAGAGGTAAAGCCATTACATAAGAACCTATAAAAATACATTTTATATCTTTTCTGTTATTTTCTAAAAACATATGAAAACATTATTTTTCATGGTGTTATATCACCATTATTTCACAAAGCAGAAAAATAAGTGCGCATTCAACATAATGGCTCAGCTTTTCTAGTCAGTCAATCTAAGCAATATATCAGCACGGTTCTCTGATTTAACCAGGAAACATGCTTCAGTGTGCTATGGCAGACCATTGTTAATGTCTTTACCAGTTAGACCCTATAGCTGACAATGACTAAGACTAAGAGTTTTGATCATAACTCTCATGGTGTAAATTATTATTAAGGATTTGCAACGCAATCCTTTGTGGTGCAAAATACACCAAAAAGATTAAAAAAAATCAGACCCTTCTGTTGATTTCACACTTTGAAACGTCTTTATTTATGTTGTTCTTTTTAATATGTCAGATATTTGTATCACTTGTCAGACCTCTTATTTTATTTTATACCAGCAGGCTTTTTTAATTTATTATTTTTAAAAAAAAATAAAGCCTATGAGAATGATAGTTTGTCCATAATACACCATACAATCACGGCCCTAACATAATGCATTAGTCATTTTACACATAATCAGCATTTGGCACATTGTGGATAAGTTTATGTAACACACAATTAGGAGTTTCAATGTATTGAACCTGCCACAAAAACAGCCCTACCAGCCCTTTTTTCTAGTCCACTTTTTCAAATTTTTATATAAATAATACATATCTTGCCTTTCCATTTCATCATATCTGAATGCACATCTTTATGCCCTCTATTTGCAATGTTGTTTTTGCTTTTAAAAGCTTTCCTTGACATAAATAGGCAATTTGTGACTCTGAGTTCAGTGCCGGCTGCAAAATCATCATAGTTTGTGTCTGTAAGCAGTAGAGAAGTGTTGCTTTTTTTGAACATCCTTGTTTCCTATCTCCCTTCCTTGAAACCTGATTGTGGGATCATAGGGAGCCTAACCTTAGATCTTGTCCTCCAGTCACTGTTAAAGTTGAAATAAGGAGACAGGCACCACACAGAGTTTGAAACTTTTTAAGACTGCCTGGCAGTACCTCCATAACCTGCCTCACATAATAAACACAGACAGTTGGGTCAAGGAAGAAGTTAAAAGAGAAATGAAAAAAGGTTTGCAGCTTTGATTTTTTTTTAATCTAGCAAACATTTTTTGTGTGTTTTTTCTGTATTCAGTTTTGAGCTGCAAGCAGCAGACTTATGCCATTGTCAGAAACATGAATTATTTGAATTGAAGACCAAACTGAGAAGAAGGCTACTTATATGAATCACATATTATGAGCAGAATGCTGTAAAGCATTTAATCTTTCTTATATTTAGTAGAGCTACAGTCCATCCATTGGGTATTGTGTCAGGAAAGGCACTGGGTAAAAAAATCAGCTTAATCATATTAATCAGCTGCTCTGTTATGGCAACTCCTTGTGAATGAGGCAGCAGCAGATAATTGTTTGAATTTGAGATTGATGATACTGTAACCAATACATTATCACCAATCTAAACAGGAAAATAGATGCATAGTTTTTAGATTAATAATATATATACATGTATTTATTAATATGTAATATAATATCAGGGCAAAGGATAAGCGGAAGCGAATGGATGGATAATATCAGGGCTTATTGGCATGTGTGTGCATATATAGGACACAAAAAAGCATTTGAATATCTTAATATCGGTCATGAACCTTCACCATTTAAACAAATAACATCATTCTTTCCTCCGCCCTACTCCCTTCTCATTCTCAGTTAGAAGACACTCACTGCTGGTACAAGAGTGCCAACAATAATTTAGCTATTAGTTGCATTAATTTTTATTTATTTAGGTTTTTGTTTTATTTTTTTTAGCTCATTTACAGAATGTCATATCAATCTGAGAAAGAATCCAATATCGAGTGGCTGTGTGAGGTGTTAATCGTGTCAGTGTTGGTGTGAAGGGGACTGCTTTCATACTAGTTTCAAATACAGATGTTGTTGTGCAACCATTGTTGTTTTCAAAGTGTAATCTTCCCTCTGTGGCTCTTATGCAAACCTATTTCCACTGCTGAAATTTATTTGGTTTTTGTTGCCATCTGTAAGTTAAAATTGGGTTGCTTTGTCAGCTTTGAGTTATTTATTCTGCATATTGATTAGCAAGTCTCAGACTGGGTAAATGCAGGTAAAAATGCAGGGAGAGAGAGAGGGAAAGGGAAGGCTGTTTTTGAGAAAAATTCACAAATGTTACCTCAAATACTGCAGACTAGTACCCACTAGAGAAGTCTTTCTTAATTTTTAAGCTGTAAAATGGAAGTGCAATCTATAAAATATAGAGGATCTACACCTGGCATAATTATATTTCCTTCAGTCTTCAAGAATATGGGCTGGAAGACAAATATTCTTCTCTTCTCTTCTCTTCTCTTCTCTTCTCTTCTCTTCTCTTCTCTTCTCTTCTCTTCTCTTCTCTTCTCTTCTCTTCTCTTCTCTTCTCTTCTCTTCTCTTCTCTTCTCTTCTCTCATTTCCAGGAGATGAGTTCTACACAGAAATATAAAGGGGTCCACTTTGGCAACATGACAGGGAGGAGATCTGAGGAGAAGGTGGATGTGGGACCAGCTCCAGGACAATATGACCCCGAACTGTGAGTATCACATCATTGCTAGAAACAGTCCCATGGACAGCTAATTAACAATCCAGGCATGTAACTTCACATGCCTGGTTTTCTGTAAGTTTTCTGTAGGAACTCCTTAAGTTTGCAGTACCTATGGAGAGCCTTGCCAAACAACCATGTAGCATCATGTGCAGTTCTGAAATATTGATATTTAAATTGATTTGATGGCTAACCACCGGTGCATGGATTTGGAATTTATTTTCACAAATTCACATCTTGAAGCAAGGAGCTGAGAGGGTGGTTAGATAACACTCTACCCTGCATGGGATCTCAGATGTTCACTGCTCTTGAACTCTTACCAAGATGTGCGCTGAATAGAGAGGCTGCTCTTCCAAAGTGAAATATTACTTTGATCCTATAGCTGGAGCATTACAGTTGACATTTTTCAAATACCATTTCTATTGATGGCCACAGAGGATGGCGCTTACTAAGCACTTCTACATGGGTGGGCACACACTCAGCTCAGCTATTCATAAAGGAATTGACTTAGAAGAAAAAGAAGAAGCCCTTATTTGTCACGTTTCCTTTGCAGCACAGTGTAATTCTTTTGACTGTGCATCACCGTTGTTAGACAGCTGGTGTCAGCGATGATATGGTACATCTTTATCAGAAAGGGTTAGCAGCCTTGCTAAAGGGTTCAGCAGGTTAATTTTAGTGGTGGCTGGGGCTGAAACTCTGACCTTCTGATCAAACAGAACCCAAACCATTCGAGCATCATTGTCCCTTGGCAGCAGAAGTAATAAAAAGGAAGGTGGTTTACTGGTGCAGGTAGACATTAAAACATCCACACAGCCATGTCTGTGGCACACATGTGACTACTGGAAATGTTTAAAAATAACAGTATATTTAGTCTTTGCTCCTGTTACAGTTATTACAGGCATTTCATCCTTATGAGCTCCTTTACTCTGGATTATAACTTTCCACTCTTCTCCCCTGCTTCCCACTTTCTTTGCTTTGCTGTTCTCTTTCTATTTGTTTTTCCACTCCACATTTGTCTTTGCCACTCAGTCAGTATATTTTTTCCCCAATTCTCATTTTTTCTGTTCTATTTTGTATGCTTTTGAACACCTCCCCCTTTGTATATATTATACTTGTTTGCCTATGTTTTCTATTTTGAAAGACATTGTCATTGCCTCTTTTTCCTGTAGAGTCCCAGAAACACAGTACGAGAATGTGAACCTTCAAAAGGATCAGAGAGGTAGAGTTGAGCTTGCCATCCCTCGCTACCATGAACTTGTGTCCATGCAGGCAGAAAAGAAGGTGGGTTGGCATGACTTTGTATCCCTTTGATTCCATATATAAAGGTTTAAATCAATGATAAAAAAAAAGCTTTAGAGGGCATGAATCAAGGTTAAACTCTGAGCTCACAATCTGTATGGGAACGGCTGATGCAGCCAAGGTGGCATTGATCACTACAGTAAATACAAGCCATATAATTTTTCCAATAAATGCATTAAAATGCTCACAAACACTGCCAACACAGTCAAGAGGTCTAGTTCAATGACTGGAATCAGCTGAGGTGACACCTAGCAAACACACAGCTCCCTCTGGTTGGCACCCATATGTCACATAGAGTGCTGATGCACATGATCTTGATTACTTTTATTTCTTAGTTCAGTTTAAACCTGTTTGTTATTAAAAAAGAAAGTGGGAATAAAGAGAAAAATTAGCCATAGAATCCAAAACAGTTTTTTGCATCAAGCAAGTAAAGTTTTAAACTGAGCATCTGGGGATTGACTTGATTTTGGAGCCAACTTTAAGTGACAGGAGATTCACATTCTAAGTAACCCAAATGATTATCCTAAAGAGTGGCCATTCTGGTCACAAGTGCTAATTAAAATGTCAGCAAAATCCAGCACCTTCCAGTGCTATCACGCTGTTAGCCTAGTGGTGAACGCAGTAGCAGACATCAAGCAGACACAGAACATTTACTGAGTCACGTCTCTATTTACTTGGTTAACGTCAGTGCGATATTCACTCTCCTTTCATCTTTGTTTTTGGTCTTTACAGTTTTTTTGTAAAGACATCAGCTAAACTGACTCTTTAGCTGATCACTACTCCACTATGTTCACGAACTGGTCCCTCAGTCTTTTAGTTTTTGGACATGTATCTGTCAGTTAGTTTATAGGATCATTTTGGCTAAGAGAAGTTTCTTGTTGCTGCCACAAAATGACTGATCAAAGTAAAGCTGAAAAATAAAGCTGTGGCTTGTGAAAACAGTGGGCAAAACACTAACACACAAATGCTCTACAGAGCTGACAGCAACTAACTTATGCAGTATCATGAACAAGTATTTCTCCCCTTCCACATCCAGTTCCACTTACATGTTACCTGGCCCTGTGTGAAAAAGTAATTGCCCCTAAACCTAATAACTGGTTGTGCCACCTTTGCTAGCAAGAACTGCAATCAAGCATTTGCAGCAACTGACAGTGATTTATTTCTCATCACTTTTGGAGGGCATGTTTAAGGTCATGCCAAATCATCTCAAATTTGAATTTAAGTCCAGACTTTTTTTTTTTTTTGGTTTATTGTCCAGCTGCATCTATCTATCTCAAGTGCTCTTGAGCTTCAAGGTAGAAACTGATGACTGGACATTTGATTTCAGGATTTTCTTGTAGAGAGCAGAACAGCTCCATCAACTATGGCAAGTCGTCCTGAAGCAGCAAAGCAGTCCTAGACCATGATGCAACCACCATCATGTTTGTCTGTTGGTACGATGTTCTTTTTGTGAAATGTTGCATTAGTTTTACACCAGATTTAACAGGACTCAGACCTTCCAGAGAGTTTGGCTTTTGTCTCATCAGTCCACAGAATATTTTCCCAATAGTCTCTGCAATCATCAGGATGTTTTTTGGCAAATGTGAGACGAAGCTTTGTGTTGTTTTTGGTCAGCAGTGGTGTTCTCCTTGGTTTAAAGTTTTCTCCATTTGTAGTTAGTTTTTCACATGGGGCGAGGTAGGTTTTTCACAGCACTGTAGTTATTTGAGCTATTGCTGTATGAATTATTAGCCAACATAGTACAATACAGCACAAGAATAATGTTGAATTATGCTTTTGTAAAACAAAGACTTGAATGTGTCCATTCAATTATTAAATAATCTTGCTCAGTTATGCTCAATAATAGACATTGAAGTCACTGACTTAATTTTATTTGTGTTACTTATATATTTTATGATATTTTCTCATATTTGTTTCAGTAGTCTTACTCTAAAATCAGAAAAAATAACAAGACAGCAGAACCTGCTATTTTTAAGGCACTAACCAACCTTGGAACTAAAAAGACTGAGGAAAAACAAGCTTGAGCACACAAAGTGAGCTGTGCTACAAGCTGAGGCAGGAAACTTACTAACAGCACTGTCACACTGTGTCTTTTTTTCTCCCTGAGAATGCTGCATGCTGACCACAAATAAATCTAATCACACTTAATTATAAAAATGATCTCTGTGTTATGGTCCTTTTGTAAGTACCATTTAATGTAAAGCCATCATAATCACATTATGATTGAAAAATGAGCACTGCCTCTGACCCCGCCTAATGAGTCCTCTAACCTTCTGTTTGAGCATGTCATGTTATTATTTAATTACACTAAAATACAATGTATATGGTAGTACCTTTCAACAACAGGCCTTTGATTAACAGGTAACTAACGTGTGATTTTTACATGGAGAACCGGGTAAATATGTTGGATTCCTAATGGATTTTTCTAAGCTGAAAGACAGTTCACTAGTTCATCTCATAGGGGGCAGTAAAACATAAGCTTTTACTACAGACTAATATATTGGAAGTGGATGAGTAGAGGGTAGTTATTCACCTGCATATGAACTTGACTGTGCTGGCAGAGTAATGCTCTGTGATGCCTTATTTTACCGATTGGTGGGTTAGAGAGGGCGAGGTGAAGGCTGGAGTTCATGAAAAAAGGTAAATGCACCGTTTAGGTTTTTTTTGTTGTCATTTATGCTTTTCCCATTACTTGTTTTCCTTTTGTCTCTCACAGCCTCTTATTGCTGTTTTACTTCTCTTCACTTTTCTTTATCTATATTTAACCGTTAAACAGTTTGTTTAAACACGTACCTTCAATTTACCTGAAATTTCTCACTGACTTTACTGTCTGTGTATTTTTTGTGTGTTCTATATGCTGTATTTGGACCCCCAACCATGTTGGTTGCACCTCCATCCGTCATCATTAGTATCTCACATGTCAACCCATATGTACTCCCACACATACATACACTGACCAGATGGGTCATTTCCCATAGTGGGGACACTCAGGACAAACACCTTTACTTCCTGGAGATCAGCAGACAGTCTGCCTCTAATGGCTCGGGGCTGCTGGTGTCCTATAGACTTTAAGAGGATTTACCCATTAAATAGACATTCTGACATAGCTAGGGCAATATCTGAGCAAACCACTTTAAGATACCATTACAGTGTGCATCCCTGCAAACACAAGAAAAACAGATAAAGTTGTACCCGTGCAGTGTCTGATATAACCCTGGATATACAAATTACACTGTCAGTTCACCTTTAAAATGCTGTGAATATCATGTTAATGTTATCACGGGTGGTGATATTATGTTTGCAGCATGTAATATATTTAGAAACAGGGAAGCAGCACAGCTCCCAGGGGGGAAGAAGGAAGAATTCTTGGCAGGAAGTTTAACTTACAGGATTACCTACCTCTAAAACTGTAAATTGAGCCTATTGGGCATGCAATATATTCATTTAAATGCGTTTTAATTATAATATGTGTGTTGGGACAGAAAGGCATTGTTATCTTTGTAAAAAAAATTAAGAATGTCTATATACTGTATGGTTTGATTTAAAACTGTATCAACAAAGACATTATACAAAAGCTTAAAGTTCTGTTTAATTCAATTTTATGTAAATACAGCCAAATCACAACCACGGTCTCCTCAAAGTACTTTATACTGTAAGGCAAAGACCCTAAAATAATAGAGAAGTTGTATAAAGTTGGCGTGGCTGTAGAGCAGGTCATCTACTAATCAGAAGGTTGATGGTTTTATCCCTGGCTACTCCAGACAGCATGGCAGATATCTTTGGGCAACCCTTGAGCTGCTCTCTGATGCATCCATCGGAGTGTGAAAGTTAGACAGAAAGCATTTAAGCTTGGGGGGGGGGGGGGGGGGGGGGGAGTGCTTGTATGAATGGGAGAATGAGGTCTGTTATATAAAGTGCTTTGAGTGCTCAGGTAGAATACAGTTTTTCTTGAACACTTGGCAATAACTTGCATGCAGAAACCTTTACACAGAGTTCCTTTCTCTCAAGTTACACATGTATTTTACTGGATTTGATTTTAACCAGCCAGCTTTGAAGACTCTTTTTGAGCACATATGCAAATGTATTTGCATATGCAATGATGAAATAAAAGCATTGTAAATCTCTTCAGAAAGTCTTTGCAAACCAAATTCTTATGAATGACAAAACAGGCACATATCTTCTTATCATTATTAAATGTGGAAAAAATGTTATAGGTATGTGCTGCAAATCAGTAAAACAGGTTTCCTAAGAAAATGGTGGCAGTCTTACTGTACGTGAAGCACACCGTGGCAAATTTGATTAAGAGGAAAGGAAATAAGAGGGCAATATAGTCATTGTTCATTAATAGACTCTGAGCTGTCCTATGGCATGGGGAAGGTCCAGAGGTTCACTGAGCTTCCCCCTCACAGTGCTAACAATGGCCAAAGAATTTTGTGATGTTTTACTGCAGAACTAGTTAAACCACCTGCAGCAGAGAAACCTTGTTGTTTTCCAACCGACAGAAAAATGCCCAGCTCTGTATCAGGCAGCATCGAAATGTGCGTAGGTGTGATTGTAAGAAAGTGTCCAGGTTTTCTTAGCCTCTCACTGTCAGCCTCTCTGTGAGTGCTGTTTGCTGCTTTGCCAGATGCAATGATTGCTGCCTCAAAATTACGTAGTCTTCTTAAGTTGGCGTATGACATGACTATTACAGCTCGGTCTCACAAAAGCACAAACACTGTGCACACTTAATGCTGATTGTTTTTTCTGCTCTGTTTCTTTACATAAATGACTTAATTGGAGAGCAGAGAAAGAAAAGGGCTTTTTCCTGTATGTATTCACAAGTTACTCATCATTAGCTGCATTTTTTTTCTCTGCTCTTTTTCCGTTCGATCTTCTTAATATTTCAGCCTCATCTCCTTGCCAGTGAGTGCTCATCATTCATAAGAGATACAGGAAAGCGCAATCTCAGAAACTCTGTCCTTGCATCCTATCCTCTGTTTCTTTCACTTCCTCAGCTTTTCTCCTGTTTTTCTTATTGACACAGCTACACGAAAGGTGATATCAGCAAATCATTTAAATGCATCCCGATAAATTTCACCTTTGATGTACTGTAAATTTCACTTTCTGTTTCCCAACAGGGAGTTCCTGGTCCAGGCCAGTATCACATCAGAAGTCAGTTTGAGAAACCTGTTGAGCCTGGCGGCCTGCCGAAATTCTCTTGTACCTTCCTCTCAAAAACTGAGGTACAGTCCAGACAGGTCTGTGGTAACCTATGTTGGTTTCAGGATAATATGGTATATTTCAGTTTTATGTATTGGTTTTCGTGTTGCTGTTGCATTGATTTTATGTCAGTTCATTTATTTGTATCTTACTGGGCAGTATTGCAATAACTTTGTAATCCCTCAGTCTTGTCTTAGTGTTTCTTTAGTGTTCTCCTCCTGTCTTCTTACACTCACCTTTATGTTCTGCCCTTAGGATCTTCCATGTTAGGTCTGCCATGGTTCCATGTCTGTTTGTTTTCATGCTCTGTGTCTCCTGCTCTCTCTCTCTATCTTATCCCAGTTATGTCTTGGGGTTTTGTCTCCCTTACCTGTTCCCATGTTCTTCTTGTGTTTCGTCCTTGTCTTCCTGCCTGTTGTGTTCTCTCGTGTTTGTTTATCCCTGTCCTAGTGTCAAGCATGTGTGTCCTTGTCTGAGTCTTGCTGTGCATGCTACTTCCTGTTTTATTTTGTCAGTCCCTCATCTGATGTGCATGGTTTTTAGTTTTGCTTCCATTGTCTCGTTATGTGCAAATTTCTTCCTGCTGTGTTCCCATGTATTTCCACTTCTCTGATCATCCCACATTGTGTATATTGTGTACTCTGTTTTCCTTGGTCCTTTGTGAGAGCATCTGTTTACCTCTCATGTGTTTCTATGTTCCAAGGCTTCCAGGTTTCTAGTGTTTAATTTCCCAGTTTAGCTTTCTAGTTTAGTAATTTGTTTGGTTTTCTCACGTTTGTATTAGTTTTTGTCTATCAGCCTAAATAAACGGCTTGCCTTCACTTAGCTCCTGTGTCCATGCAACTGCATTTGGGTCCTCTCCTCTGGTCTGCACGATCTGACAGATTTAGATTAAATGCAAGAATGCTTCTATAATTTCTCTACTTTTAATTTTATGTAAAAATAAATCATTATTATTAACATCTATTAATTAAACCTCTGTTTGTATCAGAGTTATAACCCCCATTAGCTACTGTACTACAGTTAGGTATTTATATAGTAGTTAGCTGTCTCCTAGCAACTGCAGCAAGTGTCTAGTTGACATGATATTGATTGTAAGATAGAATATGAATAAAGGGGTTGGTGACACACCTTTATATTTTATCATTTTCAAAGAGGAACTGTTACGGTCATTTTGCAAATCCATAAATTTATTCTTAGACTCCAAATCTTTATCTATTTTATACTGCGCCATAGTACAACCTCTCAGTTCATCCACTGTCTGAGACAACTCCCTCCTAATCTGAATTCTTTTCATGTAGTCAGTCCCATTATAAGCTATATATAGCACTAGACAGTACTACACCAGGTACAGTCCTAAAGTGTTTCTTCTTTTCTCAAACCAGTGGTCTCATAGCTCTGAGTCTGATGACAGGCTGAAATATATGATGGCTTGGACATAATCTACAGGAATCAAATATATTCAATTTACTGTACAATATCTCAAAGGAGATTGCTTTTTAATATGAAATACTTTCAGATCAGTTACAGATCCACAACACTGAGCCCTTCTTGGCTTGTTTAATTGATGTGCTGGGATGGGAGGGATTCTTCAGATAGGGGTGAAGATGAGTTTATTAAGAGGCTCAGAGGAGCGAAGATCTAGTCCTGTGAAATTCTCAGACTGATTTCATTATCGCTCTGACACACGTGATAGTGCATGTTCTCACACATAATTACGAATTCAGATTGTGTGTATATTAGGTGCAGTCAGATTCAGATTCAAGTTGCTGCTGATATGCAAGCACAGTTGGGATATACACACACATGCATAAACACATTCCAAAAACTACCTTTATTAGATCTAAAACGTAAAAGTTTTACTGGTGAAAACGGCCAATGCTAGATTCTTGGATGTATTTTATGCATGTGTGTGCATGCATGGGTGTGTGTGTGTCACAGTTTGCTATGACCTAATTTCCTCGACCACATGCTGTGTTGGTGCATCGACCCTGTGATGTCGTCACTGACACCCACCAAGAAGCGTGTGTGTGTGCGTGCATGTGTCACAAGTCATCTTCAGTGAAGTACTGAGAGCGACAGTTTTCTTAGATCTTCGTCTCACTGTGAGTCCGGTTCCATCTGACACTGTTATCCTGTGGAGGGATGGAAAGGAAACGAGGAAAGGAGGGAGGGGTGAAAGAAGCAAGAGAGGCAAGGATAAAAGAGGAACAGTTGGAATCTTCCAGTTCTCATCTCTCCTCCCTTTGACTTCCCAATTTTCCAATATCAAAGCATCAATCTGACACATTGTGAAAACATGGATTTTATTTGGTCTCACTTTTCCAGTCGTCCAGTCCCTTTATTTATTTACTCGTTGTCTGATCGCTTGTAAGACCTTTCTGTGTGCTATACTTAATGCGTTTCTGTATTTGTCCCCATGTTTTTGTTTGGTTGCTTCTCCCCATACCCTCATTAAAAAAAAATAAAAATACAACCTCATTTTTTGAATTTGATGGTAAATAATCACTAAGATGTGAAAATGAAAAGTTTTGGGACTCTGTACACAACAAACCAAAAGGTAGATGAAGAAAATATGTAAATTAAATTCATCCACCATCCTCTTCAAGGTGGTCTCTGCATACATACCTCTGGACGACTTCCCGTGATCCAACGTTTATGATAAGTATAATCAGTGGTTATGACACAGACAGCAAACAGCAGTCTTCAGCGAAGGAGTTCACAATCTTTAAGCCCTAAAGTGTCTCATGAGATCAGGAATGCAGACAGGAGATTGCCTGTCATTTTTCGACATTTATGAGGCTTTGCTCCATGAATTCATGTGAATTCAGATGTGTGACAACCTTGAAGGGTAGAACAGCTAAATTTAAATCAGGTGCCTTTTATTGGTTGAGCCACAAAACTTTTTGATCGCTCCTCATATAATCCACACATTTTAATAAAAATCACGGTCTGTGGATTGCGTGATTTTATTTATCTTTTATTTATAGATGATAATGCTTGAATAAGCATAGAGCCGTGAAGCTCTCACAAAATCCTAAAAGGAGCTTAGAAATGTTTCTGCAGCTGATGCTGTGCAGAGACAACCTGAGAACATAAAAAATGAATTTCATGTATGCGTCAGTATAGAGTGTTTAAGAAGACATCGCGTTTGTCATCTGATATTTGAATACAAATGGAAAATGGTAGCTAAGCTATGAAGATAACATTATCTAGCAGATGCTATTGTTTGTGATCTAGATGTGATTTAGTACAAACCGTGATGTTCCTTACTCCCTTAGTGTTGATGTGGCCTAGAAACAAAGCCTTGAGTTTAATGTGCAGCACACTGATAGTATTTAAAGTTGTGGTCAGAAATTTACATACACTCATCATGGGCATGTATATCATGGTAATTTCTGCCTTTTAATGATTTCTTTTGAACTGTTGTTTTTCCTGTGTAATTGTACAGTATACATCTTTATTTATCTTACTCTGGCTGGATATTTGACCTCTCTTCTTGGTACAGTATTCTTAGGATTGAAAGACCCCATCAAACATTACTCTTGTCAGTGAGGCCAAATAGCTCAATCTGTCTCGTCTGACGATAAAACCTTCCTCCATTTGGCTCGTCCACGTGTGCAGTTGCAGCTTTCAGCTGAGGTTTTGATTTTCTTTCTTTCTTTGTTGGCACCATCTTGGTCCACGGCAATCAAAAACTCACTTCACTGTGAACAGTGACACTGTTAATGACCAGTTAATGACCAACTTGAGCCTTATTGGTTTCTGAAATCTGCACCAATTTCTTTTTGTCTGTGGGTGACACACCTTGGGTCTTCTTCCAGACCCAAGGTGTGTCACCACTACAAAATGGTGACACATTCGAACAACTTCTACTTACATATAGTTGTTAGGACTAATGATCGTAGTTAAATCTACAGTCTGCTTCTTAGATCTTCACTGATTTCCATTAACTTTTCCATTGCACTGAGTATTGGTCAGTCCAAGAGTGCTGTAGAACAAATCCTTTTTATGCTGTCAAAGACAAACTACCATTTGTAGTCAATCATGCTCACAAAGAGAAGTTAATAAGCCTCGGGCTTGTCAAGGTAAAATACAGCATCACCCAATTCTTGTTCTTTAACCTCCTAAGACCTGAACTTTTCCACGGCATGCATTTTTAATTTCACTTTTTGGGCTGATTGGGACCTGATCAATGTAAAAACAAAGAATTACCAGATATTTTTTTTAACCTAATTTTTGTTTCTAAGAAAAATGAGAGCCACATATAAGGACATTCATTTAAAATTTCGATACAACAGTAGCAGTATAATGTCCTCATAAGTGGATATCAGGCCCTTGTAGATTAAAATTGAGTATTTTGGTCTAAATAACCCAAAATGTGATGTCCACATATGTGGACGCCAGGTCCTAGGGGGTTAAACTCAAGAAAGAATGTCTTTAATGCTATACAATTATTTCTGTTCAAAGAACTCATTATCTCACTTTATTCATGTAAATTTGACTGTCTCTGCTGAGTGCTGAGTCAAGCTCTAGCCTATTAGCAATTTACACACTGGCAGCATGTGTGCTGAGTCTTTCTATTCTGAATTTGTGAAACAGCTCAGACTCAAAATAATCTCAGAATTTATCAGAAATTTTGTTGTTCTCCTAGTTTTTGTCCTTTTTCTTCCGACCTACACAAACCCACATACACGTTACGTTCTTCAGACCTGACATTGAATGCTCAGTGGACTAACACACCATGTAAAAAACACTCACGTCACCCACCCTGTGTATGCGTAGACATTTTGGCTAAGGTTATACATCTTGGCCTTTTTGTGCCACCATAGGATTCACTTCTTGTAGTCCACCTTCTTTCTGCTTAGTATAAACTGACATCAACAGTGTAACTTATAGCTGTTTGTTGCCAAATGGCACCAGTGAGAGCTCTTGTACTTGGGCTATAGTCTCACTTCTCTCCGTGTCTTCATTTTTCACTTTAACAGTCATTATAACATTCTGTCACTGAAATACTCAACAGTGCCAATGAACATTTTGGCTTTGAGTTTGAATTTCAAAAGAGTTGCTCTGGCATTTTTCATCATATGTGCTTAAAAATGGAACAACAGGAAGCAGAAAAAAAATCCAGCATCCATGTGAAGTGGTAACAAAGCTCAGCATGTCAGTTAAAGAGGGAAAATGTGCCTGTTAACAGCCAGAATCAGATTGACAGATGGTCACAAACCCCCGCTCTATAACTGCGTTTGAAAAAATAGTGTGGTTTGGCCCTGGGACAGCTCTTCTTGTCATTCTTGTTCTTCTCTTTTCAATCTCGAACCCAAAAAACTTCCCCACTGTGTCATTTTCAACTTTCGCTCAGTTTTTTTCTTCCATCTAAACATATTTTCTTCCTTTATTTTCCCTTCACGTTTTTTTACCTTAAAAAAAAAGCTCAATAATTCAGCTGTGCATTACTAACACAATTCATTACCCCACAACTAATTTTCCATAGGCTGCATCTTGTTTAAATGCAAACTGTAAATCAATAATTGGCATGCCTCCAAATACATTATATTTAAGACCATTCTGTAGTTGAACATCAGTCATTTGAGGAATTGGCTGTGGTTTGTGTGGGGGTAGGCATTGTTAATATAGCCTCGCTGCCATTTGAAGGTATCAGGTGATTTGTATTCCTCTGCTGAATGGTTCCGTTGTGAGTTAAACTGAAGCATAGTTCACCTTCAGTAATCTTGACTAAAAAGGCAACTTATCTGTTTTGGTTCTTTGGTTTCCTGTGTTGTTATAATAGACTATTAGAGAAACACCCTGGAAGTGAGGCTGCCATCAGCAAAATGTTCAAAGAACATTACATACCTGATTGTGTGAATCATTATCTTTGCATTGAAGATGCTGTTTCTCCATCTCATTTTCTATCCTGCCACTTAGTTCTCTCTGTATGCATTCTGCTCTCATTTTTTGTGTCATTGATTTCATTATCACTTTTGCTCTTTCTATTTTGCCTTTAGTGTTTTTTAGTTTTGTCAGAAGAGCTTTTCCACATGTAATTGGGATTTGAGATTTGAGGCAAAAAGGCAGGAAAGAACTATGGCTTTATGGATAGTGATTTGTGTTGTTGTCTGACTTTGTTACTGATTGAAATATCTCAATGAGTATTTGAATGAATTGTCATGAAATTTGTGTCCTTCTCATGATGAAATGCAATAACTTTACTTTCATTTATTACCCTGCTTATGCTATTGATATGTCATCTGCCCCACCTGTGTTTTTTATGTTAACCCTTTAAAGCCTGAACTATTAAATAATTGCCAGAAATTTATTTTTTAAATGAAGTGTTTATTGAATCTTCTGACGAATTAAAATATAATTATTAAATATTAATTTGTATATATGAGTTTTAATTTGTATCTTACAGTATTTGCTACATCTGGAATTTTTAAAAATGTATTGTTCAGTTTATTTATGTTTTAAGGGGAGAAACTTAATCACGCTGATGACTTAGGTTTATCAAATGTGATACAGTAGTCGTTTAAACCAATCAAACTAGTGCTTGCAGATTAGCATCTCAAAGCCCTGCTGTGCTCCAACAAAATATCTACTGTATGTTAACCCCAGTTCAATCATTACACAATTTCCCCAACTCTCTTGATTTTTTTCAGCTGTGCATGTTTGCTCATACTTCTGCCAAAAAACGTCTTTATTAGGAACAAAGACTGTTGATATAAAAACAAACCCATATCACCATGGGAACTTCCTCCACCACTGCTTTTCATCCCAAATGACCTGGACAGAGATGAGGGCCCAGCTGACTCTGGTAAAGTAAAGCTTTGACTGATTGAAGCGGAGTCTGTGGATATTTGCAGCTGGATTTGTTACCGTATTCCAGATGGACACCGAGGAGATGAAACTGTGTTGGTCTCTATTTGATCGATAGAAGAGGGCTATTAAACATTCAATTGTGAAATTTCAGTGTGTGCTGGATACTTGACTTAAGACGCCTCACTTTGTGTTTCTTCCTTCACGCGTTCATCTGTGTCATTCTCTTTATTCTCTTTCCATTAGAGGTTTGGCCCTGTGAATGAAGTGTCGCCCCCTGTTGGTACATATAATGACCCGCGCTGTGCCCTGGAGCTGCTGAAGAGGACCTCAGGAATAAAGAAAAGTCCATTTGGTGTCACTGCACCTCGCTTCTCTTCTAACCACAGAAAAGGCACCACACCAGGTCAGTATGTGTTTTTGTTGTGTGTGCGTATGTCTGTGTGTACTTGAATGCACAGGCAGTGATTTTCCTCTGACCGGTAGAATGTAGTTTAGCAGATATCTAGTAATCAATTGTTGCTCCAAACTGTGGGTTTCTTGCTTTGCACAGATTTTGAAACATAGATCTTTCTCTTAGTTAATAGCTGAGGCTTTTCAGTTAATATTCATACCATGTCAAACATGACTTGCACTTGATTGCTGCCTTTTAATGTTAGAGGACAGTATTTATTAGCCTTTGATGCTTTTTTAAACAAGCCATGTTCTCTGAAAGATCAGAGTTTAACCTGACATGGCCATTATACTCAATTTAACAAGTAATAATTGCAGCTTGTGTTAACATTTTGAAAAGAAATGAAAGTGACGTGACTTATGTGTGTGTGTGTGTGTGTGTGTGTGTGTGTGTGTGTGTGTGTGTGTGTGTGTGTGTGTGTGTGTGTGTGTGTGTGTGTGTGAGAGAGAGAGAGCACGCTGTGTTGTCCCATGAGTGAACCCTTATTTATAGAGGTATGATTAATTTCTGATGTCTGCTTGCATTAAGCCTTTGAAATACAACACAAGGAATAATAAAACTAGTGCCTCGTCTATTTCGGCATTGCTATATTACTTTGAACAGCAGTCATTTATGTAAAAACAACCCTTAGACTTTACGAGCACACCAACATTAAATCTATTTCTGTACTTTCTTTTCCAAACATCTCTCTGCAGTCTGTGGAGCAGAACTGACAGATGTGATGCATCACATGATTGATTTTAAGAAGCTGCCTTAATTTTTTTATGGTTCTGATGATTCACTTTATACAGATAGTTTAGTTATATTTTATTGCTTTTTTAAAAGTTTTTGGCAAAGTCTTAGTTTTATTTTAGCTTGAGAAAAATGGAGAAAATGCTAATGTTTTTCACTTGTGCTACCTTGAATATTTGAATATTGCTGCATTTTGTCATGTGTGTCTGTTAACAAATTCTGCATAACAAATATGTATTTTCTTAGGTTAAAGTGCAAAGGACCATTTGTTCGTTCTTCAGTTTTTTTTTTTGAAGTACATCTGTAAACACAACATATTGCAGAGGAGACAGATGTTAGAAAAGCAGTAAAATGCCTCCGTATGAAAGTTATTGTAGCACAGGTGTAGCACAGATGTCACTTCCCAGTCAGCACAACATGAATGCTACACACCCTGCCAAATGTGCCACTAAGCCAAAGTTACACCTCTGCAACATGTGTCTAATAGCTGTGCCTGAATGGCAAGATTTGCATCATCGTAGTTGTTTCAGATAAAACTAACAAGTGCTGGTTTTGAGGGAAAGTAGAACAACAACCAATTACGATGTAGTCCTGGACTGCTTTATTTAAGGTCAGGTGTGTAAAAATGCACAGTGAACACCTCTGTCTGTCCAGGTCCAGGTTCCTACAATGTCTTTGAGCATGGCTTAGCCCGGGAAAGTTTTAAAAAGGCGTTTTTTTCTCAAACCAAGACGGGAGGCTTTGGCTCTTCTTCTCAACGCAGCTCCCTTTTCTACAAAAAGGAATCTGTCGAGACCCCGAGTCCAGCACAGTATGAGGTAGGACAGATTAGTAGTAAGTCATGAAGTTTTCACAGTGTTATTCATCACATCATTTAGAGATTAGTCCCAGATTCGTCAATATGTTTGTCAATATTTTTTGATTTAAAAAAATCTCCTAAAAAGTTTAAGCTTGATTAGAGTCTTGCATGTACGTTGCATGTTCATATTGTCACGTGTATGGGCACATTAATGTCATTGTCATATGTTTTGCATATAGAAGGAAAAGAAGACAGAGGAGAGCTACAAACAGCAGCACACAGCGGCTTTTAAATCGGCCACAGAGCGTCTGGCTTCACCACTGCTGGCTAAAGTAAGTTTCTTTTTCTCTCCTCTTTCTCTGAGTTTGTCTCCCAGTTTCTCGTTTAAAATGGAGCACTGTAACAAAAAAAAAAAAAAAAAATTTCCCCCAGGGATCAATAAAGTATTCTGATTCTGATTCTCCCACAGTTGTTGTTGTTGGACAATTTTCCATCCAGAGATCAAGTTTATGTTGCAAATCTTCTCAAACCTACTTAACAGAAGAGCCGAAATGAAGTAAAACAGTAGAGCGTGCCAAGGTTTTAGTTTCATAAATGGGCCATCACAGCAGTCCATTTTCTCAGATTGTCTTCTTTTCTTTTCCTTTTTCCTCCTAATGCTCATTTAAGCTGAAGAAAACAGGTCACATCTGTGATAATTATTTTCTTGCTCCTCTCCTCTGTGATGTCACTTTTCCTGTGAACATCCTCCTTTTGTTCTCTTCCACTTTGCTTAATACAAAATCTGTCATATATTTACATACCAAACTCTTTCCACTTCTCAGTGTTACTTTGATTATTTTTCAAAGCAGTTATTTATTTTATTTATGATCAAACAGTTTTGTGTGTGACTCAAAATTAGAACAAGAGGAAGCTATGTTTTTAGGCTTAATTGTATGATTCAATATTAAATACTTTGATGTTATTGTCTTCAAACTGTTGTTTTTCTAGATGCCATTATAAGGATATTATTCTTGAATTTAAAGATTTCTACAGCAACTGGTTATCTTAAAGTGTTTAATAATTCATCTCAACCCCAGAAATTTTGGTGTTTATGTTAACTTTTGCTTTCTTACTCTGCGGGTCCCGAGTTAAACCTTTCTCAGCTTTAAGGCAAGCGATTAGAGCAGCTATGAATAAAACGCAGGACACTGTTAAGTGATATACCCTAACATACATTAGAGTTACCTAGGTAACTGGAGGCTGGAATCTAGGCTAGCAACAAACCACCAGCGACAGAGCAGTAGGGCTGCCACGATTTGTCGACTAGTCACGATTACGTCGACTATCAAAATCGTCGACGACTGATTTAATAGTCGACGCGTCGTTTGAAGCTTTGTAAGATCCCAAAAGACGCAGGAATAAGTGGCAGGATTTAAGAGTGTAATAACGGACTGAAACAGAAGATGGCAGCACTGCATGTACAAGGATGCCAGCTGCCGTTAAACCCCGAAGAAGAAGAAGAAGAAGCAGCTGTGTCCCAGAATTCATAGCGCGGCCCAGCTCAGTTTCCAACAATGGCGGCAGCTAGTTAGTTTTAATATTACTCTTATTATTCTTTCTGGGTCACAAAATAAACGTTTAACATATTTTCAGCCGAGAATGTAGCTGTGTAAACCTCAAATATCGGCTCAGTTTATCAGGACACCACATATTTTCAAAAGCGCTCCGACGTTTCGGAGACCTCTGTTACCCACTAGCTCGATAGCTAGCCGGGGGCTAGGTCACTAGCGCGGTGAGAACACCGGACTCCCTGCAAATTGTTTTCAAACCCACCGCCGTCTTTCGCTACTCAGGTTAAATATATATGAGTCACTTAGATAAATTAAAAATGTTGTTGTTTGGCTTTTTTTTTTTTTTTTAGTATTTTATTTCCTGAGTAAATCAGTTTGTCTGAGATTAAAGTTATAGTTTTTACACAGCTGAATAAACGTCAAGCAGACAGCTGATTATCAGAAGTGTGAGATGCTGGAGAATATACTCCGTTGTCCTGTTATATTTTAGATAGCAAGGAGTTTATTAAACTTCACCGAAACAATCTGCAAATTTCATTAAAATTGAATAAACTATCATCTTGTCTTTATTTTTAGTTAGCACCTTAAAAGCTTAAAGCTGTAAGCTAATGATAGTTATATAAGAGCATATGCTGCTGGTGCAATAAGCTGTAGTTTTACGTCCAGTGGATGATGATCTGATTAGTCGACTAATCGCATAAATAATCGGTGACTAGTCGACTATCAAAATAATCGTTTGTGGCAGCCCTACAGAGCAGTATGCGATCAGAAAACCTACTTGTTATTGGAAGGTGCTGGTAGGGCAACTTGAAAAAGTGTGGTCCAAATTGGAAACAGATTTTGGCTTTGTCTTCAAAGTGAAAGTTGCGTTACACTTTTCAGAGTTTTACTGCTGCTCACTGAGTAGTTCATGAGCATTTGCAGACAAGTTGAGATCCTCCATGCACAGAAGCATTGCAGGTAACCATGGGAACCTTCCACACTCCAAAACAATCACAAGGAAGGTTTTGGTGTAGGTTTGTGTATCTCATTTTGAGCATTTTTCTCTAGTTGTTCTCTGGTTTGGAGGGGGCCATGGACTGACCTTTATGCACAGGTAGTGTGCATAAAGGTACTGTCATCAAACCCCAGCAATGTATATTCACCAACCAGTTGGCAAATATATACATTTTTCCCTGGTAACTGATGGGTATGAGAGGTCGCTGGCCGGGTTCTAGGTCCGTGTAACAGGGTGGCATCATGATTTAATCTTTAATATCTTTAATTTTTCAGTGTCAAAATGTTGGTTTATATTCTTTTGTTTTTAAAGTTGAGAGATCAGGACTTTTTTCATACTGGGTCCTCAGTGTGTAAATATTCACAGATGTGAAGTCCTGCAAGAGTGAATCAATTTACTGCTCAACACAAGATGATAACTACACAGCCAAAGGAAACTGCACACACACTGTAAATTGAAGGACTTATTTATTCCTGGGTGGTATATTTCATGCTTAAATCTAATATTACATTTGATAAAAAATTATAATAAATCCCACGTCTTTGCAGATTTTCATCTAAACAAACAGACAACTGGCAAAAAGTAACTGTTTCGAATGTGAAGCAGTATTTCTTTGCCCTGTATGAGACATGCCAATATTTACTTGCATATAAATAATGCAAATGTGAAATTGCTGGATGTGAGGGATTGAATTTTACTAACTCGAGCACTGAAAAATTGTGAACATGTGAATTTCTGCCTGAGCTACAGTGAATATTAAAGATGCAGAATTTGTACTTTCAAGTACCCTTCTGGGTACCAGCTGCTGTTTACTCTGATTAACTCTGAAGGTTAGAAGCGTTATCTTCATCTTGAGGCAAAGGTCCCCAGAGCTGATTTTTGATTGATTGATTGATTGATTGGTAATTTATTTCAACATGTGAACAATATACAAGTACATTTAGAAAAGAAATGAGAGAAAAAAAATATACTATACAAATTACATACAAAAAAACATTCTGATTAATTTACATGTTGAAAGGGAGTGGGAAGAAGTATACACTTATTTAATCCCACCCCTGTCCCATAAATTATCAGTGAATATTTAGTCAGCTTCCTTACTGATATAATTTGTAATAAAAATAGTGAACAGATTTCTGATATACTATATACTATAATATCACATCATGAATTTTTTGTTTGTTTGTTTTTAAATAGAGACATTCACTTAATTTAAATATTTTCCTTTTCTTTATAGATCGAGAAGATCATATTTTTATAACTCTTTTTGAACAGTTTTATGTTTGGACATTGCTTTAATTCCATATTCAGTTTGTTCCATAGTTTCACTCCTTGAACAGAAACACAAAAGCCTTTTCTTGTAGTACGTACCTTCATTGTTTTGAAGTTACAAAAACCCCTTAAATTATAACTTCCTTCTTTCAAAAAAAACATACTCTGAATATTACCTGGCAGTTCTTTATTTTTTGCTTTGAATAGAATTTGTGCTGTTTGGAATTTCACTATATCGTCAATTTTCAATATTTCAGACTGCAAAAATAGTGAGTTTGTATGTTCCCTATAACCTGCATTGTGGATGATTCGAATTGCTTTCTTTTGAAGAGTAAAAAGTGAATGTAATGTGGTTTTATAGTTATTGCCCCAGACCTCTGCACAATAGCTTAAGTATGGTGAAACCAGTGAACAGTAGAGAATATGAAGTGATGTTCTGTCGAATACCTGTTTTGCCTTGTTTAGTACTGCAATGCTTCGTGATACTTTGGAATGAATATATCTTACGTGAGCTCTCCAGTTAAGTTTTTCATCTATTATTACCCCCAGAAATTTATTTTCACTGACTCTTTCAATATCAACACCATTTATTTGAATCTTTGCATTTGTATTTAAACTACTATTTCCAAATAACATAAGTTTAGATTTATTCAAATTTAATGATAATTTGTTTTTATCAAGCCAGAACTTCACTTTACTTATTTCATTAGTCATATCCTCCAATAAATTCTGCAGATCATCACCAGAGCAAAAAATGTTTGTATCGTCAGCAAAGAGAACCATTTTTAATACTTTGGACACTTTACAGATGTCGTTAATGTACAAGTTGAAGAATTTTGGACCCAAAACTGACCCTTGGGGTACACCACAAGCAATGTCCATACATAAGGAGCAACCACCATTTATTTTCACAAACTGCTTTCTGTCACTTAAATAACTCCGGACCCAATCTAAAACTACCCCTCTGACACCATAACGTTCCAGTTTTCTTATTAATATATCATGATCTATAGTGTCAAATGCCTTTGTCAAGTCTATGAATAACCCAGCCACATATTGCTTTTTGTCTATGGAATTTGTGATGTATTCTATTGAATCTAATAGTGCCGATGATGTTGATCTGCTTGATCTGAATCCGTACTGACTCTCAGTGAGTAGTTTATGTTTATCTATAAATTTTTCCAGTCTGTTTTTAAACAGTTTTTCAAGAACTTTTGAGAATTGAGGTAGTAAAGAGACAGGCCTGTAGTTTGTGAAATGGTGTTTGTTTCCAGATTTGTATAGAGGTATAACTTTTGCTATTTTCATTCTGTCTGGAAATCGACCAGTTTGAAATGATAAATTACAGATGTATGTAAATGGTTTTATAATAGCCTCAATGACTCTTTTAACCACTATCATATCAATATCATTACAATCCAAAGATTTGTGATTTTTACATTTTTTGACAATTTCAAGAACTTCATTTTCATCAACGGCTGTGAGAAACATAGAATATGGATTTCTGTCAATCAGTGTATCGGGTTTTTCCTGTGCTTTCCCAGGATGAGTGATTGTTCTTGCTAAATTTGGTCCAGCAGTTACAAAGAATTCATTGAGACTATTTGCCACAACATCCATATTGTATTCTTCATGGTCATTACAAATGAAATACTTGGGATAGTTCTTTTGTCCAGTCCCACATTTTATAACACTGTTCAGGATTTCCCATAATCTTTTATTATTATTTCTATTTATATCTAATTGCTTCTTATAGTATTCCTTTTTACTAAATCTAAGTATATTAGTTAACCTATTTTTATATCTTTTGTATCTGATTTCAGCATCTTTAGTTCTCGTTCTTAAGAACTCTCTGTATAGAGCATTTTTCTTTATACATGCATTTTGCAGACCTTTTGTTATCCATGGACAGTCCATATATTTCTGTTTCCTACTATATTGCTTTATTGGACAGTTGGTATTGTACAGTAATGTAAATATTCTAAGGAATTTATTATAAGCACTATTAACGTCCTGTTCCTGATATACTTCACCCCAGTTTTCCTTCAATAAATCTTTTAACACTGCAAACTGGTGCTCTCTACAAAGACAATGTTTAAAGGGTAATTTTGCACTTGGCATCGTGGGCAAAGATCTGTAGGTACATACTGTAACTCTAGCATCACTGGATTCAATTGATCTTGTGAGATTCATGTGCATCTCTCTCTGCATATCACTCTCACAGGATGTTTCAAAGAAAAAATCTATTTCTGGCAAGTAATCTTGAACATGCCTTGACATGTCCACTTGTTTGCACTTCTCAGCAACTCTAATTAAATTGGTGCGATATCAGCAGTGTTATTATTTATAGACACTCAACAAACTACACAATATGGGTACGTGTGTACATGCAGGCACTCAACAATTCTTTCTTATTTTAACTGCATGCTCCTTTATGACTTTTTTCTATTGTGTGTGTGTGTGTGTGTGTGTGCGCGACAGCGAGTGGTGGCACAGTGATGTGACAGACTGACTGGCAGAGTGCGCAGCTTTTCCTCACAGTGTGAATGTGCCTGAATTTTTCAGTGTTTTTCAGGAGTGAGAATGAACTTATTTAGACTTCAAGATGCTGCTTTGTAATATTTCGGTTCAATCTGACTTCACACTCTGCTGTCGCAGATTTTTCATATTCGAAATCATGGCTGTGCACTTACTGTATGTACATCAAAGAAGCTGATTAAAAGCTTTCTGCCTATATACATATTCATTTTCTATGTTTGTGTGTGTATATAGGTGACAAATGAAATTCCTACTTTTTGTTGTCAGTTTTAATGTGCTGCATTATTGTGGTGTTTATTTATTATATCCCATTTGGTTACTATACTATATCAATAGTTAAAACGATAGGAAACTCAGACAGTTTAAGTCCCTTTGAAGTTAAATATTAAAAAATAATGATAATGGTATTTCCCAAGTTAGATGACGTTGAAGTCCCAGTGGTTTTCCATCCCCTCTGCACAAACCAAAAATGCTTTACAGTCACTGGTCGTGACACATAACCTTAATGGGTTTTGTTCTTGCTGTATGTTCAGAGAGGGATTTACACCGTGGACACCAGCTGGATGCCATTAACTACCTGTTAGGACATTAAACCAGCAGGACTCTGGGGACAAAGGAGCAGGGCTTAGGAACCGCGATATTGCATAAGTAGCTCAACTTTAGAAATTGACATGTGCGAGAAATGAAAATATTATCAAATGCGTCTCCATTTGCGACTTAGCATACTAATATCACACATCGGCAATCTCCAGTGAAAAAATTCTCTTGCTCTGCCATGTAGTGAGATCAGAGATCATTGTCATTTGGGCAAAAGATGTTAACTTAATTGTGTTTCATGGTGCTATGAGCTGCACAGCAGAAAAATAATGTCATAAAACTATCTGCGTAGTGCAAAACATTATTTTTGCTGGCCTCATGAGTTGTACTGTGTGCCTGCCACTAAAATGCCATCAGGCAAAACAGGGCATTTGTTAAAGCTTTTATTCTCATTGTATTTTTTTATGGCAGTTTGGCAAAAAATGCAGTAAGCACGCTGTATATATTTATACATTTTTACATTGTTTATGCATTCAGATAATGCAGATCTGTCAGATTTTATTGCATATCACAAATGAGCTCAAGTGAGAGTGTTGGGACTAATTAGAAAACTGCGAGCGATCCATCAAGAATTGTGGTGCTGATCACCTCTTTATTAGTCTCTACCTCATATATCTGTCTGCAGCGTTTGCTATTTTTCATGACAATGGCTCAGTTGAGTTTTCTGTCAAGCTGCAGTATATTGTGCTGATGGATGATCTGACTCACTTAGAATCCTTAGTTTGCTAAATTCCAATGCAGTAGAAAACTTGACAGCATACTACACAGAATCTGCATAATGTTCAGATTTTGACATTGTCATGTGCTAATAGTTTTTGATCAGGATTGGATGTCTGCAAGTTGAAATGATCAGCAGGAGGCTTTCATTACATGCTGGAGACATGAGCTGATTAAATATTTAACAACGGCTTTAACTTGGTTCAGTTCCCAGTCGCAGTACCTCCAGCTTGGTTGTGTGTTCACGCAAACATAATTGGTCATGTTTGCAGGTGGGAGGCTGAAAAGAAGCAGCTGGTGGCACATGTCTCAGAGGTAGCACATGCCCGTCTGCATCTCTCCTCGGGCAAACAGCATTAACAGAGATGAGGACTGCAGCACAGAGGATTTTGTACATTCCAAATTGGGCTAGGGGAAAAACACAAACAAAAAATCAAAACATCATTCTCAAAATAGCAGAAAAAAACAGCTTTCATTTACAATATCGCCACCCTGTTTTCCTCGCTTACACCTGTCTGTGGTTTTGTTTATAGGGGAATAGCACCTTCAAATTGTCCGTGGTGGGGACGATCTGAGGCTAAGTGTAGTTGCTGCACACAGAGCCCCCTTTATGACCATTTAATGAAAAATCACCTGGGGACATCTTAGCTGTAACAGTTAGCCACATGCTGTGCTTCAGCCAAGGCTGTATCCCTGGTAACGGTCCCCCACTGGGATGGATATTAAAAGAGTCTAATCAGAAAGCAATCACGAACATGAGAAGGCAAAAAAGCAGGAAAAAAGAATAAAGGCAAAAAGTGTGTCTTTATTATCTCTTTTATGTGTGGGAGTTTATGTCTTCTGTACTTTGACTTAAAAGCTTCAATTAGTATTAAAGGTCAACATTTTGCTGGAGAATTTATTCACATTTCATGGCTTTTGAAATCAGAAATATAAAAGATACACCATGTCAGTTGAAATGATAGAAGCTGCTTTTGTGCAGTGCGTTAAACACACATCCAGGAGACCTGTTATCTAACTTGTCTTTGCTATTACTGGGTGACTTTTATTTTTCTGATCATTTATTTTAAAGAGGTTTTTTTGTTTACTGGCGAGTTCCACATTATTTGGGAGGAGTCTATTATTAAGTTTCCTCTCAGTGAATTTCAAATTAGTTTTCTAAAGATTTAATGACTAAACAGTTCCTAAATAGCCACTCACTTGCCACTTTGTTAGGTCATCTGTGTAACTGCTTGGCTGAGACAATGTGCTGATGTTCAAAGTGAATATCAGAATGAGGAAGAAAAATTCATTTAAGTGAGTTTGAACAGGGCATTGTTGTTGGTGTCAGAAGACTTGGTCTGAGTATTTCAGAAACTGTTGATCTGCTGGGATTTTCCCAGACAACCATGTCTAGGGTTTACTTTTACACCCTAGACATGTCCATCACTTTATCACCACTGTGTACCTATTTGTGATGGCTACTTCCATGTCCCAAAGCTCAAATCATCTCAAACTGGTTTCTTGAACATGACAATGAGTTAACTGTGCTCAAATGGCCTCACCAGTCACCAGATTTTGATCCAACAGAGATTGGGTTGTGGTGGTACAGGAAATTCGCATCATGGATGTGCAGCTGACAAATCTGCAGCGACTGTGTGATGTTGCCATGTCAATATGAAGCACAGAGGATTGTTTCCAGCATCTTAGAGAATCTATGTCAGAAAAAAAATAGTTTTCAAGAGAGAAGTGGATTCAACCTGGGACTAGCAAGGTGTACCTAACAAAGTGGCTGATAAGTGTATACTGTGTAACAAGTACTGCATAATTTAATAGGAAGATTTTGAGGAGTCTTATCTGGTTTCTTAAATTTCTGACAATTTAAATCAAACACAACATGACTTGTTCAAATACTTGAAGCTATGTCAGATCTGCACTTTACCCACAGGTCTGGATCTGATAGGGGCTGATTACCTGTCTGGGGAGAAGAAAGACTCACACCTTGTTGGGAAATGGCAGATATGAAAGGAGAGATGATTATGAGTATAGAGCACAGCTTAAATGAGTGTTTGCTTTTCTCTCCCACTTTAATCCAGAGCGTTTTCCAGTATCATTTCCCTTGATCCCCAAACCTTCTTTCTTCACTTCTGGACTGGTCTCCCTACATCTCCCCCCCGCCCCCCCTTTCATCACTGTTTTCTTTCACCTCATATACCTCTTTTCACATTCTCTCCTCCTCCTGTCCAACCCTTCCTGACACTGGCCTTTCTCCCTCAAAGGTCATGGGATACCCTCAGGCAGTGCTGGCAGAGAATAAGTGTAGAATTTAATTTGGACCTATGTTTCAACCCGAGGCAGTGGAATTCCTCCCTTTTCTATAAGTCAGTGAAGTATTGCCTTGTCCCTTGAAGTGACAGGAGAGAAATTTGACTTGGCATTTTGTCTGTCAAGTTCTTCAACTACATCTCTGCTTTACATCATCTCTGTTAGCAGTGATAAGATTAATAAAGTTTCTAGTGGATTTTCACTCTTTTTTATTTAGTGAGAGTGAGGAATTGTCAGTGGTAAGGGTATTGGTTTATCGTAAGGTGATAGCTATTCCTTTAATAAGGGGTACATTGCAACCTGTGATGTCATTGAATTGTGGACAGTGGGTTAAACTTATTGGTTAATCCAATGAGATACACAATGCAATGACTGTGAGTAAATAGAGTATTATTTGATATTAAAAAAAATCCATGAGGTAAAAGTGAAAAGTTCAGCCAACACCTTAGATTAACCACCGTTACACCACTAAAGCAGAAACTCACCGAAGAAGCAGAGCCTCATTATTCTGTATTTTCAGCAAGTGAAAGGTTGCAACTTTCTCCGCTTTAGTTTATTTCCAGCATTAACAACAGTCCTGCAATTTTTTCATTTATCTCATTACTATATTCTCAATTAGTATACATATTCAATTTTGCCAGTACTATCCTAAAGTAGGTAGAATTAAAAATAAATAAAAATAACACATTTGACTCATGTTGTTCAGACACCTTAAACCAACAGGCTTGAGCAGTGATGAAGATTAGAAAGTCATACTCAAGAAACTGAAACAGTACTGTCTGAGGAGGAAGCCAGGAAATATGCAGCTTTCCAAAGTGTTTCCATGGGAGTGACAGAGGTTGTTATTATCATTTCCTCCAAGACACTCACTGTGGGTCAAATTAAAAAGACAAACAAAACAAAACTAACAAAGGTTTGGACATCAAAGTTTATAGGACTACGAGACTAAGCAAGAGAAGAAAACAGGTTGAGATCAGTGAGCAGCTGATCTGTCAGTCTGAGATGAGAAACTCACTGCAGTGAAAAAAATCAGTATTCTTCAGCATCAGCGGTGCCGTTAAATGCCAAGAAATGAGACTGTGTGTGATGACATCCAACAATAACAGAAGTCATTCTTAATGAAAGACGACATAACTTAAGGCAAAATAAAATGAGATTAAGAATATTAGAAAAATTTGTAAATTAAAAGATGAAATCCTATACCCTCACATTTAGCATTTTGTTTTCTTTACATACAATTTAATCTTTTATTTAATTATTTAATTGTAATTGTGAATATTTTTTAACTTAAAGCGTTTTGGAAAACTCCAAATAATGACCATAAATAATGATCGTAGAGTACAAACAAATCCAGGTATGAAAATATTGATGAATCACTGATTTGTGCGAAATGTCTGTATGCATGATTTACGCACAGATTTGTGTGAGAAATTTGCCCTCTCTTATGTTTATAGCACAACAGAAAATAAGAGGTTTTTCCTCATTTAATGTATGATCTGTAACTACTCTAAATACTGACTGTATGCTATTGTTGTTAATGAACAGGTGTGAATTATGGCAGATATACACAAGTTAATACAAAAACTATTTCAAAAACATAAGAAAAAGGGAACGCTCCATGGCAACTCAATAAATGTAATGTGATTAAAATCTGTTCATCTGTGCAGTTTGGGGGCATTTGTGACTTACGATATGACAACATGTAAAAGTGGTCCAAGTTGAGATCTTCAGATGTTTTGCCTCATTTAAAAATAGTCCTCAAGATGTATGTATTTTAGTGCGATGAAAGAAAAACATCTAACTCAGACATTTGACAAACTGGAAAAGGGTGGAATGCCCACTATGGGTCAGGGACGAGTTTAAGTATCTCAGGGTCTTGTTTACGAGTGAGGATAGAGGGAAGTGGGAGATCAATAGATGGTTGATTGTAGTGGTTTGGTGTGTTGAAAAGACAGCTGAGTAAAAGCGAAGAGTTCGATATACCGGTTGATCTACGCCCTTTCCCTCAGCTATGGTCATATCGACATCTACTATTATATGAAAATAGTTTAATTGTAACACCAAGATGAAAAGACAGCATAAACATAGCATAGCTTTGGTATCCTCACTGGCCTCCCCTACCTTCTAGAACATAGGTGTCAAACTCTGGCCCGCGGGCCAAATTTGGCCCGCAGCCTAATTACATTTGGCCCGCGAAGCCATACCAAATTACTATTAGAGCTGGCCTACTGGTATTATACAGCTAATATATATATTGTTTAGTATTAAGCTTTGCTTGTTCCATATTCAGTTTTTCAGCTAAACGTGTTTGAGTCCATAAGAAAAGATTCATTCTTATATCTGGAGGAATAAATATATTTCAATAAATATTAACGTTAGCCCGCGACTTTGTTCCAGTTTTGAATTTTGGCCCACTGTGTATTTGAGTTTGACACCCCTGTTCTAGAAGCTCAAAATTCAGTGAGCACAATAAGTTATTAACTAGAGCAGGTTTTGTATACCTTGAACAGGTCACCAGTCTAACACAAGGCTAACACAGGAAACTCTCATATAAATGTGAGCTCTGACACAGGTACATCACCAATATCTTAAACAAAAATATCTTTGGATTATGGGGGGAACCCTACAGTCCTGGTATCAGAGTGAACACATGCAGGGCCCCAGCTGGCCAGTGACCCCCCCCCCCCCCCAATTTAAATATTCAACAATATGAAGATTTTTGTTGCAATTTTCTTTGCCTCATGGAAGAAACTGGAACCAAGCAATAATGTCTCTGTCAGTCAAACACACTTCACTTTATCTGTACTAATATCTTTTACTGACAATGAAGAAGACTTCATAATTCTCTCTCAGAGAAACTGAATCAGTGAGAGACGATATTAAACATGTTTTTTATTACATGTACCGCTGACATTGATTGGAAGCAAGATTCATAATATATCAATGGTGCCAAAATAATAATGAAAACAAATAGAAAAAAGGGAGCACTTCTCAGCTGGAGACATTTCCATCCTCCGCTTGGCAGCTCCTTCTGTTGCTTGTTAAGATAATACACAGGCTGTGTTGCATTTTACACTTACTCATATATTATAATTTTGCTTTTGTTCCTGTGAATGATGGGTAATAAGGGCCATGTACTGAAATGAAGTTAATTCACTCATAAAACATAGTTAACGCTAAATGCTAAAATATGTAACTGTGCTAGGTGTTACTGTACCTACAGTGTGTGAGGCAGCTCCAGAGTGTCCTGCCAGTATTGATGCACACCAAGTCAAAATATATTGTCAAGGGGAGGTATGTGGATTCTAAATTGCTGTGCTTCCCTCCTATCCCTTTTGTTGGCCATATACAGCATAAAATTCTTATTCAGTCGATGCTGTGTGTAGTGACACAGAGAGACATCATTGACAAGGGCTGACACAGTGAAGAAAAACCTCATTAATGTGGATGACAAGTGCAAAAAACAATATACTGCTCTCAGAAAAAGATACCACACATAATGGATTTGAGAGAGACAGAAAAATTAAAGGAGAGATGAAACTAAATGGAAGAAACAGTAGGAGGGATTGAAGGAGAGACAAAGAGAACGCGAAAGAGAACCTCTGTGTATACTGTGTAATTATCTATCCTATTAGCTCTGGTTGAGATAATTAGAGTGTTTGCTAAACATACATTTATCCAGCTGAAGAGCATCAACGCTTGCTCTGCGCTGCAGAATGAACCGAAATGTGGAAACCCATGTGGCGAAATTACACAGAGAATGAAGGGGGTGAGATTAAGGAACTGGGTAGAAAGTTGGTGGTGGGGTTTGATGGAAGAGGGAAAAAAAGAGTTCAAATGAAGGGAGAAAGATGGGAGGACAAGTGGTGAAAAATTAAAGATGATAAATAAAAGCAGCAGGACTCAGTCAGAGAGTGTGACAGTTGCATATGCCATGGGCGAGATATGGTTGAGTTGCAAAATATGCAGTGGGCCAGGGTTTGTCACTTATTGACTTTTTGTCTCTGTGTTTCATTGCATTTTTATGATATATCCATGGACAGCTAATGGCATGTCATGGTGCAGCCTCTATTTATGGGAGACAAGGGAGTCGGGTGATGAAAGAAAGGAACAAAAACAGGAAAATAGACTTATAGATTTGATATGGATTTTACTGTCAGCTGTCTGGGTAATGATGATGATGGGAATCCCTGTGAGAATTTAAGCAAGCTCACACACACTGACACACAGTGCTGTTACTGTGAACGCGACTCATTTGAAATGCACCCATAAACACATAAATACATACATATTACTCCGATATCACCTGGAATGTAGAAACATGTCTAGATAGGTCCATTTGCAAACTCTTATTAATGCACACACAATTTGTAGTGGTTCACACACAGGAGATCAACACACACACACGCACAATTAAGTGATTGAATGAGCGCTTAGTGACACTTCTACCCTGAGGCATCAGACAGTAACACTTCCATCATGCTTTGAATATCTTGAGAACATTTCATAAATGTGATAGATAGAAAAGTAAAAAGTGAAGAGGAAACAGGGGGTGGAACGACTCCTGCTGCTGCATTTTGTAGCGGTATTGACTGGTTTTTTTTCAGGTGAGAGATTTGACTCCCTTTTTCTATCTTTTTGTGTTTTCTATACTTGCTCACTCTCCTCTGTTTGCTTGCAGCAATAAACAAAATAAGAAAGGAAATGACCTACGGCTATGTGCTGTTGTGCGAGCTGATTTACCCTCCTCCTTGTGATGTGCGATACCACTTATTTCCTTTCAGATCCGACACAAAGTCAAACCCCGGCTGGCATATATTGAATACCAGTCCTCATGGATACTAATACTTGATGCATACAAAAACTTTCTGTGCTCAGTGAAGTGTACCCTGTTTCTTTCCCAGGTATCATGTGATTGTTGCTGCTCTGTTTGGATCCACTGGCTGAAATTGATCACTATATGCGAACTCTGCATGCAAATGCTTATTTAGCCACAGCTATGAATGCAGCCTCTGGAAATGTACTGGCTACTGTTAAAGAAACAGGAATCAACAGGTTGCTTGCTCAAACTTTATAGGAATAAATGTTACTTTATAGAAATACATTCTATTAAGATTGAAGTACAAATGCGGGCGGCACAGTGGTCAGCGCTGAATATCTCACAGCAAAAAACGTTGGCACTCAAATCCAAATGTAGTTTGCTTGTTCTCCCTGTGGCTATGTTTTTTCTGTCCAGGTAATCTTCCTCTAACAGTCTACAGACATGGATGCATGTTGTGTTTTAAATTCGTTGTAGGTGTGAGTGTAATAGACTGGCAAGCTGTCCAGGGTGTACGCCACCTCTCACCTGTGACTCTGAATTTGATAGGTGCTTAAGAAAATCTATGGATAGAAACTGTCTGTATAATACATAATGAATACTCGTCAGCTATATGTCTATATTTGGTTAAGGTTTGCAATATAATAAGACTTTCAAAATGAATGTACAGGTTAAAGTATATTGTCCTGTATTTAATACTGCTAGTAAAATAGCCTTTTTCAGCATCACCTCCCTTGAAAATTTTAAAACAATTCATACGATCCTAGGGAGAGAAATCTAATCATACCTCAAACATTGATGGTGAATCATTATAAAGATATATACACTATTTAGGATAACATTTAAACAAGATACAGTGGGATTCCCATATTTAAAAGTAAAAAGCAATAAAGTGTAACAAAGTGATAACTTGAAATTCCACAAGTGACAGTTTTCATTGGGGTGGGGCAAACACTGATTTGTTAGTGGATCCACAAGTTTTAAGGCTTATTAGGAGCTACAACAAGGTAGCCACATATAATACATCAAGTAGGTATTTTATAGCACTTAAGAGTTATCATGTCAGAAACTGTTTGAACTGTCAGATTGAGTGTTGCCTAGAAATTTATTCAGAAAAAAATAAATGTGTTTTTTTGCCTGTTTGACCAAAACAGTACTGACACTTCATTGACTGGAGCCAGATGTTGGATGAAGATGAGTGGGACTATATGTACTCATGCAGGTCTGATGTTGTGACATGTTTTGAGTGTATGTGTGTATGCGTGCGTGTGTGTGTGTGTGTGAGAGACAGAGAGGGAGAGGAGAAGGTAAAGCTGCTTTATAAATGCATATAATGACAAAGCTAAAGGTTCTGCTGGTGTCTTTTAGAGGTTGGGATTTCCATGACCTCTTACAATATTAATTAACTGTAGTAAACAACAAAACTTTCACTGCTCTTTGTGGTGAGATTGCTATTAAAGGCAGTGCCTGGGCTTCATTAAAACCAGATTAGATTATTCAGACCATGAATATACACCAAAAATTACACAGCATTTTGGAGAGTCTCCCAAGTGAGTATAATGTCCAAAAACAACATATGTTTACGTTCCTGTGGTAAAATCCTTTAGCACAGGAACGACTTTAGCAGACTTTAGCACCACTTTAACCACAGTTTTTTGTCCTGAGGTCTTGTTTTATCCAGGTAATTTAAGTGTTAAGGGTTTTTCCCTTCTCACTGGAGTAAATCGCCCTGGTAACTTATGCTGTAATCCTAACCTGCTCCGGGACAATTTATGTTCCAGATTAGAGATCAGCAGGCAGGAAACCATTGCCTACGGACCAATTGATTTTCCATAAAATAGTGTCACTAACCCACTTCCTGGAACACCCATCGGACCTCTGTGCACAGACAGTTGGTGGATCTAAAGTTTTTCATTAGCATCTAGTCTTCATAATTCCCTGATGAGGATCAGTAAGACATACAGCTTCTTAGATGGAACTTTATTCATTGGTTTTCTTTTTTATCTATTGACATCAAACAATTTATAACAGTTTTATTTTTCTATAACATAGCATTAATATGTGATCCTAAAACAGGACATCTGCACTGTTGCAGATGACATTTGTCCAGAGAGTGATCCTATGTTTGAATTCTATTTTTATATTTAATCCTTACTCTCAAAGCCTTAAACAGGAGCTGAGTCGACAGCTGAGAGAATCAAAAACAAAACGGAGGGAATTACATTCTGAATTTTGGTTTAAAATTGCTGGAAGTGCCTGTTTTCCAACAATTATTTCATTTACAGCTAGTGTAGGCACAATATATAGTCTCTGCTGGGGGAATACGTATTATATGTGCAGCTTGTTAAGTCGTATGTCACTAAAGCCACTGAATAGAGTGCAAACTGTGAAGAAAGCCTGACTGTGTTGAACTTTACTTTGTGCTAGAAATGCTGATTTCTTTTGACCGTTATCACCACTGGTTGTGACAATAACCAAAATTACTGCCTTTAATTAATGCCTTAAACTAAACTATGTTGTCTTAAGTTGGATCAAGGAACTTTGCTACCTTACCTAACCCTAACAAACTTTAACAGTAGCAGTGATACGATATGAAAAAAGGTTGGCAGTTTGGGGAGCTATTATAGATAATGTCATGCTGCTGTTGGAGGTGTCAGATTAGGGAACATTTCTTTGTGTTGCTTGAGAGGGCAAAGGATGCGCTCTCATTTAAATCAGTCACATTTTGTCTGTTGCATCACAGCATCCTGTACCTCATGTGCCAAAAGCTCGTAGTGTCCAAAATAAAGAGTGATTATCTTCAGGAGTACATACATGTTCTCAGTTAGGCTCCTGTCAGTCCTCACATAAAAGATTAATATTCAGAGCCTATTGACAGATACTTTGACTGATAAAGGTGCCATAGAAGATGCGATAAAGAAAATTGTATTTAGCTGTGGTTAAAATGCGGCTTTTGCTGAACGTCCTCGCCCTCAATGAGAATAAAAATGAAATCCTGGTTTTTAATCTCGCTTGATGCCAGAAAGCTCAGTTCACAAATATCACTTCATTCTGTAACCTTCATATAAAGAATCATGTATCATGTCAATTTCTGTATAATTGTTAATCTTTTTCCACCCTGAAATTAGAGTTGCAGATTAAACCTGTCATCAAATAGCTTATTTCAATTAAGACTTTTAGGTAAAGTCAAACCTTTGCTTTCTTTTAAAAACAATGAGAGGGTGATTATCACATCCAGACTGATATTCTTTATTTAGAGTAGGCAAGGCGCTGTTAGGACAAAATGCTGCTGCTAGATTCCTGGCTGGTAAATGGAAACATGAACATATTTAACCACCTGTGGAGTTTAGGATTCATTTTTAAAACCCTTTCTTCACTTATAAATTCTTACATGGGCTTGTACCAAAATATCAGTCACAGAAATTACAGTTTTATACCCCTTGTTATATTCTTATTTCAGCTGACTGATAGCTCTGATAGTTCTAAGCACTAGATTGGCTTCTAGAGAGAATTGATTGAAGCTCTCAGGCTCATAGTTTTAATGTTTTAATTATGCTTGTAATTATGTTCTCTTACTTTTTTGGTTTTCTCCATTGTTTTATTGATTGTTGTGCAGCACAGGTCTACATGTCTGCTGTGCCAAAATGCTAATAAACTTGACAACATTATAGTTCCAACCTTCACTGAAACATGTTATTGTAAAATGTCAATATTGGTTAAGAGTAAACAACGGGTACTTGTTGAAGGGTACTTCTTTTAATAGCTACTTGCTTAATGCAAAAATGTCTTTTTCTGATCCCACCTGTCCTCTAATTAAGGCGTGGTAAGCTTAATTTCCCTTGAGTGAGACGGCTACATATTCATTGATTCATAACTGATGAAAATGTAGATGTTTAGTAACACTATAGCACATTGTTGCAAATCTTTTTCAGTGTACAAAGACAGCGTATTGTGGGTTGTAGAGGGGGTGGGGAGACGTAAAAGATTAGAGATAATGGAGACCACAGAGACAGTAAAAGGAATGTGTCAGAGGCACAGGAATAAATGTGGGAAATGCGGCTGGATGCACGAGCAACAGAGGAAAGACAAAGAAATGAGAGAGAAACACAAGTACGTCTTAAAATGTGTGATAGGGCACAGATGGGGAACTTGTCTGTGTTGCACTTTCAGATTTGATGATGTGTGGATGCTATCTAAGTTATTGCTTGAAGAAAAAAGATCACATACGCTTGGTGGAATTCTTTTTCTGGCGTTTCCCCCCTACTCTTCCCCTCTTGCTGTGAAGTCCTGGTTATTGTTACCTCCCTGCTGTCTCGCTGTTATAAAACAAGTCAACTGAAAAACAGCCCCTCCTCAGTCTGTGACTCGGAATAAAAGACGTTTTACGAAAGAAGGTGGATAAACACAACATGACTTCTGGCAAATTCATAAAAGTACAACAAGTGTTTGCAGAGGCCACACCCATCATGTGCATTGCTGGTATGGTGTTTGGGCTGTTGTCATTAAATACTCATATCTGTATCATGTACAGACAAAAAAAATCATTTGTTTTACATTTTCTTAATTAACTCATTCACTGCCATTGACGTCTATAGCCGTCAATGGCAGTGAATGAGTCAATGGGTTTAACTCATTCACTGCCAATGGCTGGCAGTGAATGAGTTAATTAGCAGATATTTTCCATTGATTTCACATCTTTACACTGTACTATAAGACATATAACAAACAGATTGTATTTTGATCAGAATCATCAATGTAAACAACCTTTCTTACACTAAAATGCTACTTAAAAGGAAACTGTTTATTTTGCCAATTAAATAAGGCAAAAAATAAGGTTGTCTGTCATCTGCTTGATTTGTTAAAGTTTACCTATTACTGTAACATGCTCTATGCCAAAATATCGAAGCATCATTTAGAAGCATATTCAGAAACTTCATTAAAAGTTTCTCTGGTCAGCTTGCTTTTCTAGGATTAAATTAAATGTTTGGTGCCAAGCACTGAAACAACATTTCAGTTTACAGTTTTTTCTGATTGCTTAAGCACATTTTTTGTAACTATTGGCTAATTTTGCAAAACTCTTCACACAAATAAGAAAACCTGTCACCCAATAATCAAAACATTGTAGTTCTCTTGCAAAAGCAAACACAGCTAGACTAACTCTTCACACCTTCGTAAAAATGGTGTTTCCGTATCAAACAGTACACACAAGCCATCATCTACTAAGCACACAATGCGCCAACTGCACACTGATGGTATGAATACAAAACACATCTGGCTTTTGCTTTCTCTGTGCACAAGGTAGGCTATGTCAGTTTGAGCTCATACTTCTGTCATAGATCCATAAGCATAGAGGGATCCAAACTTCAAGTACTGGTGTTTATTCAAACACATCAAAACAAACACAAGTGTTTATTTCCAAGTATAGGATTATTTGCAATCGCCATAATGACTCTATGGGTTACTTGGTCTGCAGTGAACATGCTTCCTTTGCCCCCAGCATCTGGTCATCTAGCAATTCTGTAAAGTAACAATTTCAGTATTTTTACATCAATGGTATTGGTGTGTTTCTCATTGGCATATGGCAGTGCTACAAATCTTTGTGCGAAGTGACTGTACTCACCGATTCTCATTTCAAGATGTCCTTATGGTACTTGCTACAGTGTAGCGGCTCGAGTTAGGCTGGACCCGTTGGCCAGCTACCCTCAGGGTCATTCCACGGTTGATTACATGGTCCACTATTGTAGCTCTGATGTCATCAGCAATTCTATTTCTTACTCTTCCTACCCTTCCTCTCCCCCCTCCTCATCTTCCTCTCCCCCCTCCTCATCTTCCTCTTGCTCCTCCTTGTCCTTGTCGTCCTCTTCATCCTACTTGCGGGCGATCGTGGCTCAAGAGTTGGGCGTTCGCCTTGTAATCGGAAGGTTGCCGGTTCGAGCCCCGGCTTGGACAGTCTTGGTCGTTGTGTCCTTGGGCAAGACACTTCACCCGTTGCCTACTGGTGGTGGTCAGAGGGCCCGGTGGCGCCAGTGTCCGGCAGCCTCGCCTCTGTCAGTGCGCCCCAGGGTGGCTGTGGCTACAATGTAGCTTGCCATCACCAGTGTGTGAATGTGTGTGTGAATGGGTGGATGACTGGATATGTAAAGCGCTTTGGGGTCCTTAGGGACTAGTAAAGCGCTATATAAATACAGGCCATTTACCATTTACTTCTTCACCTCCACGTCCTCTTCCTCGGCCTCCTCTACTTCTCACTCTTTCTGCTCCCTCCATTGTACTCCGCACACACAGCTTACCTGTATTATAGTGCTTAGGCTGATTGCAAAGTGAACTAATTATCTAAAAAAGCTTTCACATGTGAAAGTGTGCCAGACAGTTGGCAAATTAGTGTTAATGATAGCCATACATGTGTATACTTTTGCTAGGAGTGTGTTGGAAATTTGGTAATTGAGTGTTGTGCAGTGAATTGTGCCTACAGTTGTGCAAAGTGTGTGTTACAAAATTGCAAACTGAGTGCAAAGCAGTTTTTGTGCTTTTAGTTTTGCAAACTCAGTGAGTGGTTTTGCTATAAGTCTGAATAGTTTTAGAGATTGTGCTACAGGAATCACAGTTAGGGTTTAAGCATTCAGAAAAAACTGTAACATCCACCAGTCTGCCGTCTGCTTTCTGGTGAGGAAAGTCTTTAATAAAGTAGGTAATGATTCCTTTCACGTGTCCACTGTTTCTTTCAAATCAGTTGCTTAGAGTGAGTCAAATAAGAAATATTGTCAGCTAGCAGCATTAATACAAAGCCAGATGTAAAATGCTGCGATTTTGATAAATGAAGCCTTTCAGATGCATCTTTTCTTTCTAGCGTCAGGACGATGCTCTGTCAAATCTTATTTGTATCGACCTGCTTTTGAAAGTAGCGAGAGATTGGGTCCCATTTGTATTTATTTATTTGAGAATAATGGAATCGTCAGCAGATACCTGCAGACCTGTGACACTGCCCAGAATAGAGATCAGTATTTAAACAAATTAAAAACTTATTTTCCACGTATAGATTGGATTAGGAGAAGTGAGATGTAGCAGGCCTGGTTCTTTAATTTGATCTTGTCTTTGTCTATTAAGAGGACTGCATTTCACTTATGCCGCCAGTTTTCTCAGCTTCAGTTGTTTGTTCTAATCTTTACAGATTTCTTTTTGCTTGTATACCATTTATGTTTTGGTTTGACCATCTCTAGATATTTTTCTCCCCTCGCATTACCTTTTTCTCTGACGGTTAATCGGTTTCTCGATGTTTCTCTCTCTTTGTCTCACTCTTCGAGTTGATGAAGGAGACGCATGTGTTAAGCAGCTGTGTCCACTCTGTGTATGTGCATGCCTATGTACACGTGTATTTCTCTGTCCAAAGTATGGGCACCAGCTGTGGCCAGCAGCTGTGTGTTTAGTGCCTTTTTTTGAGTGCGTGTGTGTGTGCTGCCATATGCAGGTGTGGGCATGTATCCGTTTTATGCAGCAGCTGTGTGTTTTGTGTGTATTTGGCTATGGACAGCTGTTTAGTAGGAGGTGATGATTTTAGGAGCCAAGTGCACTGTCATCTAGGCAGGCGGCCAGGGGACAGCAGGAAAAGTAAAGCCCAGTAAGGTGTAAGGCCTGGCATGGGTGTTATACTCAATTGGGCACTTCTGGAACACTGCTGGATCTATCATAGATCATCAAGGCCCCAGCTGTGGGTGTCAGACTTTATACAGGATTATTAACCTGCCCCACTCTATAGATTGGTCTGTGATTGCTGCATAAATCAGTCAGAAGGAGTCACTTAAAGGGAACTTATTATGCTCACATTTTGAGCTTCAGATTTGTATTCTTGGACACCACTAGAAGAACTTTGTTGGGTTTTACTCAGCCTTGGTGCAGAGCGTCAGTTCATCCTTTGTCTGAAACAAGTTACATCCATTAATTTGCTTCAGCCCTGGGTGGTTGGTGGATTCAAACCCAGGACTTTTAAGCTCTGAGGCAACAATACAGTTCTAACCACTGTACCACCGTTCTGCCCCTGATGTTACTGAAGCCAATTCCTCCCTCCATTCATAAAAGCATTCTTTTTAATCAATGAGGTGACTATATTTCTTCCAAATGACATTATAAAACACTGTCGGAAGCTGTCTGAAGCCTGAGCTTTGGCCTACAAGGATTACAGGCAATATTTAATATGAGCATCCCTGATTATAACAGTAAATGTGACTGAAAAAAAGAAAAGTGTGTTAGGTCTCGGTTCACTGTGGTTCATCAAGACAGAAATGTAAAACTTCCATACAATTGTTCCTCAGAATCCAACCAGCTATGGATGTGTACATTTAAGTTTGTTAAAGCAGGAAGTTGAGCACTTTTGCAAAAGAATGAGTGATGGAGACCGAGCTAGCAAAAATCAGCACAAAAAGAAACTCAAGAAAGAGAAAGGCAAGGCAATAAGGTAATAGTAAATATGCAAGGAAAGACAAGGATAAAAATAAATTAAGGAGAAAGCAAGATTACAAGACTACAAAACACAGCAGAAAACTGTAGCTGTCAGCAAATTGTTAGAATAACTGCTGCCCATAAAGTGTGAGTAGGAAGCAAATGGGACCCATATGGTTTCCTTCTGTCACTGCATCTATATTGAAGACCTGTCTAAAACCTCATTAAGGCCTTACGACACCAACCATACCTCCACTACTAAAATCAGACAGATGGTTATCAGGCTCTGTGATGAGACACCAGCTGTGCCTATGACACACTGATAGACAGTGCTTTCTGGGTGTTCTCCTTTCATTTAAATGTCATCACTCCATTTTGTTACACAAAGCAAAACAACACACACAAAAGAAAATAAAACAAATGCTGCTGATTAAACAAAAAAATGGTGCAGTGCTTGTCATATAAACAAATTATATTATTGTGTCTATAGATTTACGATCCATTAATTTATTTTTCTTCTAATTCAACCAGTAACACCCTTTATATAGCAGCTGGGTGAACCACACAATCTCCCACTGTTTTTTCTTTGCTGAAGGAAAATTCTTTGCTAGAATTATTTAGTATTTAGGCCAACAGTACTCTTGTTGGGTGTTGATCACAGCCCCAGATGTCTAAGCACTTTTGAAAAGTAAGTAGAGTGTTGCATGGACTTAACTGTCTTAATTGCCTACACTTGAGAGCAAATTAAACAGAGAATTTAAGGATTCGAAAGTCTTTGCACTGTAAACAGGTAATATTATTCCGAAGACACATGCAGACTGTGTATGTATATATATATATATATATATATATATATATATATATATATACATACGTACATACATACACACACATCTATCTATCTATCTATCTATCTATCTATCTATCTATCTATCTATCTATCTATCCATCCATCCATCCATCTATCTATATATACATACACATACATACATATATGCAAGAGAGAGGTAGAAAGTCAAAATATATTATATCCAGCATGGAAGTACAGTCTGAAAGTCTGAAAATAGCATTCCACTCTGAAAAGAAGAGTGAAAGGCTTTAAGAGTAATGAGATGATGAAGAATGGGATGTACGTACACACACACACACACACACACACACACACACACACACACACACACACACACACACACGTAGATGTGCACATGGACAGAGACACACATACACCTCATATGTTATGCCTGACCATTATTCAAAGCTGTCACTGCGCGTACCGCCAGATCATTAATACAGCCACTGTCAAGTGTGCTTGAGTCATTAGTATGAGAGGAGATGGTGCGGAAGAAAGGCTATACTGTAAAAAGATAATATGAAACATCTCACTTTGTGTTTGGATTTAGCCATGGTGAAACTCTTCTAAAGCTGTGAATGACGATGCGTGAGAATACTAAAGGATAGTATTCTGGCTGTTCTTGTAGAAATGATACTTTACGTATGTGCATGAAAAAGTAAAAAATAACCAACATTTATACATATACATGTATATGATTGGTGAAATTGTAAAAATTTTGAATAAAATAGTTAGAAATAACCATAATAAACATAAAATTTTGTACAAGGAAAAATTGTTCCCACAACTTCATTTTTCTTGATCAAGGTAACAGTTCTGAGAGGTGTGCTCCAAACATTTTTCATGAATAAACCGAATGCTCCACAGAGACCCTCACTATAATGTGAAATTGTGCAGCAGCCCTCTTGAGAAGAGATTTGTTTTCTTCAAATAGCACCAGCCACTTGACACAGCAATGTGAGGTCTAACAACTGATGTGGAGATGCACACATATTCAGTTTTTGTAGTTATTTTTTAATCCTTCAGTGAGAGCATGCATTAGAAAAATACCATTAATTAATATCTTATTAATACTTATAGTTATATTCTGTTAATTTCTGATAGACTTGCATTATAAAAATACCAACATAAAAATATTTAATTTATGTTGTTCTGTACCATTGGCTGTCACAAACATGTATCTAGCATCTACTGTATTTATTCACTCAGTCACTTTCAGACAGACAAGGGCAATGTGACAGAATCATTAAGAAAAGTGTGTCTGTGTGTGTGTGTGTGTGTGTGTGTGTGTGTGTGTGTGTGTGTAGAAGGCAAGTATCGAGCTGTCTAAATGTCAAGGGTGTGTAATTAAAGTCAACCTGAGTGCTGTCAATAGTTGATGACTACTACTGGGAACATGGTTTGTTCCATATTCCGGTATAATTATAGACCATAGGGCTCCACAGATGTGCCTACAGGTGTCAGTTGTATTAAATCAACTATGACACCAACCAAACCAGGCAAACTACAGGAGACTGTGTCACTGTTTTCTTCACCTTCTTTCAATTTCAGTTTTACATTTACATAGAAATGATTTTTTTCCATGTTTTGTGTACCGTTATATTGTTGTACACATGTTGTGCTTGCCACCTTGTCCCCCTGCTGTGTCTATAATGAAAAGCTAAATGGCCGCAGTTAAAAGTGATTAAAGATGGACGGCTCACTAGGAGGAGAGGGAGAATGCAGCAGTTGGGAAATGACAGCGTGAGGTAAATGACAGCCTTCCTATGTTTAGGATAAGTGGATAGTGCCGCTATATTCAGCATTCAGCATCAATTATTCAGAGACCCACTGACAAATCCCCAGTAACTGAGGTTCCTCTGCAGCAGTCAAAGTGCGAGTTTCACCCGCGATTCACCCATTCTCCATTTCAGATTTAAAATTCTATCACTGGTATCACCAAGGGTACCTCTGTGAATTAGCTATGTATTAATATTTATTATAAACACTAAGGTTATAATAATCTGATATGTAGTCTATGTGCAAGAAATTACTTGTGACATGTTGGAGTTGCAATCTGTTTCTGACATTGTTTTTTGTAGGAGTGTAGTATCTACAAACTTTCAGTGTATGTGCACATTTAGGTTGATTTGGTTGGTACAACAGATAGATTTCATGCAGTTTCATGTCCTGGTTAAAGACACTTATAGTCACAGTTTTGAAGATAGACGTGATCACATATGAGGCCCACATATCAGCACACATACATACATACAATGCTCTGTCATCATAGTTAACTATTACTAGTTGGCGTTGTTGTCAGCTGCCAGTTTAACATTAGTTTAACTCCTCTTGTTGGTGCTAGCAGTGCTCCCTTTAGTGAGCAGATTGCCTGGGGTGTGCTAATTTAACTAATTTAATTTCTCAGGGGTGCAGCTTGTTTTGCACAACAACGTTCCTGAAAGGTATCCCGGAGCTAACGTTTGAGGAGAAAGTTCTTTAAAGCTGTGCAGTTCATAATACACTCAGAGGTGACAAGGGTAAAAAAAAAGAAACACCTGTCCCTGTTTTCAGATATCCGAGTTCACCTCGACATGGAGCCAACCCCTGTCTATTTGCATCACTGTGCACAGCTATGAATTATCTTTGGATCTGAACAATGCGGAAAATAGCGGCTTGCTTAATCCACCACCTGTGGAGCCGTCAATGTCAGTGTCTTATCTAGTCTTGTCCGGCAACCATGGTGTGGGTTGCCTTCGCAGCTCTTCTGTCTAACCTCTGCAAATTTTCTACAAATTTTCTTATTTTCTCCTTCTCAGCTGGACCAAATTTACTGGCTCAGGCAGGTACTGCCCCTGCCGCGAACTCTGTGACCATGAACTCCAAACATATCGGGGCATCTTAGCCTGCCTGGTTGATTGGGCTGCAGAAAGCAGTTGGCAATTTAGCTGCTGGTCATTCTGTCACACATTCAAACTCTGAGTTTCTCTCTAAACTTTTTTTTTTCCACAAAAAAGCGTGCAAACTCTGAATCAGCAGATCTCATTTTTCAGGCTCGAAATATTCTCAGTTTCCAGCTGTGCATGTCTGTCAGAGCACAGGGTGGCTTTGCTGAATTTCACTTTGTACGCCAACTCCATTTTCACACCGTTTTACAATTACGGGACATGATGGCATTTATGATTGCCATTGTGCCATTCAGGCTTTTAAAGATGATGTCTGTGTGCATCACGTCACTTCCGAAGTAGACTTGCGATAACCGTTAGGTACTTGAAGGGAGCCTGAGTTGCGTGCTACACTAGGGCCCCTCAACAGGGGCCCACCTTTTCCCAAGGTGATGTCCTCAGACGCCTCCCTGGGGGGGAATATGTGCGGTCACACAGGTATCGCAGTTCAAACTGCACACTATCCGCCTAAAAACCAGTAGCCATATTAAACATAACTGTAAATCTTATGCAGATATTTCATTCTTCACAAACATGTGTTGACAAATTTGACCAAAATGACAAACACTACAACTGAAGACACTGTGCATGTGTTTATCATTATTGGTGCATTTTTCTTTTAAGCAACTTGTTTTGTAAGTTCACAATATTGTTTGAGTTTGTTAAATTGTTCAGTTTTTTAAATTCTAGTTTGCATTTTGACATCAATTAACTAAAGTAGTTTTTCACTGCTTGTTTTATTTCTAGATAAAAACAATAGCCCCGACGAAGATGATTTGACACTGTTTGGATTACCTTGCATTTGCACGCCAATATTCATGCATACATGAGTGACACTATAATAAATGGGATCATGTGAGTGTGTTCTAATAACAGATGGCTGACCTTGCAGCTGTGAAATGTTAAAAGTGGAAACTGCACATTTGTGCATTTCATTTTGTTGCATAAATGTTAGTGTCAGTTTTTTCTAATATATCATTACTCTCCTATGCTCTGCTTTTCTCTTCTTGTAGGATTCCCCTGCACCCAGCAGATACAATGTGAGTCAGACATTTGAGAAGGTTAATGGCCACTCTTACTTAGAACCCCGAAGTGAAGACGCTAAGAAACGGCAAAGCTGCTTCCTGTCTGCTGCACCGAGAAATGATTTCTTCCTACACAGTAACTCCAGCGTGCCAGGTGTAGCACTCGATTTTATGTTTGGTCTGTCAATCAAAATAATGCATTTCCCTGCCCCATACCATAACCCTTACTTCCACAGCTGAATGCCTAACTGAATACCTAAACACTAAACAAAGCGTTAAACCCAATTTCAAGTGTTAGCTTTGTTGCGTCCAGCATTTTGGTCTTCTATGTTGTTGGGCTCCACAGGTTCAGTGGCCCCCCTCAAAACACATTATAATAAAGACCCACAAGGACATTATGTAAAGAGAAACGGCTTGGTCTATGTGTGGGTCGGTCCTTCCTTTCTTTTCAGAGCTAAATATTCACAAACTGTACTGTGCCTCCCTTTGCTATCATACAGTCCAATTAGTTTCATCTCTATGGGCCTCAAACCTAATATTTACCTGAGTTACACCCCCTTTGAAAAATGTTGTTAGAAAATTGATAGATTCATGACTTACTTGGATAATTTATGACTAGCCCCCTTTCACCAAGGGACTCAACCCAGGAGAAACCTCAAACCGTTTAACCAAAATTCAATTTGCATATAAATAGATTTGAACTGTTTGCAGAATTGTTTCTGCTTAGAACGCAAACACGCACACACTTATACATCTCCACCCTGAAGCACTTATGTGGACACGCGTATATGGACACTTAACGTGAACTTAGAGACACACAATAAGCACACTGATATGCACATGCTTTTTTCCCCCCCCATAGTTGAATTTGCATTTATGAATAGGTCTATAATATATGGAACATTATATTACTTATCATGCTGGGTCTAACGTGATCATATTTCTGATAATGGTAGGACCGAGCGTTTAGCTATGCATTATTTCTGAGCAAAAATTAATGACTGTGGTGCTCATAATGATCTGTGACATTAGCAGTTGCTCAAGGTGTTTTTAACCATGTGTGTAGTCATAAGTTGATTGCATTTAGCCACTGGGGCTGAATAGCACCTACTGTTGTCTTACTTTAAAGCTGTTAGACCAATGATGAATTCTTTATATATTTTATGTCCCCTCATCACAATTCTAAATGCAGTGAATATAATATCTTGCCCAGGGGTCCATTAAACCATTTAAAAATCAATTGTAAAAGTTCTTATCATAACTCCTTAAAAGTTGGGTGTTAGCATTATTCTTGTAACCTTAGCTTTGAAGTTTTATTGGATTGTGTCCATCCTCTGTCCATCCTCTGATTCACATCAGAGTCCAGTATTATGCAGGTATATCATTTTCCAGAGATTACAAAAAACAATTACAATTCTTATCTGCCACAGCTTTGCTGTAGACCTTTTATCCAGAGAGTCACATGGCAGTTACTTCTTTTAGTTTTAATTGTGCTAAAACTTGTATAGAATTTGATAATCAACAGAAATATAGATTTGTACTAACAATTTAAGATTATGATGGGATTTTTTGGCTCAGATCTTATGATTGCTTAGCCTGAAGGTGATAGTATGTGGCCAAGTTATTATAGTTAACTAAAACTAAATGAAAAACTAAAGGTGAAAAAAGATTTAGTTAACTAAAATTAAATTTAAATCTAGACTTTTAGAAAGAATTTAAACTAACTGAAATGATTTTTTGAACTTGGAACACTAATGAAAATAAAATAAACATATTGTATTTGTTAGTTTGGTAAAAATGTTATCCCAATTTGCCTTATGAGGCTTTCATAGAAATATTTCTTGAGACTTTAGATTTCCACAAGACTGTGAGTGAGCTGTTTTGAAAAGGTTCTGTGTTTTTATTGTAATACTTGTAGTGATTTTGCTAAATGTTGCCTCTGACACATGCCTGTCATACAATAATAATTAATAAAGATTAGAACTAAGATGAAAACTAATAGAAACTAGACTAAAAATAAACATTTTCAAACAATGAAAAGGAAACTAACTATAACTACAATCAAATTAAAACCAAAACGTAAAAAATAAATAAAAATAAAAACTAATCAGGAAATACAAAACTATACTAAGTCCGGTAAGGTAAAAAGAATGTTCTTTGTATGTTTACTGGCTTTTAAGTGTGTTTGTGTTCATCAGGCCCCGGCCAGTACAACCCAAGTGTAAAATCTGCTCCAAAGTTGGCACTGATGTCCTCCAGAGAAGATCGATTCAAAGTTCCCAAGAACATCAGCCCAGGACCTGACACTTATTGGGTAACAGTACAAAAAGATCTATTAATGTCAGCCTTGTAAAACATCCTCACTTTGTACCATACTCCCAGTGCGCTTGACTGAACTAAAGTGCATTTATGTCCACAATTTGATGCAGTTTGTACAGTTTTGCCTCTGTATACCCCCACAGTGGATTTACAATCAAACAATTATATGACTGATGTTCAAGGGTTTAACAAAGTTACATTACAGACATTTTATACACATTATACATTTTATGAATTCATGAAGGCATCTCTTGATTGTAGACTTTGACAGTGATACTCTTATCTCCTTAACAGTGTTCTTGACTTGTTCCGGGTGTTGTAAAGTTGTTTTTCTTAACCCCGGAAATAACTCTGTCTTAATACACTTTATTTGTGTGGTATTTTGGGTCTTTTGGTGTTGCTGAGCTGCTAGGTGCACTCCTTTTGTACCAGACTGGTAATTTAGCCACGACTAAAGATTTTGCTCTCTCTGATAAGTTTATTTTGGTTTTTCCGCCTAACAATGGCATCTCTCACTAGCATGTCTTTGAAATACAAATTCCACAGTTGAATCAATTTCAAATATTCTATCTGCTTCATTTGTCATGAAATCATAAGTTAACCAGGCTCACCTTCTGAAACATTACAGACCTAAGTTTAAGTGTGCAGATGCATGCTGAGTTTTTAGCATATATGGACACAGCGGTTGCTCTTTGTGTGTGTCGTGTACACCTGAGATGTAATACCCAGAATGTCTGACACTACTTGAGTTGCAATCCCCGCAGAATCTATCACATTTCTCCCAGTGACCTTGAGCTGTGCGGAAGAAATTGATTGCTTAATAGAAAAAAGAAAAACAAATCCAAACTTCATTATCTTTCCTGGGCTGATGTGCTTTTTTGCACAGGGCAGGTTTTCAGTTTGTGGGAGACTTTATTCTTAATTGACCTACCTGGTTGAATTAAACTGGGTAAAAATAGATGCCTTTTATTAAGTGTAATGTCGTTTAATGCAGCCACCACAGAGGACTGACAGAGACAAATGCACTTCATGACTGAAGCATAATGTAGCTGTAATGAAACTTAACCAGAGCATAATCTTTCTCTGCTTTGTTTTAGTGCATTTTAATAGAGATTACAGCTTTGGGTTTCCACTGATGGTGAATGTGTGTGAGTGAGAAGAAAGTGCTAATGTTGTTCGCCAGTCCCCGCTGATTTTGAATGGCGAACATCAAAGACAAAACCCGAGGTTTGATTCAAATCTCACTACACAGTTCATCATCATGTTCATGTCCATGGGTGCGATGTTATCACAGAGCTCTTTTTTTTCTCCGTCTGCCTGTGTCCCAGTCTGCCTGCTGCCTCTGTGTAGTTTTATCTCTCAGCTTTCTACTGTCTTCTCTTCTGTAGTCTACAGTCTGTGTCTCTTCTCTCCCTGCTTTACCTGTTTTCTAGTTTTACCTGTATCTGTAATATGAAGACTTTTTCTCCAGAAGCTTTGCCCTTCAAAAGCATAGGGAAATTTGCCTCAAAAGGTGTTTCGAGACACTGACACGGACACAATTTTAGTTCAATTAACACCATCAAATTTTAGCACATTAGTAAAATGTGATAAATGTATCAGCACAGTAGTGGTGAGATGTCTCAGATAATTAAAGCAACATTGCAGGCTTAATTGAATATGACCGGCACTGGTGAAATTATCCACCTGACTGATATTGCCAATCAGGCAGCAAAACACAAATTAAAAGTAACTGGTAAATGCACACTGTGTAATGTGCCAGAAGAGCAGAAACGGCAATAGCAAGGGGAAGACTTGTTCCAAGTAAACAATGGATAACAAAGCGAGTGTAAACTTCAAAAGAATATACTTTGCACATGCTTGATGAAAAACGACGATCATTCCATGTTTGTCAGACCTCAGGGTAGTCACAGTGCATTTGATAAACAATACTTATTGTAGTCATACCTTTAGTTTGTTTATGATATAACACCACAGGGCTCAGTCAGGGTTCAGCACAGAGAGATAACCAATAGAGGCTCAACTCTACTTTTGTATTCTAATATATCAGATGTATCTCTAGAGTCTTCAGTCTGTTTTTCCTTTGTCTCCAGCATAATTAGAGTTTCTCCCCTCCTCTGTGCAGTTTACATCACAAGTTCAGCAAAGTATCTTTTTGTAAGTCAGTCTTGGCATGTGAGAATTTGTTTCCTCACAGGATTTCTAAACATGCACGTTTTCCCATAAGACTTTATACAAAGGTTTGATATGCATTAATGTGCTTTTTAAAAAAAAACAAAAAAAAACTTTTGCATGAAGAATTAGGTCAGACTCAGAGGCCTTGACAATAGATCAGTCATATTAGGGTTAAAATAGGATGGCAACCTCATTATGACTAGGTCTTGTTTTTTTTTTTTGTTTTTTGTTTTGCATTTGACAACCGATTACAAGCAATTGTGGTGGCCGCTTTTCACTGCAAGGAAATTGCACTGGCTGCCTGGTAGAAGGTGGCCAGTCTCCAAACAATTTTAGCCCAATTCAAATTGACTTCGGTTGCTCTCAGATGGGCAAAAGTTGTTAAATAATCGCCTTCTATTTTCAGTCTGAATGTTCAGACTGAATCAGTCTGCCCTGATGAGTGCGACTGCTAATTGGTTGTAAAGTTGTTGTTTGTTTTTTTTTGTGGGATGGTACAAACAAATTTGTCTGCATCTATAACTTTACTGCCTTGGGTTGCTGGTAGGGGTGGGTTTTGATTATCGATTTATCGATTAAAATAGATTCTGGCTTGGATAACGCGATATCGATTTTTAAATATAAATGTACTTTGCCCGAAATGCCAGAATATCAGGTTAAACCTCACAAAATTTCAATAACCACCATTCTGCACAAAGACGTAAACACAAAGCATGGACCTGCCGACAGATCAGAATCGTGAGATGTCGCCTTTCTCACCCGACGGCACAGACACGGTCGGGGCTGAAAGCTGACAGCTCGCTGATTCTGATGTTTCGGCGGGTCCGCGCTTTGTGTTTACGCCCTTTTTGCGCTAGATTCTGAAGCTGCGGGTTTTTATCTCTCTCCAAACAATATTGACCGAACCAGATGCAAAAGAAGATCCAAACTTCGCTTCACGTACATCGTCATGAATTCCCTCTGACTTTTGCTGTTTTGCTTCCACCACGATAAAATCACACTTCATACACAGCTCTCTTTCTCTCTCTCTCTCTCTCTCTCTTTCTCTCTCTCTCTCTCTGTACTTCCAGAACAATTTCCCATCTAAAAATCAGTTTTCTTCATTATTCGCTTGCTTGTTATGTATAAGTCTACCGTTGTTTAGAGCGCTGTTGGCCCCTGTTTTCCTTTTACTTACTTCCGAAAAGAAAACCTAATTTCTGCTGTTCAATAGGCTACTGACCAAATGTAAACTTTTTAAAATTATGCAAAATTGCAAAAGGCTTAGCTGTGTCTCTTAAAACCTCTGTAACTTTGCTCTGCTTCACTTCAGCAGCATCGGGTAATGTTCATGTGTTGATTAATGGTTTTCTTTCGTTTTTGATCTACTGCAGAATATTTTTAAGGTCATCTGCTATAAAATCCCAGGCCAGGAAAGTCGCCTTCATGCTTTTCTGTTTTATCCTCAGTTACTTTGACACAAAGGCATCTGCTGTGATGCTCACACCTTTGATAAAGTCTCGCAAGTGTCAGCTTTCCTTTTATAGAAATAAAAATATGGAAATGTACTGATACGTGATCAGAATTATAATATTTCTGACTGTCTGAGGCAAAATTTACCTGATTCAAATCGAATCGAATCAGATTGAATCGAATCGGGGATCAAATCGATTCAGGACCTTGTGAATCGAAATCGAATCGATTCTAGAAATCAGTGACGATACCCAGCCCTAGTTGTTGGCACTAGCTACGTTAACTGTGTGTAAATTCATACTATATAGTCATTTAGATGTTAGAGGTTGCATTGTTAAGATTATGTGCCTTTTCTTTTTGGTTGTTATGAGCTGATACATTTTCTACATTTATTTGTAAGTATCACACAAGACGGAGGACGCTGTAAATACACCTGTAGCTGTGGGAATTTCTACTGTAGCTAGTAAAACTGTTGAAAAATCTGATATGATCCTGCTCCCACCTCAACCTGTCCTATCTCCATCCTTTCTCCCCCAAGCGGTTGGGTGGTAAAAGTTGTATTGAACTGAGATCCACATCGAGTGTTTGTCTGCAGCTACTTTAACCATCACAGAGAGCTTTAAAGATGGTAGATAATTGTCTCAAAGTAAGAGTAAATTGGTTTTGCTAAACTTTGTAGCAGTGTAGTTACATGATTAGATCTTCAATATCAGCTAATAATGCTCTCTGTAGAAGTGAGCTGCAGATGAGTAAATTAGGCCCTAAGTTCTGCTCCACTGGCTTCCCAAGAGCTCCGACAGCATAATTTGTATCTTTCTTCTGTCCAAGTATATACTTCATTTGGGTGCACCAGTTTCTCATGAATGCCTCTGGAGGAGGCATGATAGGTCAGTTGGAATTTTTTTTGTAGGTGTAAATGACTTTCTCTTGCAATGTGTTAGAGGCTTCAAGAGGCTCAATCCCACCATAAGCAGCAGAAGAACATATGTTGCAAACCTGCCAGTTACTTCTAAGATGAGCTAATACAATTTGGTAAACTAGATTTGGCATTTCAGATTACTCATGATGCCTCTTACCAGAAGCACTGCACACTGTTTTGTAAGTACTTTTTTATTTTCAACCTTCATGTGATCTAAATAATTTTAGATGTCCATCTGGTATTCATACATATGTATAATGAAGTAAAGGCCCCATACAAGAACATAAAAAAAGATTTCATTCATGGGTTATAGACTGATTCTATTGCATTGTACATAATCATATGGCTCCATTTAGCTGGAGGAAGTCAAGTTCCTTTTTAATAGCGAAATGCAAGTTTAAGCTCGCTGCTCAGTAATTAGCTGTGTGACTGTGATTCTATATGACACCACGGGCCATGCAGCGTTAAATATAGTATGAAGTGGAGCAGAGAGGGAGATAAATAAGTGCTTGTAGAAGATGAGCAGGCAGAGTGTAGCATGGTAGTAATGAGAAGGAGGCAGGGGGGAGAGAGAGAAGGGGAAACGGCGGTAGAGGTGAATTGGTGCTGAAAAGGTGGTGAAAATGCGTGGAGGAAGAGAAGCAGAGAGACAGAAAGCAGAAAATTGAGCTGCTGAAGAGGGTAGTTAAATTCAACAGCTGGAAATGTGTTCTGAGCGTCTGAAATCTGAAGCAGACTTTTCATGTAATGGAACAGTAGCTATTTCAGCATAAGTGTGCGCATGATCATTCGTCCATACATGTGCATAATGTCACAACGCTATCTACTTGAGCAGCATTTGTCCACTGTGAAGGTTCATTTAGAGTTTCCATTAAATGCACTATGTGAGGTACCTGCTTGAGCAGGCTTGATTACCTTTCTCACTCATACAGTAACACTGTTCTTAGTGGCTGAGCTTCATTTAACAGAGAGAAAAGTGTGGATGGAATATGGAAATGTAAAACGATTCGGGGAACGGATGTCGAGCAGAAACAAATATTAATTAAATGCTGTACTCTTTAATGGTATATATATGCTAGATGAGTACAAAACACATAATGAGGCAAGAAAAGAAGAAACGTAAGTTTTTTCATTTGAAATAAAAAAGAAATAAGTGATAGTTTAATAATTAAAGAGTATATTTTTGACAATACTCTCAGCACTTTACTCTATTTCATGTGCTGCACAAAGCTCAGCAGACAGTGGTAACCCTTTAGATTTGAAATTTCAATATCACTCTGCTGTACAAGTATATATACTGTATGTATTTATTGGCACCCTTCATAAAAATCTACTATTACTCAGGCTCTTAGTCACTATGATTTAGAACATAAGGTTTTCTTGACGCAGTTGACATATTATGATATGCTTCTCAGTGTGATGCCTGCGGCTTGTAAGGGCTCTCACTGTGTGTGAGTTTTCATGTTCCTACTTTTAATTCTTGTTGACTTTGGAAAATGTGTGTTTTAAAAGAGCTGGAAACTACAGTACAGTTTAATTGACTGTTAATCTGTTGAATATACTTCACTGTGGGAGTTACAAATACATTTAAAAAGGAAGGTCCTTGCATGGCTTTAACCAGCTATGAAGTCTGGAGTTTTGGCAAGAAAAATAGCACAAATCAGTGTGTTACACACTAGATCTTTGTTGTTTTATTTTGTTTTTATTTATTTATTTAAGACTAAAGGGATTCTGTGAAGTTGTGGTTTATACACACAGCATTCATCTTCCATATTTTCATATATAGTGTTGCTCCTGCAAAAAAGAAGCAAGCTGTACAAAATAAAGTCCTTCATAGTTTTCAAAATACCTGGTTTTGCTGGCATGTACCTCTAGGACCTTCTCTAGCCTTTTCTGCTGGTCAGTGGAGCACAAGTGCTATGCCTTAAATAGAGAAAAATTGTTGAGCTCACAAACTTCTAAAGCCTGATTAGGGTCTTGGGTCCTTGTCTCCATATTTGTCTCACTCTTTGGCTGGATCAGAATCTATTTTGGTACCTGGCATTCATTTTGTTCTCAGTCTTGTAAAGTTTTCCTGAATAGATCTCGCAGGGTTGTTATGTACAGACCTTGTGGCTGTTCCATCTACACTTTGTGTCAAACTGACGGACGGACTCAAAAGGTGTATAATCTGTTCTTTGGCCGACTGAAGTACTGGTAAATACAAGCTGCTCATGAAAAGTAATTTGATTCTCTTGCGTCTCTTGTTTTGCTGGATTGTGGGTAGCAAATGCTTGCGTTCCTTCACTGTGTGTGGCAGGTGCTGTGTGTGTGTGTGTGTGTGTGTGTGTGTTATAGGGACGACTGTGCATCCTGCACTCCTTCGTCTGTGCTCATGGGCGCGGTTGAATATGTCTTCATACATACCAAGTAACATAATCACCACCACCAATTACCAACCTGCAATTTTCCCCTTTACCTTCTCCCCTCTTTGACCTACTCAAGCATCCCATAATCTCCCTCATCATTGCCATTCCAATGGTGTCGTCACTTCCAAGGGCTCTTCCCCTATCTCCTCGACCTACCCAGTAACCCCGAGGGTGACCTGGAGTTGAACCTGCAACCCTTTTCCCATTAGGATCAATACTGAGATCTGAGCCGTGCCGCCAGTGTTCTCAAATCCTGCTGCAGCACCTCTGGCATACTGATGTGTGCGTGTCTGTGTGTGCACGTACGTGCTCAGAGGTTATATGGAGGTAGTGGGGGGTGAGAGAGAGAGCGAGTGAGAGAGAGGGAGATAGAGCTTTGCAGAAAAGGCTCAGCAGTACCTGAGTAGGACAGCTGATGAAGTGTGTGAGTACATAGAGCATATATATGTGTGTATGTCTGTGGGTTTTTTGGGAGGTGATTTTAGGGGGCAGACTTTGAAGTGAACGTGGTGTTTTGTTTAGTTTTTTCCTCTGTAAGACTCCCCCTCCAGCATGGACTAACAGACTCAGTATTTGTAAGGGTTTTTGGAGTCATGTTTGTGATTTTAACCTTAATGACCCCTCGCTCTAAAAGCATATTGGAAATAATTAAGCTCTTCAGATAATTATTTAATTTTAAATTATTTGGGCTTTATATCATTGGATCTGTTACCAGTCTATGGTAGGACTGAACAAAATGTTTGACCATAATATAATATATGTTATTTAGTATAAATTTGAAGAAATTTAGTATAAATTTGCACACTTACTAATTTCTTAAGCTTCGTCAAGAAATTAGTAAGTGTGCAGACCATGTGTGTTAAAAGACAATACAAAACCTTTGTCAGCAGGATCATACACTGTGAGTGAATTCACTGAAGTTTATCTAGATTAAATCCCTAAATGTTAAGAACACTTCATTACTCCTGTTTTAAAGTCAAATGACAACCACCCATGAGTCCTGAATTTATTGCATTGGCCTCCAGTTATTCATTTATGCATTAATTGTTTTGGGGTTTATTTGGTTAATTTTCTATTTCTTCTCTTTCGCTTTTTAAAAATATACAGTAATGTGCAAAAGTCTTGAGCCTCATATCATTCTTTACGATTTTCTTTGGAAAGAGCCAGATTTTAAAGTGATCTTCAGCAATAACCTAGGCTTGAAGGTCTTTTTAAAGATTTTTTGACACTGGCTGCGTTTTCACTCATTTTTAGTTCAGTTCTGTGTCTTTTGAGAAGAATGTTTTTTTTCTCCTTTGTTAAGCCACTTAACACTGACCTATGAATCATTCAAGCATAAAAAGCCACCTAACTTAAGTGAACCAGTGGTGTGTCTACACATAACAGACAAACGTAGCAAAGAACCAATGTTAATTTATATCTTTTGGTACTTTGTTAATAGCGGCCTTTTGCAAAAACACATAGTTAGTTTCCATTTCTACCTAAAGAGGCATTAGCCAAATGGATAAAAGGACATATCTGAAAATGGTGTCAGTGTGAAAAGTGACAGACCTAAAAAACTATATATAGCAGACGAAAATTGCCTGAAAGAATCTGAAAAGAATCCAACAAAGACCTGACACAGGACCTGAGACATGCATCTTCACCACCAGTGTTAGTCAAGTTAGTTGAAAATAGTAATTAGTTACTAATTACTTCTCCGAGAAAGTAATCCAGTTACTTTACTGATTACTTATTTTCAAAAGTAATTAGTTACCGTATTACTTAGTTTCCTTTTAAAAAAAACATGATACACAACCTGAATACATAATAAAGCAATAGACCTTTCAGCCCAATTCTATTTTTTATGCATAATCCATCATATAAAATTTAATTAAATGAAAAAGTGTCATTTTAATTTTTTTTATTAGTTTTAATCTTTTAACTTTATGCACATTGCATCAAGCAGAAATTAAATTATATGCAACAGTCTTTGACATGAAGAAATTTGTTTAACATTTAAACCTATTTTCTGCATATTCCAGCATATAAAATAAAATTATATTTTGTGTTTACACTCACTCTTTCAAATAGATGCAAGTAAAACACAGCAAAAAAATAAATAAATAAAAACAAAGGTTCAGCAGCACCAAGTCCTGTCGCTCTCAAGTCTATTTTCACCTGTTTAGCAGGAGTGGGGCCGGTGGAAGTTTCCCCAGCTGAATTGGATGTGGTAGCCACAGCGCTCATGTCAGTGGGGGGATCCGGGGTTTTTTCTCTGAATTTCACATTCCTGTGGCAGCGTGCTCGCTGCTTGCTAAGATTTGAACTTAAATTTTTCACTGTAGAAAGAAGTTTTCTTCCCACGCAGAGTGTACAGCGGACGCTAATGTTTTTGTCACTTTTTACAGAATCCAACTTAAAGTAATGCAAGTACTTCCAACCTTTAAACGCTACATGGTCGTACTCTGTCCCGCACTATTATTCATTGTTGATCTACACACATCTGTTACTGCTCATTTTCATGAGACACTCTCACAAACAAAATCACAGTTTAGTAACGCAGGAACGAACCTGCTTACGGGAAAGTAACAGTAATCTAATTACTTTTTTTGCAAAAGTAATAGATAGATCAGGCTATGAGAATAATAGTGGCCATACCAAATATTGACTTTCATCAAGCTCATTAGAATTATACAAACGTTTTGCTTTATAACCTGTATTTCCAGGTATGCTTGCATATGTTCCAAGCAACATGTGAAGAAATGAGGGGTGGCCGAGAACACCCATTTAACTTTTCATCATCCTTCATTGTCCCTCATCTCTGTTTTGTTTATGTCTCTACAGTTGAGTCCAAGTATTATGAACACACTACTGAAGGGCACCTTCAACGCGACGCTCAACAACCCTCTGAGTCCCAGCTGCTCCCCCCGCGTGGCTGATGGGCCTTTAACAGCCCACAAGGCCATTAAAGCAAGCACACCCAACACCTTTATCGCCACCAGCAGTTCATAGAGTTCTTTGTGGGTCAGAGTTTAAAGATGAAAGGTTAGTGGGGGGAAAAGATCAGTCCTCAGGTCATTACATTTAAATTCATATTGTGAGAAAAGTTGAGTTTTCATGAATATTGATGTCATGTTCATTCTGTTTGAATATATAGCAGATAATAAGTGAGTAAAGTTACAGTTTAATAACTGAAAACAAGGTAAGTTTGTTCATGTAATAACAGAAATGTGCAATTACAATATGTATTGTAATTCAATATCAGACTTTAGGAGGTTTTTAGACTAATTGTGAGAATGACAGTAATATTTTTATATGTTGTATGAGTGCATTTCATTATGCATTTGGCGTAGTTTTTACTCCCAGCCACTTTTTGAAAGCTTATGTCTGCAATTTGTCCAAACTGTTTGTTTTACTGTGTGTGATATTTGTGTTTGAGTGTGTGTCTGAGCCCAGAATGGGCTATCAAATAACAGAGAAGTTCCCTAGAGCTGTTGTTCTGGTAATAGGTTTCAGTTTTTCAAGTGCTAGAAATTGCCCTCAGAGTAAATTACAGTTCATTTAAGCTAATTATAACAGCCAGTATCTTTTTAAACATCAAGTTTACAGTGCATAATGCTGACTGATTAACATATTTGTTTTTCCTTAATGTTTTAGGCAGCACTTTGGAAGAAGATGACTTTGCATTATTGTCACAGAGTGATACTGTATACCTACTAAGAACATTTCATCTGAAGTTGGCTGTTGTGGATTATTTCCCCCTGTATAAACCACTTTGTATATCAGTAACATTGATAAAGGCATTCATATGAATAATGCTTGAAATGATTTGTTAACTTGTTATTATTCCATAGGCCATGTTGTTGTCTTAAGTCAAGCATCGAAAGATCCAATCTGGCATAAATGAGTCAAATATTAAAAATGTTGTGAAGGTTTTGCTACAGTACTTTTTTTTTCTTGTTATAGTTAATAACAGTAAAGCTGGATGAATGCTAGCACAGATCACAGCCCTGATGGGGCGTACACACAGGAAGAGACAAATGGCGATGTAGCAGCTAGAGAAACGCCAATAAAATCTAATGACTTGTGTAGATGACAGTCAATGCAACTGTTGGTGACCCTAAGTGGGCGGGTCCTGAGTAAAACTAATCTGGACTTTGAGGCGAGTGATTGGAGCAATCAATGGGAGTGGAGGATACTGCTGACTGATGTACGGCGGTGTGGGAAATACACAAGAGAGTTGCCTACTAAACCAGAAGCTGACCCACAGTTAAAGTGCTTGGCGAGCAAACTGCTTCATATATGATTAATCTTTGAACTCACACATGATGCATCTTAAGGTCATGAGAAGCTACTCCTTAGTTAATGCCAGTAAACCAGCACATTTTTAGAATTCATATAAATTTGTTGCCACACATTAGTGCTTAACATGCATAAGTCATGAAGCAAGTATTATGTATATTTGCAATGACTGCCAAAGAAACAAGTGTGGAAGTCACATAGACGTGTTGTATGTCCTCGCATTGATGCACAACATATACATCTAAACCAACAGCAGCAGCCTGTAGAACTATATTCTCCTTGTAAAAACAACGCTACAGCTTATCTACTGTGGAATTAGTGCTGTACACTCAGTTTTACTAATCATGCACAGAGCTGAGGTTTGACTGCGGTATGAAATATTAAGTGTACTCGCTGTTGGGCTTTGATATACCTAAAAGTGGAGACGGGCTGAAGAGTCGAGAAGAGGCTTTATAGTAAAGCTGTGTGGCACCGTGATGGGGAAAAAAAAAAGAAAGAAATAGTTAACCTTAAAGAAATAGTTTGATGTTGCTGGAGAGCACTTATTTGCCGTTGTGCGTTTGCAGAGGGAATGGAAAGACTTTCATATGTCTGTGAAATATGGGGCTTCAGCTGACCGGCCACTTTTCACTCTGCTGGGAGTGTCTTCTGATTCAGACTGCTGAAATCTTCAGCAGCAGTCTGAGAATACTTTCTCAAATCAAGGATGTTTTTTTCACTCGACGTGTTAGGAAATTCAAGCCTGCTCAAAAGTTCCTGACCTTGTGTAGGTAAGATGGGTGGATGTGATGAGGTGATAGAAGTTTGTGATGCTGGATGAACTACTTTTACTGGCAGTTACTACCGGAGAGTGTAGATTTATGTCTCTTACCTCCGCTGATTGCTCGGCATAAATCAGCTACTCATGGTTGTGTGAGTTCTTCCTCACTTTCAGACAAAGTTAACAACAACAAGTGTTTTAATAACCTGCTGTAGAAGCACAGGTGACACTTTGCGTGCACATCTTGTTGCCAGGATGCAGTTTGGCCATCTATTTAAAACAAAAATAAAAACCGTTCCATCAAATGACTCAAACCACCCACTCCCCCTTTACTGTGTGGGATGTCTCTTTGCCCTGCCGTGTTCAAAATGCTTCTCTGAACATTCAGAGTAACAGGTTGGACTGAGTACCATGTCTCTGATTGTTCCTGTGGCCCTTTTAGCCTAATGAGGTGTTTACCCCCTATCATTATTCAGCTGGGAGCGGAGCAGAGGGAGGAGAAGGTAGAGAGAGGGAGGTGAGATGTGAAGTAAAACCAAGACAGAGGGAAGCATAAAAGAGGATAGGGTTGAAGAAAAGGAGTCCAGTGGAACATGGGGGGGAAAAAAAGGGGAAAAAAAGAGAGATTGTATACAGGCAGAGGGAAGATCAGAGAGAAAAGGAGAGCCAGAGGAAGAAAAAAGCCAGAGAGGAAGGAAAGAGCGTGGTGTTATTTATGCCTCCCTCGGCACTCGTTTTTACCTTTTCCCCCCTGCGAGCTGTTTTACATCGGCGATCTAATTAAATCAAATAAATCACAGCACACACACACATACACAAGCACGCACACACAGCTGCAACTGCCCCTCCTGATTCTCAGATCATGAACATCTCCTTCCCATACACCCTCCGAATAAATCTCGATTATGGTGCATTACACGGCACATCATTCATGTTGTTTATAGGTCTAAAATATGCAAACAGACCAGGGGCATAAAAGTGATCGATGCACAAATGGGTTCTTTTTTCTCTTCAGTTCTCATCTCTCACACAGCACCAAGCACTGTCACTTACACATGTCTTGTGTGGGATGAAGAAATATTGTATTGTGTCCTTATGCTGTGTCCTGATGGTGGCTATTTATTGTCTTTGGGAGATAAATGGAGTTTTACTACCTCATTTACTAAAGCACCGTCTCTCCTTGTGAGCCCTTATTAAATATAATTAACTCTGCCAAACCTTGAAACTGTCCCTGACAGATCTCTTGATAATTGTAAAATGGGGGTAAGTTAATGGGTGCTTTTACTGGTTACTTTTGTACATGAAATGCATGGGTGGAAAAAAAAGACACGAAAAAACTAACAGCTGCTAAAGCTTTCTTTCCCAGAAATAACTGCTTCAGGGAAATAAATGTTTGGGCATATGTTGTCCAAATATGTTAGCAAATGTATAATTTTTTGGCCAAACCAAGCATAAAATTAACATTCATATTGTGTGATAAACACTGTTATTTAGTGAAGGCATATCAACGTTTTAAAAAAGACAAAACTGCACAAATTACTAAATAAGCCTATCATCGTGATGGTTTGAATATATGTTTTTCTCTTTCTCTTCACAGGGTAACGGTGAAAATAAAGTTTTTCCCAGTAAAAGGATTTCACTGGATTATTCATAGTGAAACTAGCATTCACCATATTATTAATTGTAACTTACAAAATGTTTATTTCAATGTGTTTAAGTGCTTGTAAGCTTTTGTGTACCATTAAACGCCATTTAGGTTAATTAACAAATCCTTTAAAATTTTATTGCTTTGATTTAAACACACATTTTTTATGATCTTAGGGGCTTTCCATCTCATCCACACGTGTCACTGGGTTTTAACACAATCATATATTGAATTATATTGAAAGTATAGTGTACTGGCTCCATTTTGATGCAGTGAGAAGAACTAGACAGGGTTACATTCTGTTTTGATGCTTTTTGATGCACGTTAAAATATTCAGATCACTTTACCTCTCCTTTTTTCAATGCATGCAAATCTAATGGGATATACTCAACTGCAATCGTCGTGTGATGACAGCTACACAGCTTGGTAGAAAGCCAGATTAGCCGGTGACTTTAATTAAAGAAGATGTACAGTAGTCCAGAAGAATCAATCTGCAGGTTAACAAGCGCTGACAAGGGCAGAATAGACTGTGAGGCTTTATTAAGATACAGTGAGAAGAACGAGCCAGGGTTACGTTCTGTGGTCATCACTTCTGAACTACTCTCTCTTTCCTCCACCTGCTGTGGGTGATTCTTGCCTTAAAGTAGCACAAATTGGCAAATGATGGATATTTGATTTTTTATTTACTTCTTTAATTTTTTATGAGCTGTCAAGCTTAAGAAATTAAGTTTACCAAACAATTAAATTCTCTCAAGAGTAAAAACTTGCTTATTGTACTTGGATTACATGGAAAATACTGTCTTGGTCTTGACTGCGCTTCTGTGGCTATAAGTATTCTGGTACACTATCCTCTGTAAAGCTTTTTAATGCCTTTAGCGTTTCTTTCTGTCTTTGCCATCATCCACTGAATATAAAAAACTCTCATGGTCTCCCAGTGTTTTTGCAGGTGCGTGGAGCTTCCTTCAGATTAATAAAAAATGCAAATGTGATTCACACAGTACTAAAAACTAGCTGCCCCCCCCCACCCCCCCTCCAAACATCAACAGCTTCAATCAAAATATATTTCCCAAATCTCTGCAGCTCCTTTCCTCAGTACTTCATGCTGACGTAATTTCTGAGTCATATCATCAACTTCTCCAGCGCCTCTCACTCTGTCTCATCACTTGCATATCACTAATTAATACATTTGTGTCTGAGAACTGTCTCCCTTATTTGCTGAAGTTGTCAACTCTGTTTTTTTAACACTTGGCTGCTCATACTTTAACACTATTATACTGTATCTACACCACTAACACTGATACACTCATCAGCATCAGTGAGTGCTTGTTCCTGGTGTATTAGCAGTACTTTTTCATTAGCACGTTTTCTTCAGGAGACTTTACATATCACACTCCTTCACTGATGTAAAGAACTGTACACTTTACACACAACATATTTAAACTCAGCTGCTAAACACTCAGAATCTTAGCTTTAGTTGATTGCATGATGAAGGTTATTTCACTTATTTACATGTTTAGGCTTTTAAAAACAATAGAGGAAACTAGCCTTACATAGTTTTGTTGTAATGATGATTCCAGAAGTTATTTAATAACTGTAATACATGAAAACTGCCTTTTTTTGTTTATTTGTATGCCAACTACATCATCAGGAGCAAAGCAGCCAAACTTGACACACAAGTTCATCATAAGAGACTGAAGGTTCTTATCTGTAGCAGATATTAAGATGTCATCATCATCACCCTGTAGCAACGGGCTAACATGACCAGTTTTTAACATTTATGTAACTATAACAGCTTATAAAAGCATTATATCAGCTTAATTTCACCGCAGTAATTTAGCTCCACAAAACTTCATTTATACTTAATGTATTATGATACCATTGGCCACCTGGCAACCATCTAGCAGCGGGTTAAACTAGTATATGTTGATGCTACAATATTATTTGGGCTATTTATGGTGTTGGCATAAATGCAACAGACCATTTTATTTAATGACAAAATAAGTGGGATTTAAATGCATGGCCATTTCTTCTCCTGTTATTTTCCTTATTTTTTAAATAACATCAAGGAATATTGCAATATTGAAGTTGGGTCAGATTAGCTTATGTTGATGTGACACTACATTAAGCCTTTTCTCCAGCTGTGTAATTCTTTTAATCATTATCAAGACAGTATTACATTAGGTTACTTCTCCTGATGCACTGATTCACTGTTGCACAGCTTTTAAGTTCTCTGGCCACATTACCATGTGTGTGGAGCATTAGTTAACATTTGACTGAGAGTAAGTGGTATGATATATAATATAATATAATATCAAAATATTCTTATTGATATTCTGTACAGCACATGTACAGGTTATCTGTGTTTGAAGAGTATGTTATATGGCTGCGTGTGCCAGCATGTTCTTAATACAATTGTGGACATTTTTCTAATGTTCGCATTTAGATGTATGATTTGCCTTTGAGCACTGATTCATACCCTAAGAGTCTGAGCTGTGTAGCAGAGTATATTTTTGTGTGAATGTTTGCAATGAGTAAATGAAGTGTATAGCAATTCTAATGCAATCAGTGCAATAGCTTGTTCATAATTTATATCTTTACAAAGATAACTTTCAGTCTTTACTGAGACTGTCAGAGAGATATTTATTTAACTTACTGCTCATTATATAAAACCATGCTAAATACTGGGTAGGACTCTCAAACAGCCTCACTTTCTCTTCTCAGGGACACATAATTACAGATTACAGATACAGCAAACTGGTATAACATTATGATCACTGACAGGTGAAGTGAATAACACTTATAATCTCTTTATCGTGGCACCTGTTAGTGGTGGTATATTAAGGTGTGGTGGTCAGAATCTATCAAAAGTGGTCTAAGGAAGGAACAGTGGTAACCCAGCGACAAGGTCATAGGCAGCCAAGGCTCACTGATGCCCTTAGGGAGTGAAGGCCATGTGATCCGATCCAACAGATGAGCTGCTGTAGGTCAAATTTCTGGAAAACGTCATGTTGGTTCTGATAGAAAAGTGTCAGAATAGTCAGTGCATCACAGTTTCATGCGTATGTGAAAACCCCCGTCCATCGCCTAAAGTACCAACAGTGGGCCCATGATACCATGAAGCCCATGAAGTTGGCCTTGTCTGGTGAATCATGTTTACTTTTACATCACATGGACGGCTGGGTGTATCTGAATTGCTTACCTGGGGAACACCTGGCACCAGGATGCACGGATGGGAAGAAAGCAGTGTGATGCTTTGGGCAATGTTCTGCTGGGAAACCTTGGGTTCTGCCATCCATGTGGATATTACTTTGACAGGTATCGCCTACCCAAGCATTGTTACAGACTACGTACACTCTTTCATGGAAACGGTATTCCCTGATGGCTGTGGCCTCTTTCAGCAGGACAAGGCACCCTGCCACAAAGCAAAAAAGGTTCAAGAATGGTTTGATTAGCACAACAATGAGTTTGTGGTGTTGATTTGACCTCCAAATTCCCAGATTTCAATAAAATCAAGCATCTGTGGGATTTGCTGGACAAACAAGCCTGATCCATGGAGGATCAGGCCAAACTTACAGAACTTAAAGGATCTGTTGCTAACATGTTGATGCCAGAAACTACAGAAAACCTTCAGGGGTCTAAGATAGTCCATGCCTCAACTGGTAAGGGCTGTTTTGGCAGCAAAAGGGGACCAACACAATATCACACAAGTGGTCATAATATTGTACCTGATCGGTGCATGTCAGATGCACACTGATGCTGATGCTGCTAATATCCAATTCTGCACACACACACACACACACACACACACACACACACACACACACACACACACACACACACACACACACACACACACACATACGCGCATGCACACTATGGTATAATATTCACCATACATACTCGTGTAGTATCGGATAAGGATGTGTAAGTACAAAAAGTCACACCTTATGTCCTCTCTTGCAATACACTTAAAAAGGAAGATTTTAGCATTCTTGATGCACAGAGAGCTCAGAGCACCTTACTAGGAACAGCATACAAATAAAAATCATGTTGTTTATTCTTCTTATCTCTTCATCCTGGAGTGGAATATAAGGTCACAACAAGTTCCCTCCATTTAACCCTTGCCACATCCTGAGCTGGACCCCAGGTGTACCCCATCTCCTGTAACCTCCTGCTGCTATGCCCAGCATATTAATGCACAATGCAGTAGAAGTCATCGACTGTAGATGAGACTACCACACAGAAGGTTTTGGCAGGCATTTATGTGTCTACGGACAGGTTTTTTTTTCAGTCATAACACTTTTCCGCTCTGTGTTTAACATCACAGTGAGTTTGAATATTGGTGTGGTTCAGAAACTTAGTGGTGTTGTGGATAGTGTGAGACTATCACAAGGTGGACTTTAGTTTCCTATTACATTAGTTCATTTCATGAAGTTGTGAAAGTAATGCTGAGATGTTGTTATATGTAAGTGCTTTGTTTGCATTAGAGCACTTTGGACGTGAGAATTGCGGTCGCTGAGCTGATTGAAAATAAAGAAAGCGAGAGTGTGAAATTGCATGCGCACATATTGTGTTTGTGCAAGCTTTTTGTGACTACTTCATGAATGCCTGTGAGCTTCCTTTGTTGTGCATATGTGACAGAGAAGATAATAAAGAACGGCTGCCTCCGTTTCTGCGTGTTGGCAGATGCTGGGAAAATGTGTTCTTGTCACGCACCAAGCTTTTTCAGTGTGTGTGTGTGTGTGTATGGGGCTGTTGGGGTGGTAGACCATGTGTGTGTTATTGTGACATATTGAATGTATCCCTGAGCTCTGTTCACTCCAGCGCAGTGGGGCCTGTTGGCCACTCATCTATCTTCCTGGTCTTCGCTGTTGGCTACGGTGATCCTGATTGGCACTCATTACCAAACCCCGGTGGGAGCACATGCCTCATTGGTTCAGAGCAGATTTGAGGGTGGGTTGAAAATGAAGGCTAAAGAAGTGTGTGAGTGTGTGTGAGGATGTTATTGATGAGACTGAAGTGTATCCTGGCTGATGTGTCACTTTGGCATGATTCATGAACTTAGAGATGTTTGAAGAAATGACAAATGTTCTTGTGTGCATTTTTGTGCCATTTGCTTACATGTGTTTACCTTCCTGTTTGTGTTTGTGAATCTGTGAACTGTGTGACTGCGTGTATTAGCCCACGTACGTATGTGTGGGGGTGTGTGTGAGTGTGTGGTCTGGGTGTGCCTCTCATCATGCCTTTTTAAGTAGTGGGGCACTTTAAATGGAAATGTACTTGACATTTAGGAGGAGATGCAATCAGCGCCCATTAGAAAGCAGCTGATTTCCTCCTCAGAGTTCCTCACTGACATTGCTCTCTCTTTCCTCCCTCCTGCTACTCGCTTCTTTTCCATCTTACCACAGTATATCATTTCTTTTTCAGGCTTTTTGATTTATTTCCATTTCCTCGACATTCGGCTGACTGGTCCTTCTCTCTCCCTTTCAATCTAATTTACCTGTACGCCCTTCCCTCCTCCTCCTTTGTCTCTCCCCATCAGGGCATTGTAGTTCAAGAATAGATGTCTGATTTCATTTCCACATTTTGCTGCGTTCATCTCAGTGCCATTATCAAGGCTCATTCTTGAACAGATTTGTTTGGAACGTTGTCTCATGGCAAATCATGCAAAGTAGAGAATCATAAATATAACAGCACACAAACAAATCTGCGTGATTATTAAAACCGCGGCTCTTCTCATCATTATGTATTATTTTTTAGAATATATGATACAATAAGCTGTTCTATGTTGTCAAGTATTTCGCTCCCTTTGCATTGTCATTTGTCTGACTGTGCTGTAGACTTTGACATGCATCATCTAAATGCAGAGTCTCATTAGAAACAAGCTATTTACTGGTTAAATGGTGCCTAACAGCCTGGTTAAAAGTAAGTGATCAAGTAATTTTTGCAAAGACTGAGTGAAACTGAAAGCAAGCAAGCACAGGAAAAGCATAATTGAGCAGGGCTGCAAGTATTTTTACAATTGATTTTATCATTAAAAATAACCAATTCTTTGTCTGAAAATGGAAAGAAAACACACAGAAAAGCTGCTTAGCAGGGTTTAGTTTACAACTTTAATTAACTTGTTGTGCTGACAAGTCCAAAACACAGAAGATGAAACCGGTGAATATTGTTTATGCCTGAAAAATACCAACCGATTACCAGAACTGTTTGCTGTGCCAAAAGCAGGTTAAACTTTGCTTTTAATTATATACGTCTCACATAATATTTCATTTTAATGCTGCAACTAATGATCATTTTCATTAATCCCTTCATTAAATTTCTATGAGTTGGATGATCGTCTATAGTGTGGGGGAAAAAAGCTTCTCTAATCTCCAGTTGCGCCTTTGATTGCTTTAGTTTTCCTTTCTAGTCGTCGTCAGTAGTAACCCAAAGTGGCTCACTTTCAAAAGATGTAAATGAAGAAAAGCTGCAAATCCTTACATTTGACAGCCTGCATTGAGACAGAAAAATATTCTTTGTATATATTTTCTAGTTCTCCAATTAACTACTTAACCCCTAGTTTGTTTCTTATACAATTTGTAAGAGGCGGTTCTTTTGCCCGGTTGTTTTTTGCAGTTATTCTCACTATAATAAGTTGCTTAGTATCTGTATTTTATCTGTTTGTACTTTCTTGTGCAGTGAACCTTTTCTTGCATATGCTACTCACATTGACTGGATTGAAAGATACTCATAAGCAGTTTGCACTGGAGCTGAAAACTAGGAAATGATTTCTTGGGCAACACTGACTTTTGTACTTGGGACCTATGTCAAGATGTGACCAGCACTCAGGACCAATGGAAAAATCCCGAACACCACTGGCTAAAATACAGGCCCAAACCATGATGTAGCCTCCACCATAATTTAGAGATGGTTGCTGACATTCACTATTTTACCCCTTTCCTCCACGCGTATAACAATTTGAACGCAAATGTAAAAGTTGGATTGGATAAGACCTCTTGTGACTAATTCTGAGTTCAGTCCTTGTGAAATGTAACATATCTCTATTCTATTTCCTTGTTGGTTTTCTTCCTTAAAAATGACTTGTTCACAGCCACTCTTCCATAGACACTGACGAAGCCTCAGCAAATAGCAGCTAGATTAGCTGTAAGGCCACATGGATCTCTCAGGTCCTGTGTCAGGTCACTGTTTTTTTCTTATTACTTAAGTACACACGGCACACCGTGGCCAAGGATGGAAGGTCTTGGCTACCAGGTCTTTGTAAACACCTTGTAGGTGTCTTATGTCCATCAAAACGTGTTATTTTTAATATTTTTCATAGATTCTGTTAAAGAAATGGAAACAAATTATCTGTTTTTGCAACTAGCTGCTAGAAACAGAGATGCCTTTTTATGCTTGCACTGAATGATTCATAGTGACTTAAACAAAAACAAAAATTCATCCGAAAAGATCAGGACTGGACTGAAAAAGCAACCAATGTCAAAGGAAAAACATGGAAAGACCTACAGAAAGTCTACAGAACTATTGCTAAAGACCAATAGGTTCCTTTAAAATAGTTTTAAAAAAAGAAAGAGAAGACATAGAAAATTAACCAAACGAAAAACGATTAATGGATAAATGAACAACCAAAGACCAATGCAATAAATTAAGGACTCCTGGGTTGTTGTCATTTGACTTTGAAACAGGGTACATGTGTGTTCTTAACCTTTTCCACCCTAGATTTAGTCTAGAGTAGAGTTAAGATATCCATCCAGGTAAGTAAATGTCCAAAAGTTTATCGTGTTCATCTGAATGTAGCGTTTTCAGTGGGAGAAACGTTTCATCACTCATCCAAGTGACTTCTTCAGTCTCAGCTGACTTTTTTTGTTTATGTTGGAGCCGCACATTTTTTTCCACTCCCATTTATTTTACGCTTGGGGATTAGGTTTAATTTCAATCAATGTTTGTTGCTGCTTAGCTTTCCAATGTGAGCTTTTTTGTTTTTCCACTCTCCTTCTTCATCAGGAGACTACAGTTAAAGAATAGGGGTTCGATTTCATTTGCACAGTCATCTGTGTTCATTTCAGTATCATTATCAAAGCGCCCTTTCAAACAGATTTTTTACCAGGGTTGCGTTGCCACAAAGATGAGCAAAAACAGTATCCTGATTAGCATATCCCAATCAGCAGTTGCTTTGAATGTGTTAAAAAACTGGTACCAGAATCTCCACAAAAACAAGAGCTGTCACTATACCTTCGGTTTTGCTGCACCCTCCTGTCCTGTGTAAGTGTGTCTTTTATTTTAGGACATGCTGGGAGAAGCCATTTTTAAACATGTCTGTGCATTTTGATGTTTTAAAGCTATATTGATTTCCCTTTCAGGACAACTCCCATCCTCCATCCAGATAAAAAGCTCATTTTAGACTTTCAGCTTTGATGACAGATGGGAGTCTTCAGTGAGAATCAAAGTTCATTTTAGTTCACAGTTGGAGTACAAAGAACAGACAACAGGCATGCAAGTTCACCGAAGGATGCTCAGAAGTATCTGAATAATAAAAACGATGGTGGGAGAACAAATCATATTAATTAATGATAAACAGCAGAGAGGTGAGCATGTGTCAGCATAGCCTGTATTCATCAGTAAAAGGAACTGAATCATTGTTTGATTTCAGATCATAGGGCAAGGAAGACTTTTATGGAAAGGAAATGAATGCGAGTAGGCGTTAGCAGGAACATCGAGGGCAAATGCACAAGGGTAAAGGATTACAAAAAATATTTGCAAAGTCAGGTCAGTTGAATCTGTAGATGGATAGGAAGAAAAGCAACTCTTTTAGCCTCTGAGATAATGGGATTGAGCCAGTGAATAAAAGTGTGCTTTGTAGGCATGAACTGTGAAGACAAAAGGAAAACATTCAGCAGAGAAAACTCATAGATTTAATCCTTTGCCGGAGCACGTGCCGAGGTGGAGGCATGCGATCATTACCAACTGTCTTATCTGTTTAGATGTCTGTCAGCAGGATCATGCAACTCGCAAGCTGAATTTCATAAAACTTGGAGAAGTGGTGCACGGGCCAAGAAAGGATTTTTCAGTATACGTTAGAATCACTTTCTTTTAAACTATGAAGTAGGTCAGTGACATCTGCAGAGGATGGCATTTGAAAGTGCCTTTCTGGTTTGAAAGACATTATTTGGACTTGAATGAGGAGGGATGATTCCACTGCCAGCTGCATATTCATCTAGTTGTGATATTGCATCCAAAACGAGGTTACTGCTATTTTCTGAAGCCAGAGGCAGATTGCCAAATAATTTTACTTTTTTTTTTTTTTTTTTAAAAAGCAACACTACTTGGAAAAAAAAAATGAAGTTAATCCAATCTTTCTCCTCATGTGAGATTGATGGACAAAGATGGCATGAAGGGCTGGAAGGCACCAAACAGATTGAACATCAAGTGGATTTTGTTATTTCACATCCAAGCAATGTGGAAGATGTGATTTTCATTTCAACCTTTCTGATTATTTAATTTTTCTGTCAGCAATCAGCCCCCCCTCTCCCAGCTGCACTTATATTTTATCTGTGAATGTGCTTGTGCAATCATGTGACATTGATTTCAGGATTAACAGTAAATAAACACTGCCTTTGCGGCAGTAATTATCAAGCCAGAAGTACTGACATGAACTGCTACATAATTTACATCAGTGTCACAACAATGCATCCTCCAAACCTTGAATTTTGGCAGATGGTGTTTCTGTTTGAAATGTTTTTCATTTCCTCCACTCTGTATCCAAAATTGATATTCCACCACCCAGTGATTCTTGGCTGCTGCTGTTGTGCTGGGGATGAGATGAATGTTGGCTTTCATCTTAAACCAATAAATAAATGAATAGAACTGAACAAAATAAAATAATGAAAGCATTAAATAATAACAGGGACAAAGTTTCATGCAGATTTTGTGATCCAACCTCTTGTTGAATTCCTATAACTCTATTTTTTTTAATATATTTGTGTCTTTGTAAGAGCTGTGGACATTACTAGAGTTTTTTAGTCACGCTTGCCCACCTGATGGCCCAGCAAAACAGACCAGCTAGCAGGGCTGTCTGAGCTACCACCCTTTCCTTGTTGTGTCTGTGTATTCATACTTCTCCTTTCTCTCTGTTAATGGCAACACAGCTACACTTTAGAAAAAGATGCACACTTCTTTAGATTGCCTGATTATGAGCATGCTGCATCATTTGTTAACATGACAGAAACTTAATATTTTCAGTGAACCTGTATGCAAGCTCCATTAATAACAAAGAGGCCATGCATATGCTTTATGCAGTGCAGCAATGTGGCAAATCTGAAAACTGTGAGAAGACTTACGTCACCTTTTAACCCTCATCCCACCGGCTTGGTGAATAGTGACCGAAACAATGAGATTATAGATAAGAGTGGTAGAAATTAGCTTCCCCCGACAGGTGGCAAGGCAGTCCTTTAGAGATTGTGAGGAGCACAGTCATTCAGAAGAAGCTCGTGTAGAGCTGCTTCTTCTTAACATTGGTCTTGGCTCAAGTTCAAGTGGTCTTGATTTCTGATCAGGATCTCTCCTGGATGCCTCCTGGGGGAAGAGTTTTGTGACATACTGGAAACACCACGGTGTCTCGCTGGACGAGCTGCAAGAAGTAGCCAGAGAGAGGTTGGTCTGGACTTGTCTGCTTAGACTGCTCAACCCAGAAATGCATTCAGCTGACACAGGTTAGCAATTTTTTTAAGATTTGTGGTCACCTGATAATTGTGACTTAAACTCATTTTTTGGTAAAAAACAAACAAACAAACTTTGATGTTTAATTTATGGCAGAGCTCTGCTCTGTTTGGGTAATTGTTTGTCTGTGCAGAGGCTATGGAGAGGGGTATCCAACGTATGCAAATATGCTTGCATTGCAGTCCTCCAAAAACCCTACAGCATGTTACACAACCTGAATGATGAAAGTGTAGGTCTAATGCTGACTGGTTGAAAAGTGGGCCACAATAGGAAAGGGAGTGACAACGACCTTCGCCACAAATGGGAGAAATGCAGCTGTGGACACTTTTCATTGTTTTTAATAATTGGTTTCAATTCGGCTCTCTGTATGTTATTAATTCAGTCTTCTCCACATCTGGCAAAGACCGATGACAGTATAAACAAGCCCGGCCCATAGACTGGTTGGTTGTCTGTGATTCTGCCCTGTGACAGACAACATTACTTGACAGCGGCATTGTTTTTTTAAAAAAAAAAGAAATTATCCAAAGGTATAACATAAAGATACGTGATAATATGAAATACTCAGCTACTAGTTGCGGTGCAAATAAAAGTGAATGAATATGACTTTGTTGTGAAAAACATAAAAGGGTTTTCTGAAGCTATCACGCTGACCTTCATTTAACCAAAATTAAACACGGATCCTTTTTTTCTTGTCAATCATTGATAAAAATTGTGAGGTGCAGTGCTTTAACTTTTCTCACACAAGGAAAAGGATCACTGCTTCAGCGTCTGTAAAACAAACCTTCTCTGCAGTTTAGCGCACAAGATACAACTTAATTAACTTTAGCTTAATTTGTAAAATCAGCCAGTACACTGAATAATGATGCCTTGAAACTAAAACTATAAAGTTTGTTTTTGGTTTAAATGTTTGTGCTGCTGTTGTAATCAGTTGATCTAGCAGAAAAACAGCAGTTTAAAATAAAAAAACAGAGGAGGAATAATCAAGGGAAATGACGCACAAAAAAAAGAGAGAATAAACCTAAAAGAGAAACAAACAACAGATGTCAATTAAAATTTTGGCACACTAGTGTTTGTCTGCTGAGACAAACACAGAGCAATGTTTTTTTGTTTTTTTTATGAGTAATGACTAAATAGGGTTTAATTAAAAGACAACTTGTTTTTGACTTTATGGATTAGAAATGATCAGCTTTTATTACAACTGCAGTCACCGTTTTGGCTGACTACAACATTCATTTAGCTAACAAGACAAGGTATTGATCGAGTATTGACAGCTCATATATAATCCTTAAGACTTAGAATCGTGGACAGGCATAAGGCGTGTGTATATGTGTGTGTGGGGGTGTGCACTGTCTTGCTGTATTCTTCGAAAAAGGAGACATGACAAAATGCAAAATGGGCAATGTGCACACTTGGCTACTGTGGGTGTGCGAGCTCTCTGAATTTTCTATTTTCCATCTCCACTGAAAAACAGTGTGTACAGGTGCAAACATTATAACCCACCAAGAGATTTCCATATAAACACAATTTTTACAGGAATAATTGCATAACTATCTAGGCACTATGTTTTGCAATGTAGGATATCTTTGCATCCAGTGTGTGTTATGACAGAGGAGCAACAAGATCATGCAAGAATGAAAGAATTGCATAAAATGACAAGATACACTGTGTGCGGTTTCCATCGACTAATGCTGTCCCTGGGTAATAGAAACTCCAGTTGAGGATAATTACTTTGCAAATTACTTTTACCCAGGGCTGATGAGCACACAACTCTAACTTTTGTCTAATCTCCTGTTTAACTTTAGAATGACAGTGGTTTCAGGAATATAACTCCATGCGTATTGCTAATAAATCACATACATACTGTAATCTGTGAAAAGCATTCCTCTTTTCCTGTATGAAACACATTTTTCAGGATGATAGTTTTTGGAATCTCATAACACGTTAGTTGTTGTTGTATTAACAGACGAATCTGTATTGTTTCTAGGCATATCTATTTTCAGAGACTTGCAAAAAGTCTCTGAAAATAGATATGCCTTAGCTGTTAAAATCTATAAATTCTCTTGTATTTCAAGTGGAAAAAGGAAGCATTTAAAACAAATATATTTTAAAACACTAATAATGATCAAAAATGACCAGTAATTAGTCTTGCATTCATAGAGCGATGCAGTGGAAAAGCTTTTCGTATCTACAGTTGAGCACCAGCACCGTCGCATGATGGTGACATTCATGTTGTAAAGGTTTTCTGACTGCTGAAGCAATCTAAGATGAAAAAGTAAAGAAGGAAAATTTTTATATAGTACCTTTTGAGATAAATATCACAAAATGCGTCACAAAAAAATGCTAGAACATGAAAACAAAAGTTTCTCAAAAGCAAGTTTTAAAGGATGAGTTTCAAGCTGTTTTCTAAAAGAGATCACTGAGTCCACAGATCTCCGGCTCAGAGGGAGACACTTCCAGAGTCTGGGGGCCACTGTTGTAACAGCTCTGTCTCCCTTAGTTCTCAACCTTGTATGATGCACATTCAAAAAAAAAAACAAAAAAAAAAACATAGTGTAGAGAGACTCTTTTCTACACAATGGGATAAACTAGGAACACATGAGGCCCAAATATGTTCCATCTCAGCTAATTAAAACAGCCCATTTTGTACTCTTGCAAAATGAAAAGCAAAAAGCAGCAAAGAGAACAGAATGGATGTAGCCTTACTCAGTAGCAGCATATGGTCTCAAGTGAAGAAGGACACATGAGAAGCTTTCATTCACAGAAAAGATCCTTCCTGGTATCTTGCCAGAGAACTCTGGTAAAAGCTTAATCTGTCAAACAGGATCACTGCCGGGCGACGATGCGGACGGAGAAGGGCCTCCTTCTTATAGTTGTGTCAAAGCATGACATGCTCATTGCAATAACGCTGTAGCTCTGGGTCAGTTGAGAGATTGATATTTTGGATGGATGTTGGATGATAGCCTTGATGCTTGGCGGCCAGATTGCTGTAGGAACAGACTGTGTAACATCTCTGTTGACGAGGGACATGTTCCACATACGTGATAAATATTTATTCTAATTTCCCATAATATGAAAAGCAAACTTTTGAGGCAAAAGATCAGGTCACATTAGCTGTAGCCTGTTATTGTTTTAGGGTAAATATAGCTTCAGTAAATAAAACCTAATGAACATTTATACGCTTAACCACACTAAATGGTGATTGTACATATATCAAAACAATTGAAACCACGCCCCAAAAGATATTTTACAAATGTTTCTGCAACTTATTGCCTCAAACTTGTGCATTCTTTTTAAAGGGCACCAGAGGGCGATACCTGTGGTTGCAAAAAGAGTTCTAGTTCGATAGAAGTCTGTTGGAAGAACAGCCCTCTGCTGGGGGCTAAACATTTTTCTGCTGCATTTATGATGCAGTACAAGTGTCAGAAAGGAGAGTTTTACCTAGTATGTTGTCACTGGATAATGACTTGTGATAGACAAGCTGTAAGCCAATAAGCGTGTGGCTTCACAGTCACATCTGCGCCTTATCATGACATCAGGTTTTGAAACGCAAAGATGGCAAAATCACAAATGCTTATCTCATAACTTCAAAAAGAGACACAAACCTGTCGGAAACATTGTGCTTCTCTGCATACTCAGTTTTATGGTTTCACCATGGCAGAATGTGCTTTCATATAATTAATCTAGATAAACCAATATTTGCTTCTAAATATACAGAATACAAAGGCAAAAGTTTTGGGTAAAATTATAAGCAGGTAGCTAAGGAGGGAACACATGTGCTCATATGCCGTCCACTAGCTATAGTCATGTATCAGTTTTTTTTGCCTCCTTATTTTACGCCTCAGCTTGGCTTTAGCAGAAAGCCTGAAATATTGGCTGTTTATACCAAAGACTAAGACAGCAGGGTAACAGATGGGCTCCCAGATTGTCTCATGACTAACCATCTATCCAGTTTTGTTTATCAATCTCAAGCTGTAAAACAGAACCTTAGACTTAAACTTAGACTATTCACATTGGTAATGGTTCCTGCACCTATTAGCTTATCCAGTCTGGACTCAATATCCTTAACTCCCATCATTATTACCGGGGAAACACCCAAAAGAGAGACGTTTAAAAATTTAAGCTGGTGTTCATTTATTCCAATATATAAAAGTCAGATTAGGCTTAAAAGTCCAAGCTATCCAAATATTAGAGATTCATTTTTATAAGAAGCAATTAGGAGTTTGTGCATGTGTTCCACAGGCAAAGCCTTCCAGAAGATTAAAGGTGGAAATCTTTTAATATGAAACAAGAATAGGAAAATTTTGGTTTGCACGAAGAGCATAACATTATAGAGCAAATCAGGCGGTTCCCTTTACTACTTTACTCTTTTACACCCCATGATCGCACACTGAGTCACTTTACTACAAAAACACGGCAGCTTAGCAGAGGTTTTGAGGATTTCTGTATGAAACATAGGTTTAATATGCAGATGATTATGCTCAGCACCTAATGAGTGCAAAGAAGACTGGGTTTTGTCAATTTCTGAGAAGTTGGATTTTGGTGAAGAAGTACTTGATAAGTGTAAATAGTTCTCCTCTTGGAACATCTATTGGATTTGTGGCTCTTTCTCCAAAATGTGTGCAGCAATTATAGCATTATTCAGAGCACAAAAGCAGTCCTTTAAATACAGGCAGCATGTTTCGGGCTTTTACTGATGAAGGGGCTGTGATTAGAGAGAAGAAGAATGGGATTTTCTTTGTTAGAATGGGCAGTTTTGTTGCTTTGCAAAGTTTTTCATTCCTAAAAGCCTATGCATCAGAAGATAGGGAGGAAGATAACGAGATAGAAAGGGGGTGGCGGCAAAAAGAGCTTTTACTGGAAGCCTAAGATACAGAATGGAAGAACAATCAAAAAGGAGAATTGAGTGGGAGACTGACAGTAAAGAAGGAGGAGGATACTTACTTTCATTTGCCTAGTCATTCGTAAAGACTTCTTAGTGAAGGAAAAAAAGATGAAAAAAAAAAAAGACAAAACAAAGATCTGCTCTCCATGAGCTGCTTGTGACTTTATTACAGCTTGCAGAACCAATTAATCAGCATAATGCATTTAACCAATTATGCTAGATTTGATCTGACTGTAGGGCTAATTCAATAGAGATCCTTAGTGATTTACGAGGGCCAGTTTATTGTAGTGCCGGATTGGTGGTCTGACATCCCATTGCGAGATAACTAAGAGGCATTAAGGAGATCTCAGAAAACATGTAAACTGACATCTTTCAGCAGAATGAGGCTTTAAAAATCCCCTGACAACCTTCAAAAATCTTTTTAACTTTAAACAAACTTTTACAGTGACATTTATAGTTTTCTTTTATTGGACTTTTAAAGCAGGGACTCATTGATCACATTCAGAAGACATTCTGTAAAAAGACAAGGTTGTAGGAAAGAAACCCCAAATAAAATAAAACGATTGTCTAATAAAAATGCTTTTCTATTCTTTTTCCAGTAGAGTTGATTAGTACAGTACATTGTAATTAGTTTTCCACCAAATGACCGTGAGCAATGGCCACGTGCAACTCTTCCAGTGGTACTGGAATAAGTAAGAAAGCCAGTGTTATAAATTATATTGACATTTATTTCAAAGGATACTTTTGGCTGTAAAGTAAAAGAAATATTATGGAATATAGTTAGCATCATCACCTGATACTTCATAATAAGAATTTCAAATAGAAATATATTTAAATTAAATTCTGTGAAGTAAATAATGTGAAGGTTACCATGATTAAGCATCTTGATGATGCTTCTCAACTTAAAACTGCGATTGTGAGAATTTCTTGTGGTCAGTAGGTGTTTATTACTTTTGTAGTGGAGTCATGCTGGGAATTGCAAGCCCACCATGGTTCATGGGAAACATTTTGACATATCACAGCATGAAAACGGTTTAAATCATAATATTAATGATGATGCTTTGGTGTCAGAATCCTGGTATTTTGCATGCTTGGCCATGGTTGATTGGAACACAAGCATATCAGAGCCAACAGCAGTCACTGTTTTCTTACCTTTATTTCTTACACACACATGCTCACAAACACAGATGCTGTGAGCTTTGTGACATGGTGTTATACTGCTGAAATCAACCACTAAAGGGCCCAAAGTACACCAAGAAACTAATGCCCATGCCGTTACATCACCAGCAGCATGGGCCTAAATTATCAATACAAGGAAGGATGGATCCATGCTTTCATGTTGTTTTTGCAAACTTTTGACCCTAGCATCCATATGTGGCAACAGAAATAGAGACTTCTCACAGAGGACTTTTTATTTTTGTTAGCGTTAGAGACAGTTGCATGCTTATGCAGCCATTCTCATTTTGTGGGCCAGTTACATATAGTGAAAGACAGGAAAGGTTGTGTGATTTTATGAAAAATAGCTTGTCTCAGTCTTTTTGTTCTGCCCAGCCCCCTTTATTCCTTTCCATTTCTCAGCCATCTCAGCCTCTCTATATAATCTTGTTAAATTCATGCTTTCTGTACTGTAATTTTTCCTCATTGCTCTTCCTTCACACACAGGTCTCACTTGTGTTTTTTTTCTCTCCACACCGTCCACACTCCATTATCTCTCTCCTTCTACACATCTTTAGCCTGGCTAATGTGCTCCCTTCACTCATTCATACACTTGAATACTCACATACACACGCGCGCACACACACACATTCGCACTAACAGACCATTCAGTTCTGCCAGCTTGTCGGAGTGTGACTGATTGATTACTACCCGGAAGGCTTGGCTTTGTTGATGTCAGAAACAGGACAGGTACCTTGGACCACAGGGGGCACAGGGAAGATTGATGTCTCTCTCTTTCACAACTCCCTTTTCTTTCTCTCATTTTCCCTCTGCATTTTCATCTTTCACACTTCCACACGCAGACGCTCATTGACCCCAAGTGATCACTGGAAGGGCTTTTTGTAGTTGCACTTGAGCGCAAGTCAGGTAGGAAGGCAGGCATGTAAATTATGTAGCTACGATGTACAGCTGAACAGTTTTCAGTCTTACACGTAAATTAGGTTTCTTACCGGTGGAAACACAAGTTTTAGATAACATAAAGATGCCATCGTAAATGGACTCTCATTTGGACACTGCTGTGTACGGTCAATAAACAGATAAACACTTGATAAGAATGTTTTAATAGGAGGACACCACAAAGGCTACCACCTGGTTGTTCACAAGCTAGGTTCACATGTTCTTTCCAGTCTTCTTGTCAACTGTGACTCTAATTTTATGCAGTGGTTCCATCTTTGTGTAGGATCTCAGAATGGTGGTCATTCTTAATTAGTCTGATGGCTACACAGGTAACAAGTTTTTTGCGGCTATGTTGTGGACAGTGTTGGGAAGGTTACTTTTAAAATGTATTCCACTACAGATTACAGAATACATGCCCCAAAATGTATTTTGTAACGTATTCTGTTACGTTACTAAATGAGAGTAATGTATTCTGAATACTTTGGATTACTTAATATATTATCATGCTGTTTACAATTACATGAATGTGATTTGTTACTATTACTGAAGGTCCCCGGCTCTGAATGGTAGTAAAGGGACCTCTGACTAATACGTCAGGTTCCGTGTCGGGCTCGTAGCTGAAAACTAGCTTTACTTTGTTGTGTGGGTCAACTTTGCTTGCGGGAGACAGAGAGAGGCGTTGAAAGGCTGCTGCAACGGAACTTATTGTTTCGGAGGAAAACATGAACACGGTGTACAGTCGAGTCTTAATAGTGTACTTACAACTGGGCTCGTCAGGCTGCAGTGGTTATTATTATATTTACATGCTTCCAGCTCCCGTTTCTGCTCGGTGACAAGTCGTACTTTTCAACTCTCCTTTTTCTCCCTCCTCGCGCTCACAGACACATCACCGGTATGGCAGTCCATTCTCCCTGCAGCACGGACTACACTGCCCATGAGGCTACATTCTTTAGGGCTATGCCTGTAGCATTCTGCCTATTAGCTTAGCACAACAACAACAACAACAACAAAAAGGCGCTCTCTCACCTAGGAAACACACAGTCGCAGAGAGAGCGTCACCCTGTAACCATGGCAACTGTAACGCTGCCGCCTGGAACAACAGAACATAGCTGTCAAACAAAACCCAAACAGTCCGCGACAATATGAAACAGGAAAGTACCGCCGTGTAATCCATTTATTTCAACAAAGTAACTGTATTCTAAATACCACCTTTTTAAACGGTAACTGTAACGAATACAGTTACTCATATTTTGTATTTTAAATACGTAACGGCGGTACATGTATTCCGTTACTCCCCAACACTGGTTGTGGAGTTGAGGAGAAAAAATTAGATTAGAGATAATACACTTCATGAGGCATCATCTTATCTATCTGCCTCACTAACTCTTTCCGTTTCTCTTCCTCAGCCTCTCCCTCCTCTCTCAGTTTCAGCTCTGCAGGAGGCATTAATGATCTGATATGGGATCTGCCCTTTACTACCCCAACCAGCTGTAACACAGCATTTGCAATAATAATAGCTGATGTGGGGCCACCCATTGTTCAACCCCAGCCAGGTGTTTTTGGGCACCTGGAAATTTAATGATCTGACCGGGGAAGCGACCCTTTGACACTTCGACATATGACTATTATAACACTACTGTGTCACAGATTGTGGTACGAGAGGCATTGTAAACAATACACCACATACAAACCACATTCCTTAGGTTTGACAGAGGCGGATACATAAGACCATTTTGAAACTGCGATAACGAGCAGTGTTGGCTTTAGCTGACATTTGATAAATGGACCTAATATAATGATATTTTGTTTCAGATATAGTTTGGTGCAGTGACCTCTGCGTTTTTTTCCGTTACTAAAGCTGCAGCCAATTTTGCTCTTATCAGTACTGTTTCAAAATTTCATTTTCTGCCTTAGCCTATTACATTTACACCTGTAAGTATAAACAAACCTACAGCTTTGTGAAATTAAAAGGCAATATACAATTACAACAGTCACTGCTATTCATGCTGGATGCCTTTTGGTGTGCCTCAAATTTACATTACATTTCTTCAGCTAATAACCGCTCTGCTAATTATGATCACTTTGTGAACACAGACTTAAAGATAGACAAAAATAAATCGCTGTCACATAAGCTCCATATTAATATAGCTGTATCTTACTCTATGTGCTTCCTGCCCATTGGCTTGTTTGTCTATATGCAAGACTGTGATATTATATTTGTTTTACCGGAGATTACGTGACTGTGAAATGGCTGGGAGGCTTTTATGCTGCTCTTTTTCCATATATATCACTATAAGGACACTTAAAGACTCTAATAGTGTCCCTTTAGTTCACTGCCGTTCTGAAAATGTAATGTAGATAAGATAAGATAACCTTTATTAGTCCCACACGTGGGAAATTTGTTTTGTCACAGCAGGAAGTGGACAGTGCAAAAGTTATGAGGCAAAAATTAGAATACAATAAGAATAAATACAGTACACAACTGTACAGAATAGAATAAAATAAAATACTATATACAGTAGAATAAAATAAAATAAATATACAATAAGATAAAAATAGAATACAAATACAAATACTATATACAACTGAGTAAAAATAAAAGTAGTGAAGTAAAAGATCCACGCAAGGTTACCATGATTAAGTAGCTTGATGAAGTTACAGAGAGAAATATTTTACAATTTGTGGAGCTTTATTTCTTGAAGTAGTTTTGTGTGAACCACTAAAGTGTGAGAGGTGAAGGAGAAATTAAAAAAAAAAAAAGAAAAACATTTTAAGTAAGATTTATATCTCTCCTTTGCTATTCCTGTTTTTCTTTCTGCCTCTATAACACCCCAATTTATGCATATTTTAGACTGTCCAGTTTTGCTCTGTATATTGAGCTATTATACAGGAAAATAGGAGCATAACTTCAAATTGCCTCCTTCATCATGACCAGTGATGCTGCAGGGAGTGTGTCTATACACCCTCTAAACCCCTGCAGGGCTAAGTTTCGTGTGGAATAAATCCCCAGACCTGGCTCTCTCAAACAGATTATGCTACACATGATCTCTCTCTCTCTCTCTCTCTCACACTCTCTCTCACACACTCTCTCTCTCTCTCTCTCTCTCTCTCTCACACACACACACACACACACACACACACACACACACACACACACACACACACACACACACACACACACACACACACAGCTTTGGACTACATGCTGTGCTCTGTTCCATATTCTTTAAACATCCTTGCAGATTCATGCCATTTAATGCCCATGCATATGATTCCCATTGCATATGTAGATGAGCTGGGGAGACAATTCATTTATTGTACAAACAAAAACAATGTTTTTAGGTCATAGCCATCATATCACTCATTGTTTCTTTATTTGAACAACTGAAAACTGCCTTTTTTATTAATTTATGCAACATTTAGGCACTGTCATCTGACAAAAATCAATCTCAAGACATGAAACAAACCCATGTAATGAAATGAGTGCATCCAAAGAGGCATACCTTGTTATTCATCAGTGTTTCCAATCAGGCAGCTCAGTGGGGGAAAAAAATGTCTAGACTAAACCAGGATACACCACATCCACAGACGTCAGACATGCGGTACTCAGCTCGTTCACAAAGCTAAATTAGAGAGCCAAAATGCAGTGACTCAGTTTTACAGGCTATCCAGAAACTATAGAAAAAATTGAGAATCACAGCACAGTGTACAGTGGAGCAGTTTAACGGGGAACTCCAGCAGGAGTTCACAGTGCCCAGAGCAGCAGAGAGCAGACAACAAATAGGTTGCTAAATTAAGTCCTCATCTTCTGTGCTTCACTCAGCGGCCAGGTTTGTTGTAGGCAGCGAGTCTCCCCCGGTGTGTGAGAAGTAGCTACCAGCGCTGCCAGTACCACAGAAAAGTAACAGTAGTCACCTTACTTGAGTCAGCCATAAAGTGTTAAAGCTCATGTTAATAAAAATGGAAGAGAGCTGAGATAAGCTAACCTGGCTTGTAGCTAAGAGAGCAAGAAGAGTGAACTAAATGTGTGCCATTTGCTTACTTCATGGTAGGGGGCATCCTGGGTGAGTCACAAAGATCTCAGATTTGATTTGATAAGACAAAATTATTTTTCTGGCCATGGCATGTACAGTTTTGCATTGAAGTAATACAGCTATTAAAATATAATGAGCTGTAAAAAAAAAAAAAAAAAAAAAATATATATATATATATATAACTATTTTTCCTAAACAAGCAGAACTGAAATCAACATTTAAATATGTAATTAAATGAAATGAGGAATGTCTCCTCATTCCAGCTGGGCTTTGTGTGGTCACCCTATAATGATGTCCAGTAAGAGGTGACTATATCATGGGACAGCAAAGACTGAAATTTTTTGGACATGTGCAGAGGAGGGATAGAGGATATGGTGGACAAAAAAAATTTGATTATGGAGCAGGCAGGCAGGAGGAAAAGAGGAAGACTATAAAGAAGAATTATGGATGTAGTGAAGGAGGAGAGGTAGAGGGTTGGTGACTGAGGAGCATGCTAGGGAGAGGGTGAGGTGGAAGCAGGTTATCCACTGGTACAACCAATTAAAAGTAAGCAGCTGAAAGAAGAAGTGCTAGTTGAAAGTTAGCAACATATCTAATAAGTACACAACTGTACCTAGGTGGCTGCATCTGTCTCATAACTGACAGCAGTGAGTTTCCTGTATATGCATTAAATCTCTTCAGCTTGTCTGCATTCCCACACTGATAGACAGCAGTCTAATGTGGCTAAGGAGCCACGCTCACACACCCACGCATTGTTCCCAAGTCAGTCGTTGGCTAAGAGATTTAATGTTGCCTCAATAATGACTAATGAGCTATAAAATGCAACAAACAGCCATACAGAAAAGCAATAAAAAACAAAGCAGACTAGGTTTTAATGCATCACCACTTATACACAATTGTACATTTTAGATGAATTTCTTTTGCTGAATTAACTGTCATCAATAAATTAAACTTGTTTTTCAAATAAACAGTTATAAGTTTAAACAATATAAAACTTCACCCAACATAGAAAAGATGGAAACTACCCTGTGCTTTGTGTCTAGAATTACCCACAAGGATGTCATTGTTATGATAGTTTCGTATATATATATTTTAAATTTTAAGTTCAGTATAGTGTCAGTTTGTTACAAGAGTGAAGTTTTACATTTCAGTTAATTTATATTGTTTAAAAATGTTTAATTTGTTATTTTCCCCCAATACCTCTTTTAGATCAGCTTTAGTCATTTTAAAGTTGACATATTATAATTTGTTTCCCATATTTATCTCAAATCAGTTTGAGAAATTTAATTTGAATCCATTGTGTCAAATAGCTATAGGATTGTTTGTTAACACAAATATGCACCAAGGCTGATTAAGTATTTATATTTTCTAGATAAATATTTCTGATAAAGAGGTAGGTACTGGTGTAAGGCACTGTCGTTATTGCCATGCACATGTTATTTCATATTGCAAAAGAATTAGAACAGTAATAGTTATCAAAGCTGCTATGTCTGCAGGGGGAAAACACCTAAGTTGCAGTGGGAAAAAACAACTTTTCACTCTAATACAGCAACATAAACTAGAACCTAAAATGAACATTTGAGTTGAATCAAAAGCTGTAAAAGTGGCTGTCACAACTGCCAAGGCTAAAGCAGTTGTACTTGCACTTTATTTTTTATATGCTGTGTGAGAAATATGTTATATGCTGCCATATTTACGTAGGAGGTAGTGCAAAATGTTGTAGGAGTTTAGCTGTGTTTACCATTACTGTACCCTGTAGGTACAGAAATAAATGTATTTTTTCCTTTCTCTTAAAGTTCCAATTGTTACTTTGTTGTTACTTTGACCACACTGTGATAACTATGATAACCGACATGAGCATTATCCTGACCAGGGACGTGCGAGAAACTATGATGTACAAGAACATGAAACCTGAACATAACCCGAGCAGAATACGTGAAACTTGACGACCTGACGGCGACTAAAAGAAAACACAGACTAAATACACACAGAGGTGATTAGGGGAAGTGGAAACGTATGGGGAAAACAGCTGACACAAATGAACATCATGACACCACAGGGAAAGGTACATTAAGCACAATGAACATAGAAACAAGACTTTCAAAATAAAACAGGAAACACTGAGAGACGTAGACATGACAACTAGCACAGAAGGCAAGAACAGACTCACATAGATGGAAACCTAAACTAGAATAAAACTCAATTAAATCCTAACTAATAATGGCAACACCAGAACTAAGCATATATTCAATATCATATAAGAAATCAAAAAATACAAAGTGAACTCAAAATGCTGGGTCACAAACCCAGCCCCTGACAAAAGGTCTAAAAGAGATTTCCAAAGGAATTTGAACCAATAGCAATGAGTTATTTTGTCACAGTTAGCTATATGCTAAGTTCCTTTTTCATCCTTAGACACTGCAAAGAAATTTGGGAGAAAGAGTTCTTTCTCAAGTTAGTATTATGTATGTACAAGTATCTCACAAGAAAAAAATATTTCAAAGTAACCACTTTTTCCTTGACCATATTGTAAGTACCCAGAAGCCTCAAACAACCATATGTGAATGACCACAGGGATAAGACGCAGAAATAGACTCAAGGTGTCGTCCCCGAGGGCTGATGAAGGAGTATCTAAAAACTCTCGCTAGGAAAACAACATATTGCTTCATGTTTTAATTGGAGCAAGTTAATGGTCCGTGAAGACTTGTGTATTAGTCACTAAGACAAGCTGTTCTGATCAAAAAAAAAAAAAAAAAAAAAAGTGTGTGTGAGTGTTATCACACGGATCGCTTCGTTTTCTGTGTCTCACTGGCCAAATGCCCATTATGCATCAAGCCTAGAGAAGCGGGAACCATCAGGTTGCCACTTATGTGAGTGAGCGTAAAATTACAGGCATTCTGGAAACAGATGATTATGTTTTGACACATAAAAAGTATTACTGAAGATGTGCGAGGTGTGTCCTCCACTCCCTGTTTAAGGGTATCTGTAACCTCGAGTAATGATCTGGCTGGCAATAAAGTTTGATCTGATGAACCAACCCCTCCTGGAGTCACTGTGATGCTGGGACAGCAATGCAGCCAAGCAACCACAGGCGTGTCCCAGACGCACGTAGCTTCTCTGTCTTATTTTTACTCCATCTGAGATAAGGGAGGAGCGACATGCGGAACCATTTTTGTCCAAGGTTTATTTTTTATTTATTGTTTACATTTTACATTTTTTTTCTGGTAAGCGAGCAGAAACTCCTAATGACAGACATTTCCATCGGTGAAAGTTACTCATGAGTAAATTTGGCCAACAGAGCTGTCACAACTGCTCAAGTGTCGGTGCTGACTAGGTTATGTGATATGGTTTTGATCTGTCTTATGATCAAGCTGGACTTTCTGGCATGTGGGGACAATATTAAAGCATTTTTTTTAGGGCATGATGGAGCTGCTCATATTACACACACATCATACTTGTGTAATTCAAACCAGAACATTAAGCCTACTCCAGGTTCATGTAAGCCTGTTAATCAACCATCTGGTTGAAAAGTGGAGTAACTTTCTTTGCTAACTTTGGGTGTTCCTCTTAATGCCGGTCTGCTGTGCAGTCGTACTTCCTCTTTTCTTCCAGAATCCAGGTGCTGAGGTGTGAAGATGATGGGACACTGTGGATAATTAAGGGGCTTTCCTGGAGTAAGGTATAATGAACTGATTTTGATTGCTAATTTGTTATGATTCATGTCTGTTGCGGTTCATGAATTCATGTTTTAGGCAGGGACTGGGGAAAAAAAGACTAGTTTTTATTGAATTACTAGATTAACAACGAAAGCAAAAGCTTTCTGTAATATGAAGCTGGCATGCTCTATATCTTACAGTTAGTTTCACATCTAAGCATGTGTTCTTAAATGAGTGCTTCCTAAAAATGAAATGAAATTGCAATTTTTGCATTGTACTGTTAACAAGCTGACCATATTAAATGACCGTGGCCTCTAGTACTCATAATAGCTACATGATGATCACAACCTATATACAGGCTGTTGTCTGATACTCTTCTCATTAAAAGCCAACCTCACCTTATTTAAATTGGCTCGCTATATTTCCTCCTGTGCCACTGTACCACTTCCAGTCCCTCTGTTATTTTCAGACTGCTCCCCAGAGTGCTGTTCTGACCAGTTGAACTTGCAGCTGCCATGCATGCTAGATTTCATTTTGGAGAAGAGGACAAAGCTGCTGCAGGGAGTCAGATCTGACAAGCAGAGCAGGGGTAGAGTGAAAATTGGATCACAAAATGGTATGCACCACAGACATCTCAGGATGTTCTAGTAGAATTCAGTTTTGTCAGACTCATCCTGGGGTACAAATTCATTCTGTTCAATGAAATAATATTGTCGAGTAAGCTCCTGGTCACTCTTCTTCCACCGAAAACCTGTTTGTGGTTGGAGCTAGCTTGCTTCTGTGATGACCTATACATCAAGGCTGGGTCAGTTTGACACAAAACCGATGTTTCCTTTATAGTTAAGTTTGCTGATGCCATCGATATACACACAACAACAACTTTGGAAGCAGTCCAGAGATGCACAAGGAGACTACTTTAAAGAATGGTAAATGGTCTGTATTTATATAGCGCTTTTACTAGTCCCTAAGGACCCCAAAGCGCTTTACATATCCAGTCATCCACCCATTCACACACACATTCACACACTGGTGATGGCAAGCTACATTGTAGCCACAGCCACCCTGGGGCGCACTGACAGAGGCGAGGCTGCCAGACACTGGCGCCACCGGGCCCTCTGACCACCACCAGTAGGCAACGGGTGAAGTGTCTTGCCCAAGGACACAACGACCGAGACTGTCCAAGCCGGGGCTCGAACCGGCAACCTTCTGATTACAAGGCGAACTCCCAACTCTTGAGCCACGATCGCCCCACGAAAGAAGAAAGCGTTCAAATTTAAATCAGCCATGGCCTTGACTTTTTTATGTGCAGAGTTGCATAACTTTCTTTTTAAATCTCCTATAATCATGAAGATTACAGCAAAAATCAGTTTTCCATGTACAGATACTGTGTTGTAACATTGTCCTTTGCTCATCCCTGTGTGTGTGTGTGTGTGTGTGTGTGTGTGTGTGTGTGTGTGTGTGTGTGTGTGTGGGGTAATCCAAGGTTCTCTATTCAAGCCACACTGACTGTGCATTCAGACTCATATTATCGTTAGCATGAAACAATGAAACAACTGCTAATTTTACTCAAGCAAAACATAGCTGAGACTAACTGAGCACAGACTTAATACTTCTATGTTAAATCTATGCTGTAAGTATGAACCCCTCTTAAATCCTGCATCATAATATAATACTTGTTGCATTGGTGCAGCCCACAACTGTTGTGATTGGCCTGTTCAGTGCCCTTGATTCCTTCTGTGCATTTCTGGCTAGTTTGTCATCAAAGGTTTTGAATTTATCAGTTCGACTTGTGTCGTGCTTTATACTGTAAGGCAAAGACCCTACAATAATACAGAGAAAACTCCAACAATTAAACCACTCCCACGAGCAAGCACTTGACAACATCAAGTGCTTGGATAAACTCAGGATAAACTCACTTGAGAGAATAATATTCACTGAGAATATAAGGACACGTGTTGGCAAATTCCCGTAGGGAGACTGCAAAATCTCTCAGAGTGGATGTGAGGGAAAGTACAAAAAAGTGGTAAAACACAGGAAAAAGACAACAACAAAAACAAAACAGTGTTGTAAGCTCTACAAAGATTCACGGCTTTGTAGTCTCTGTAGTCTTAGGAGTGACATGGTGTGACATTTACTGCAAGTCATCAGAAGGGGAAGTTCAATTTCTCTTTATCTGTAAAAATCAGAGTGGTTCAGGAGTAAGAGATCATAAATCTAATGTAAATGCTCCTCCGAGTAGTTGTTTTGGTCTGGACCAAGTGACCAGTGCACCTTGATGCTTGTGTACGTAATCACATGACTGTTAAGGTCTGTGAGGCTAAATTCATTTTTGGAATGATGAAAACTTTGTAATGACTGTAGATCATTCATGTTTATGGCCATTTCTTCAACTTCAGTGGAGTGAGTGAGTGAGTATGGCTGTATAAGGATACTGAAAGAAAGATGAAAAAAATAAATAAAAAAAATACCAGAACACAAATTAGAGGCAAAAAATAACAGCTTAGTTTTATTTTGAAGAAGGCGTTTAAAAACAGCATGTATCAAGTGTGCGTCTAGGGATTTGAAGAGAAGAGCCATAAAGTGATAAAACCAACAACAGAGAGGAGAAGAAGGGTCTAAGGTTTGTATTTAATCCCTCTGCTGTTTGTGTCTGCAGCTCTCACAAGAACACTAAAGCTTCCGAGGCAAGATGTCTTTATCACGCCGTATCCCCACACCACATTTAACCTGCCCAGCATATCCCTTTCCTTATCCTCTTCTCTCCACTCCTCACTTCTTTTTTCCAGCAGCTTTTCTGTGGATATTTCTTTGCCCTTTGCTTCCTCTTTGCTTGTCTTTGAGCAGCCCTCAACGTGTATTCGCAAGTTGTTTCATTACAACAATAGATCAAAATAGGTATCGCTGAGACCGACTTACTTTGATCTTTTCATTTCAAGCAAGCATTTATGCTACTTACACTCGCAGCTATCGCAGTTTCTATATAAGCACGAGTCAAACCTGGCAGGAATACATATACTGTTATACCATCGAGTGTGTGTGTGTGTGTGTGTGTGTGTGTGTGTGTGTGTGTGTGTGTGTGTGTTTCTATGTTTATGTGGACTTATAAAATCAATTCTTTCCCACGCAGTGAGGATGTTTGTTGTTCGATAATTTAGAACTAGGCTAGCTTTCAGCACTTAGTTGTGAAGGGTAAGGTTATAGTATACTAGGGAAGATTCACACTCACACACAACCAACATGTGTACATCTGAGTGTGTCCTTAGCTTAGTGCTTGTGTGTTTGTTATCGGCTGGTTAAAGTTGTCTACAACCGACTGTCATTATTGTGTTGCTCTGGGATCAGTCTTTATTCTGCTGTTTTGTGCAAACTTGAAGTGTTTGCAGCAGAGAGGTCTCTTTATTTGAAGGTGAATAAATATGGTAAAGTGGCTGTATTTGTCCTCAGTGGTCAATGTCAGCCAACACTCTCTTTAAATTCAGATCGGCAGTTTTTAACAGGTGGAATGAGGATTATTAATGTAAAGTGGAGTGGGCTTTAGTGTACTCCAAAGAGGGCAAACAAATGACCCCTTTTCAGCTTAAGTGATCCCTGTTCAGCACAGATTTAGCTTGGCTAAAAATTTCCTCATGTTTAGTGAATCACATGTGTCATCATGAAAGGCTTGGAGTAAAAAAGAAAAATACTTGTGTAGCTTTTATGTATTGTTAAATGCTTCTCCAAAAATTTGTTAATGTCTTCCTTCCATGTTTAAGTTGTTCTAAGATATGGATTTATATTATCTGAATCTATGTCTTGCTGAAACATGCCAATATGATAAATACCTGTCAGCTGAAGATTGTACCTTTATAATGCTGACTTTTTATGCACTAATTTGAAGAAAGACTTTTTTGTGAATAGAAGACAGACATGCTTTTGAACACATTTGGGCAAGCACTAAGTTATTGAAATACTTTCTTGTCAATACGCTAAATTATTACAGTAAACATGAGTGCTAAATTCATGTGTAACGTGATGTCAACTTGATATCATCCAGACTAACAAGTCTGGGGAGTGCTATACAATTTCATGAGATTTTTCACATTTAAATAAAAGCTTCAGTGGTGGAAGTCAATCATACTTTATGACTGTTTGGCCAAGAGCCTGAGCGATCACTCCAGCATGAGGGAAGTTTTAAAAATCATGGTCAATGATTTTATGTCATGTACTACTGATGTATACTGTTTGCACACAGAGGTAAAAGTGCATATGCAGTAGTGCAAGTGAATAATAGTGCACACACACACACACACACACACACACACACACACACACACACACACACACACACACACACACACACACACACACACCTTTATCTAACCCTCACATCATGTCCTTGCCCTCAGCTGCCACTAGCTAATGTGTCACGCTTGGAGGTGGGGGAATCTGGTCGTAGAAGCTGGCACTTGCCTCGGGTTACACTCAAACACACACAAATGCATACGCATAAAAGTGCTAACTTGTTCCTTAGGGTGTGACAAGAGGACAGTGAAACAAAGGACACTGGGAAATAGTCATCTATGACATAGATTGACTCAGACAACCCTGCTTTCCATCCTCTTCATTTTAAATGAATTAGTGACACAATGGATAACCTTTGTGTTACACTGCTTCGGATGTTAGGCTGCATATACACAAACATTACACTGCTCACAGTTGAAGTATCTGATGATCTTTTAACAGTGCTCAGAGTGTGAAAAAAAAAACTTGCTGGTGAAAAAAATTTGCTTGGGTCACAACTGGCAAGGCTTCTGTAAAGTAGTGACAACCCATTGTCAGGAGGGACAAAATATACAACTACAACAGGGGTGGGCAACTCCAGGCCTCGAGGGCCGCTGTCCTGCAGGTTTTAGGTATTACCCTGGGTCAACACACCTGAAACACGTGATTAGTTCGTTACCAAGCCTCTGGAGGACTTCAGGACACGTTGAGGAGGTCATTTAACCATTTGAATCAGCTGTGTTGAATCAAGGACATGTCTAAAACCTGCAGGACACCGGCCCTGGAGTTGCCCACCCCTGAGCTACAATCATGAAGTATACAATGTAAATCCAAACAGAATACAATGATTTGCAAACCTAATAAACCCATATTATCTTCACAACAGAACACAGAAAACCTGCAACATTTTTCAATTTCATAAAGAAATTATTTGCTCATTTTAAATTTCATGTCTGTCTCAAAAACGTTGGAATGAGGGCAACAAAAGGCTGCGAAAGTACATGGTACTAAAAAGAAACAGCTGGAACATTGTGAAACTAATTAGATTATTTGGTGGCAGGTCAAAAACGCATCTGCAAATAAAAAGAGTTTCTAAGAATGGCAGAGCATCTCAGAAGTAACAATGGGCACAGAAATTAATCAGCAGACAAATGTGTCTTTAAATTGTAAAACAATAATATAATTGCAAAGACTTTGAATATCTTATCATCTACAGTGCATAATATCATCAAAACATCAGATCTGGTGAAATCTCTGTACGCAAAAATCAGTATTAGATGCCCGTCATCTTCAGGGCCTCAGGGAGCACTGCATTAAAAACAGGCATTAGTCTATTGTGGAAATCACGGCATGAGCTGAACACTTCCAGAAATCATTGTCTGTAAACACAGCTTGTGGTGCTGTCCTCAAATACAGGCTAAAGTGCTGCCATGCAAATAAGAAGACATGATTGAGAAATGTATCTGTCTTCTCTGGGCCAAAGCTAAGCTAACATGGACCGAGGCAAAGTGGCAAACTGATCTGTGGTCAGACAAGTTGAAATTTTTGAAAAACAATGACCCTGCATCTTCTGGACTCTGATGGTATAGGGGTACATAGAAATGGAATTGGCAGCTTGCATAATTTTGAAAGGTACATATAGATTATAGAGTGCATACATGTAATTATTGATGTTTTACAAGCAGATTCCCCTGCTTTGGTTTGGTCTGTGTGGAAAGTGCTGGTACTAAGCAGCTGACTATGTACTGCAAACCCAGTCACAGCTTTTCAGTATAAAGAGTTATGTCAATCATGAACAGCAAGGCAAAGTGTAGATGGTAAAACTGGTACAATTATTACACTGCATTTTGAAAAACAAGTTATGACCAACTTAGCTTAAAATCTGTTGACCTTGTTTACAAGGTACCTTTGAAACGTTGGTACAATGTTGTTTAAGGTCACGGCTAGATAACTGTAATTTTCTTTGACCTGCTACCAACAACATCATCCTCACAAATAATAACAGAGGGTAAACAAGTATCTGCTCTCTGTAGCTGCCCTTTTTGAAGTCCTTCACACAAATTTACTTGATGTGGGGAAAGCCACATGGTAAGCACACAAACATAAAAAAAAACCAGCGAGTCAATTTTCAAAGCACATATATTTTTCCATTTGTTTACTGGAACAGCTGAGTGGTAAAGAAAAACGCTCCAGGGAATTCAGTTTGCCATTCGTGTGTCCTGTCTGTATAAATTAAGAGCTGAAATTGCAGGTGTAGATATTTTCTCCCCCCACATCACCTTTTTATCCAAATGTGTAGAAAGAGGGAAGGTGGTGCAGACATCAGCAGTTCAGTGAATCTCTGCATATAGCTACTGGGAAATAGGTAGACCTAAGGGAAAAGGTCAAAGCAATATAATTTTGACAACTAGATTGGAAGGGCTTGTTTAGCTTCTGGGGGTGTGGGTGTTCTTTCCTACAGTTCTGCACATTACACGGGGCAGAGTGTTGTGTGCAGTATTTTCTGTCATATAGTGAAAGCAAGCTATATACATTTGGTATAGTCTGGTGGATGTTACTTAGAAAGTAATGGAGCCTTGCTTTCTGGGGAAAGTTGTTTTGATCATAGCATGTTTAGAGAAGAAGAAGAAGAAGTACAAGACATGCTGTTTGTTACTAAATATTAGTTCTTAAATATAGAACAAAGTAATTAGCAATTTGATTGCATGAATTTGTAATCCATACCCTGTAATTATTTCATTTGTAAACAAAGATAATCAAAGAAGACTTAATTAGCATTCAGCGTAGCATACAAACTCTGAAAAGGAAAGATGAGGTGAGAAGAACAAAAGTAAGGAATGAGGTAATCTTATTATATCTAAGAGATCCATTTATAATAAGAAAGCAGCGCTATGCTAAAATGCAACTGCAGCTAATGCTTTGAGGACAAATTGCTTATATATAAATTGCTTATATATGAGCACAAGTCATTTATCATTAACTATCAGGCTCAAAATAATTCCACATGTCAAATGTGTAAGAAATTTACGATTGTAGGATTTTGCTAAAAATACTTTTAGAGCATGGCAGATGGTTTTTTTTTGTTTGTTTATGGGCGAAAGGCACCAAATTTGAACTCAAGCCAAAAGTGTACTTTAGTGGAGGATGATTTATCTAACTGGCTCAGTACACGATTATGATTTCAGTTCATTCTTGACCTCGGAAACGTTGACATAACAACTTAACCAAAAAGTTGACGTAGGTGGAGGTGTTCTGAAGCCTTTCAGTGAAATTGTTCATCAAGTACAGCACTGTTTCCAAGGTCAAATATTAATGCATAAACAGAGCCTGGTCTGTCTGCCTGTCTGTCTAGATGGCTTTCACCAGAGAGATTTGTTTTCACAACATTGTTTTTGGTCAGTGATGTTGGTGGACATATGTTTATGCACAGCTCTGCTGAGTTACCACCAGAGCATTTCAGTCAGGTTAAAGTGTTCAACACCTTGACTCTTTTCTTTTTAGCCACTCTGTAGAATGGTTGTTCAAACAAAAGGAAAAAAGCCTAAATCATCACCCCTGCACCACTGTGCTAGACCCTGCAAAAACAAGCCATACTTGTTCAGTCTTTTTCTAAATGTACTGTCACGAACTTTAAAATTTATCATGCCAGCTGAGGCCTGTAGAATCTCAAATGTAGCTCTTGTTTTTTTTGTTTTTTGTTTGCAGTTTCTCTGAGCAGTGCATGGCCTGACATTGGGGTCAGGGTTTTAATAGTTTTGCAATTTTCATTAGTTTTTATTTTTATTTAGTTTTGACTTCAGATTTTCAATTTTATATCAGTTTTAATTAGTTTTTACCAATTGTTTGCTAGTTTAGTTTAGTATTTATTTTCTTGAAAATCCTTAGTTTCAGTTTAGTTTTGATTAGTTTCAGTTATAGTTTTAGTTGTGTTTGCAATAATTAAGTGTAACAAAATCCCAGTTTCATCATATCAGTCATTCTCTTCTGCTTATCCTTGGGTATGTTGCTATTCCAGCTACCATACCCTGCACCCTGGACAGGTCGCCTGTCTGTCGCAGGGCTAACATGTAGAGACAGACAACTCACATTCCCACCTATGGGTTCTTTAAATAAATAAATAAATAAATAAATAAATAAATAAAGGGAGATGAACAACCATTGATACCAGGCAACTATAAAATGTATATACTTGGCCCCAATGAGACTATTAACTCTTGCAGCACCGGGTGTTTGTAATTTTGGTTCAAGTGAATTGATAAACTATTTGAAGGCAATTGACTCACACAGTTATGTAGATGTCCCCGTCCTGTTGTCTCGGGATGCATCACGCTGCCTTGCCTGGGGTTAGCTTCTGTTTTCTGGGGCTGAGGGTTGAGTGTGCTCCCTTCTCAAGGTAAGCTAGGTTAGCCTTCTTGTGTGAGCTTTTCAAGTGCACTTTAAGGTTTGTGGGATTTTTTTTCCCTTTATAAATGTCCCTCATAATTTGTCTCTTTCCACTACAAGACACTTGCTTTATCCAAAACACAGTCATATTCAAAGTAATCCCAAATTGGACTCTGGCGCTTTCTCCCAACTTTTCCTGACAAGATTCTGCGCGTGGACGGAGCAGCAACACAGACGACTCGACTAACGTACTGCCACCTGCTGGCATAATTAGACACAGCAAGAAAAAAATCTGGAAACTAAACTTCATTTTCACTCTTGACTATTGTAGGACACGCACACATCAACGAAAACGAAACACATTTTTGCTATAAATTCAGGTAATTTTAGTTAGTTTTGTGAACACTCATTACAGTTTTAGTTAGTTTTCCTTTTGTTGTTTTTATTTTTAATTCCGTTAACGAAAATGTTTTTTCACTTCTAGTTTTCGTTATTTCGCTAGTTTTCGTTAATGATAATAACCTTGATTGGGGTGAATTTGTTGGAACATCTAGTCCCGGGAAGACTGGCCACTGTTGAATGTTTTCAACTTGTAAATAATCCTTTTTACTGTAGAATGATGGACTTTAAATTATTTGGAAATGCCCTTATGACCCTCCCCAGACTGATGGGCAGCAACAGTTCTTTCTCTGAGATCATTACTGATGTCTCTCCTCACCTAAATACTCTAGACCAGCAAACTGCCAACACTGCTGCCTTAATAGAGGGGCTCACACTTGCTGATGATCATTTAATCAAGTGCATTTGATTAGCAGCACCTGGCTTCTGCTTACACTCTTCATTCCAATGCAAGCAGTAAGCTGTACTTAGTTTTCCTGCACATCACTTCTGTGTTTTGGCTTAATTTTTGATAAAAATATAATGAGACGATGTATTATGTCATGTAACATTGTTGTATTTACCTCATTTTTAAACCAGCTAGGGATGTTTTTTTTCCTGATACATAAAACTTTAAAACTGAAAGAGGGTGTACAATGACTGTACATGTACGAATATAATGTATATTGTATTTGATAGGCAAATATAGTACTATATATCTGTTTACAGATCCATTAATTTCTCAGCAAACATCATCATCATGTTATCTGATTAAAATTTCCATAACAGCTAATAAATGGATCTTGGGGTGACATTGCTTTGATTTATATTTCTGTTAATGGAAAACCTTTAAAATTCTAACATCTAACACAAAAGAAATGCTCACACAGACCCTGCTAGCAGAAAATCCACACAATCCACACAATCCCACAGTCACATAGATGTTAATGGGAAGGGACAGCTCCCCCAAGGCACCAATCAATCAGCATGTCCTCACGCTCAAAGACAGACTTCATGTGGGACAGGCTTGGTGTTTGAGTGTGTGTTTATCAGTCTGTGAAGTCCAGTTTTATGACATAATTTTATGTGCGAATTTGATTAGTCTTTGTACCAATCGGCACGTCGGTAAATGTTTTGATCAAACCCTCACAAATGAGAGGGAACAAGATAAAAGGTGCACTCACGCTGAACACAGAATGGGATTTCTCTGTCAGTCTGTCTCTAACCTTCTCTCTCATACTCTTCCTCAACTCGATGACACACAAAACAAGCATGTAGAAGAGATTTATGACAGCTGCATTGATAAGGTCATCATGTGTATAAAACGAAAAGAGAGGGGGGGGGGAGAGAGTAGATGAGAAAGAGGGAACAAAAGGTGGAGACGTGATGTACAAGCTGCAACTGGTGTGTTTGTGTGTGTGTGTCAGACATTTTGGTTTGCAATTTTCTGGGCATTTGAGGAGATTATTAGTCTAGATTTCTTGCATATATTACCAAGGGCATGTAAAATTGAAGCTTTGGTTAGGTTGAGCAATGCTGATGTCTTGTTTTCACCGAGAAATTGAGAATAAAAAAAAAAGCGACCTCATAAAATCAGTGTGGCTTACAAAGAAACAAAGGTAGCAGCATTGTGTTGCCTCCAGACAGATTGTTAAGGCTACAGGCAGCTAGGCTTCATCTTTTACCTGAAGATGGGAAATCAATCTTGGTAAGAAAGCAACCAAGCAAGCATATTTCTACTATTAGCTATTCCTTTAACGCAAGGAAAAGCACTTGGCTAAAGATAAGGAAAGCTCATGCTTGATAGATACTTTAACATACTCTTATTGCTATCCTGCCAAAAGCCAAATGAGAGGAATTAAACCACTCACATATCTTTATTGCAAGTGTGAAGTAGAGCTGGTTAAGTTAACTTAACCTTAATGACTGGGAGCAGAAGGGAACATCAAGCCCTACTCGGTCATAAGGTAACCTCTCCAGCAGCTCAAGAGCTCATTAATTAAAAGGGTCACCCTTGATGTTAACATGTTGAGACAGAAATAAGAAAAGTATGAGTAAGAAAAGAAAAGTGGCCGTTGAGTTAAAGAGATGAGGGAGAAAGAAAACACCTTCTAAGCTTAAAAACATAAGAAAACAATATATGTAAGATCAAGTAGGAAGGGCTTGATATCTTGGCATTTTCTGAATCCTGTTTCTCCATCCTTACAGCCAAATTTTGCCTTTTGTTATCTTTTCCATAAGTAATCTGTCTATATCTGCAGATTTTTTTCTCTCCGTTTATCTGCCTGCCCCCCCTTTTCATTTCCTTCCATTCTATACTTTGTAAGTGATCTATTTCCCTTTCATCCATACGTTCTTCCTTTTATTGGTCTGTCTCTCCATCCCTCCATCTTTGCCCCTTTTCATCTATTTGCTCTGTAAAACATCTTTCTTTGATCCTTTATTACTCTCCTTCCTCTCCATCCACCCTTCTTTCCACCTATGAAGCATATCTGAGTTGTTCTAACTTTCACTGCCTCTAACCCTGTCTTTCATCTCTTTGGTCACCTCGTATCCTGCTGGCTCTCACCTCAACTTCTAACCTGCTCACCATGCCTCCATCCGTGCCTTTACTGCACCCAGCTTCTGTTCTCTTCATCCTCTCTTCCGATCTTGAACGCCAGCCTCCGTTAACCAGTTCCTCTAAGCTCTTTTTTTCAGTTTACTTCCATGTTCTGTAGCTTTCGCACAACCTTCCGTTCCTGTTCAGCACCTCCCATCATTCACCTATCTCTGGATCTCTACCGCCTTCCCTCTGTGCAACAGATCTTTCTCTGCAGGTCTTTATACACCTGAGAGCACACCACCATCTGCTCAGTGCATTTCTTACTCTGCCTAACATCTTCCAGTATTATATCTCTCTTATTTTCGCTGTGCTCTTCTGCTTGCCTTAGCTTCTGCGTTTTGATTATGAGCATCCCCTTGTGACTAGTAACACCCTTAGAAAATATCTTTCAAAGAATATAAAGAAAAGGATTGTTATGCCCCCCCCCCCCAGACGTTTCAGTTTCATCTTTTTCTGACTATTACCAAGTAGTTTTGGTTCTAAACTTTACTGGATAATGAGTGAAAATGACAGTAGAAGAAAAATGTGGTGTCAGATACAAAAGGTGTAATGACTTCTCCAACATCCAAATTCTTACTTTTTTGTCCCTTTAAAACATGGACAAAATCAATGCATGTGAGTCCTTCTATTAAAAAATTGTTCATGAAAATGAAAATGAAAAAATTTGCATCCAGGAATGATAGATTACATTTTGTGAATGTTTCATTAACACGCAGACTCTATGTTCTGCTAGTCACCCTATACCTCTCTTTTAGTTTTTCTCCTATGATGTATTATGAGTTAGTTAGTTTTAGCAGTTAATGGAAAACTTATTTCTTCCAATTCATGTTCATGAATGAATTGGCGGCTTCCAGGTTGAATAAGCTGCGAAATCCACTTGAAAGGGAAGGAGGCAGCGGCAGAGTACAAGTCGGTGGACTTTCAGAGGAGACTGGATTTTGAATGAAGCATTGGAAATAACACTTTTATTTTATTTTATTTTCCTTTGTATTATTTTTACACTTCTTTTAGGTATATGCAGCAAAACTACATGGCAAGGTTTACAAAGTCATAGTTCTAGTCTTTTATCACATTTGATCAAATTTCTAGTTTTCCTTGATACCAAGTTCTGACGTATCGTCTCAAAAAATATGTAGTGTAGCATTTGTCACCCACTCTGTTCATGACTTTTCTGGACAAAATTTCTCAAGTAGCAGAGTGTCTCTCGTTTGGTGACTCCAGGATCACCTTTCTGCTTTTTTTTCTTCTTTTGCAGATGATGTAGTTCTTTTTGCTTCATCAGTGGACAGACTCCATCTCGGACTGGAGCAGTTCATAGGTAAGTGTCAAGCAGGAGGAATGATAACTAACGTCTCCAAAGCTGAAGACATGGGTCTAAGGCCAATTTAGAACTACACGTTTAAAAAAAAGAACTAACATAAATAAAATACACTTCAGCTAATTACTTAACCCTCTCAGGCTCAAATTAAACTTTTTGTTGCTAATGCACAACCAAGTCCTGCAGTGGTACTTCTGAGTAAAAAAAACTCATAAAATATGCATGTGGGGTAATCAGGTTGTTGGTTTTTAACTGTTGCAGATCGGCAACGCCTGCGTTGAGGGTTAAAAACCCCCAAATTATTTTCCCAAACCACGTGGAGCCGCACTAAAAGGACTAAAGAGCTGCAGGTTGCCGACCCCTGGTCTAAGGTGATATGAACTCCAGGTTGGGGATAAGTTGTTGTTGTATGTTTAAGTATTAAGGGTAGAGTGAGATTAAAAGACAGATTGATGCAACGCCTGCAATAATGTGGATACAGTACAGGTCTGTTGTGGTGAAGAGAGATTAACCAGTCAATCTACATTCCTGCCCTCATCTATGGCCACAAGCTCTGGATAGGAACCAAAAGAATGAAACTATGGATACAAGTGATGGAAATGAGCGTGACTGTGACTGGACTCTTCCATACAGATAGGATAAGGTGCTTGGCCATTTGGAAAGGTCTCAGAGTAGAACCATAACTCTGTGTCAGTTAAAGTGGTTCGGGCAACTGACCAGGATGCCTCCTGGGCACCTCCTAAGTGAGGGGCTGAAAGCATGGTCTACTGGAAGGAGGCCTCAGGGCAGACCCAGGACAGGCTGGAGAGATTGCTCCTCCCCCAACACACACTCAGGTAAGCAGCTGGAAATTAATGAATGAATAGATGGAATTAAACAGCTTTCGGCTGAAATATGTTACTTGTAAAGTCACTCTGACTGTGACAAAACAAACACCTGGTATCTATACACTATCGCAGCGCCATAAAACTGAGCTGAAATAATTCTGTGTTTTTTTCAACCTCAGGTAATTTGTTTCTGAAGAGCAAGCTAAGAACAATCACGTTACAAACAAAAGAATGCTTGGCAGTGCAACATGCTGTGTGCAGTAAGTGTCAGAGCAGAGAGTCATAGACTCATTGTCAATCTCTTCATCTCCTTTCGTGTTCTCATTTCCTCTCCCTTTTTTAGGTTCTTGATTTCTTTCTTTATTTCTGTCATAGTCTTTTTTGAGGCTTTACAATACACGAAGGCTATTTGTATTATGAGTCACCGCTCTGTTGCGGTACAGTTGTTTCCTGTGAAAGAGGCGAGAGACTACGAACATTCATGTCAGATACACTTGCTGTTTCTTGGCACTCATTGTTTTGTGTGTGTATCTGTGATTGCATACATTAGGGTGTGTGCTGGGTTAACAGACTTTGGCCCGTATGCATGGCTGCAATGGGATGTTGTCACTTCAAATGATGCAAACGAGCTGAAGGGAAGACTTGTGTGTTTGAGAGCTAAGTGGGAGTTTAGCACCTCAGTGCTGAGTGCAGGGACAAAACACCAACACATGCCACTTTCTACAAGGACAACATAAGGACTAAACGATCAGGACAGGTGTTATTCCTGTGTTGTCTGTGCTGTTTTACTGCTATTTCTTTCATTATCAGGACAAGTCTTTGTTTTAGGTTAGGGTAGGTGGGGCTAGGAAGAAGTAATGAATGCTCCATCGACATGCACAAGACATGAAAAAAAGTACACTATAATGAGATGCGCACAGTAAAATAGTTTCAACGAAAAAAGTGAAAGAAAAAAGTAGGGAAACAAATGAGCGAGGAGGAGGATTATCAAAAAGAATAAAAGATGGCAGATTCAAAAGTAAAAAATAGGAGCTGTGAGGTGAGAAGTACAAAGGAAAAACAGAAATTGAGTGGGCAAGTTTAACTTGCCCCCTAGATTTTTTTTATCCACTTGCTAGGTTGCAGGGCGTGTGATTTCAGTGAAAATGTGTGCAAATATTTTGTGATAATAATCAAACTGACTCAACATCAGCCGACCTCTACGTGTATCAAGTCAAGGCACCACGCTGGCAAGGCCATATTAAGATTCCAGAAACTGTTTTTCCTTCTTAATTATTCTCTTTACATGAATATTCCTTTTACAAGACTTCTCATTCGATTTCAGAAGCAAAACACGCGTTAGAGTTCAGACAAAAGCTCAGCTCAAAAAGAATTGATTTGCCCAGCCCTTCACCCTCTGGACTTCACTACTTTCAGCACCGTGCTTCTCAGAAAATCAAAAACAGGAAAGAGGATGTTCCATTCTCGACACTTTTAGATTGATGTGGTGCCCTGAATGATAACACACACACACACACACACACACACACACACACACACACACACAGACACACCTATGTGCCCACTGATTTACAAACGCACATGAAAACAAAGACACACACACACAAAGTGAAAAACCTCAACAGATCACTGCAGTCCCCATTTTACTCAATAAATAATGTGTGGTGAACTTATTATGTGGTTACTGCTTCTTCTTTGCTTTTGCAAATAAAGTGCTCTGTCAACCAGGTGATATGTATTTTTGACTTTTGCAGAGTCTCCTTAAAGGAAACTACTTATTAGTTACATAATGAATGCAATCATCCAAACTCTAGCAACCGTAGCACCTAACCTCTTTAATAGTAATTGCAAACACTAGGAGACTGCCTCTTCACAGGCCCGGTTCTACATTGTGTTGTGACAAAAACTCGAACATGATCTTTTATGAAAAGACCTCAAATATGAGCAGGCCTGTAAACAGCATTACTCTGGCTTCCATGCTGCGTGATGGTGTTTTCAAAGCTTTGGGCGGGCTTGCAGGTGCTCACATTAATGAGCTTGCAGAGGCCTGCCTTGGAGATTCTCTGCATGTTTCTTTCTCCTTTTTGCTATCTCTCGTCTACCCGGTCTCCCTTTTGTCCTCTCCTCAATTTTTCTACTGGTCAAGTTAATGGGTCTTTAACCTTGTGTCAATGAGCTAGGGGCTTTGGTGTGATCGCCCACACCGCAACTATTCCCTTTCCAATTAGGCAGAGATGCAGGCCTGAAGACAGCTTCGGTGTGTGTGCACAAGAGATCTTCAAAACATAGCCTGAGGTGCCCACAGTGAGTGCCATTATTGTGCTTAATGACAGAGATAATGGGATACAGACGCAAAAACGCACACACACACACACACACACACACACACACACACACACACACACACACACACACACACACACACACACACACACACACACCTCTCCCCCAACTACAGTTATAAACATAATAATGACTGTTATAATACACGTAGAATCCCACTGGGGGCTTGTGAAGATAATACAATCAGAAGATTATAATCATCAGCAGACTTGAAGCTATTAATTTTATCCACAGATTGCCTGATTTGATACCGTGCAGTTCCATTGTATGTGACTGATGTCTGAGAGATTGTATTAAGCCTGATATTAGTTTGATACATTATCAAAAGCCTTTGCCTTTTTGTTTGCAACTAACGATGACAATCACCTTAGATGAACTATAAACCAGTCTGTGGTACGTTTCATGGCCAGTAGCTCCAGGAACAAAAACTGAATCAGAATCATATCATCTGTGACTTTCTCAAGCTAAATTAGAACAATAAAGGATTTACCAAAGATTAGAGAGTGCACACAATAAGATAAGGTGTTCAGTATCTATTAGCGCTGGGTGGTATCACCACAAATTTGAACTGGGATATTTTTAAACATTCTGGTGGCTTTTCTACTTGCCACCAGAATACAGAGTCCCTCTTAATGAAATAAACAAAACAGAGATAAAATAGAACCACATATCCAAAACATTAAATAAAATGGGTTCTCTGACTTTAGTATTATAGCAAACTGTACTTAAATTATATAAACTAGTGACATTTCTGGAGAAATTTTAGTGGAAAATTGTTGACTTTGTCAGACTGACTGAAATGGCAAAAATTGCCACTGTTTTTAAACCAAGTCATCTTAGTGGCTTATTCTCTTGATGGGATCTTATCTGTCACTCAGCTTAAACTCAAAATGTTCCCATGGCAGAAAATATGCAGCCCTCAGGAAAACACTTATTGGCCTTAAATATGGCATGCTCCCCTGTCTGGGTGTGGAGGACCTGCACAGGTTCTTTAGATGTGTCTTTGACCTCTCTTTTTCCTCCTCCGTCATTTCTGTTGTTAGTGGCAGAGCCTTTCCTGTCTACTCACAGATTGTTGTGCTAACTGGCTAACTAGTGGTCCCCACTATGGGCTTTTGCAATTTAACTGTCTAAATGTATTTATTCCTGTTTGCATGCTACAGAGTTTGCATTGTGAAGCACAGTTGGTTGTGTCTTATCAGTTGTTGTGCAGAAGTTTATTGCTGTAACACAAGTATAATGGGTGCTGTCTCGATGTGGCACTCTCTGCTTGTTGAGGAGGAATCCGTTTCTTGCACAGGTATGGAATAATTCATATCATTCAGGAAATTGAAACTATTATACTAGATGTATACAACCCAACAATTCTTCTTCTGTTTCTTTTGGCTGCTCCCTTTTGGGGTCGCCATAGAAAAATCAAATGCCTCCATCTTACCCTGTCCTCTGTCACACCAGCTACATATCCTCCTTCACTACATCCATGAACCTTCTTCTGTGCTCTTCCTCTTTTCCTCCTGCCTAGTAACTCCAGCTTTCATATCATTGGTTCACTACATCCACTGCCCTCCGCACATGCCTAAATCTTCTCAACCTAACTCTGTCTCCAAACAGCCCAGCCTGAGCTGTCCCTCTAATGTACTCATTTCTAATCTTGTCCATCCTCATCACTCTCAGTGAAAGTTTTAGCACCTTCAGCTCCATCTCCTCCAGCTCTACCTCCTGTCTTTTTGTCAGTGCAACTATCTCCAAACCATACATCATAGCATCATAGCAGGTCTAACTACCATCTTATCACCTTTACCTTTCACTCTTGCTGCTACACTTCTGTCACAAATCATCTGAAAGGGAAGGTAAAAGTAAAGATTTTTTTAAAGAGGGGAAATGTATCACCAGGGTAGCTTTTAACCACAGAGCCCACAGTGTAACTCAGAGAAAAGATGTAAGATTTAACTACAAACTTGAAAGTGGTTGCAAGTTGACAAGATAATAACTGCCTGGACTGAGAGGGAGTAAAGGTATGCTTCACGGGTGGGTTTCGTTGGATGTACAGCCAAGAGTCCAGGGTACGCTTTGGTAGTTGGGTAGATGGGGGATGGTGGAATCCCACATACCGGTACTTGGTCTGGGTCTAGGTATCTGAAAGCCAGTGGAGGTCTAAGATAGAAACCCAAAGTAAAATAAGGCAAGCGTGAGTGCATCAGCCAGTGTGAGTGATGGAACAATCTGAACGTGTTCAGAAAGCCAAGGCTAATAGACAGCTATCTTAATGCATATGGATCCTTGTGGTCAAAGGAAGACATGTATGGACATAAAAAGAAAGGAGGAGTATCACAAAAGGAAAATAAACTTTTGTGATACTAACAATCATCTAATCAATTTTGAACAAATTAAACACAAAAAAATCCAACCCCAGGCTTTAAATCTGATATCACCAATGTCAGTGATTGCTTACAGTTGCATAAGACTCAAGTTTGATCATTTGGGCATGGTTAGCGCTATTACTATGTACATACTGTTACCATGACAACCTCAGATGCAGAAAACAAAAAACTTTCTGACGAGCACAAACAAATTCTCAAATCTGTAACAAGTTGCTCATTTAGTGGAAGATGCAACCGAGATCCCTACAGATTTTCGTGTTGCCTGCGTAGATTCTGAATGAATCCTCGTGCCACGTCTGCTATCATCCTGACAAATTTCTGCACATTCCTCAGATTCTGTCAATCCTGACTGACACAAATGAATGCTGAGTGAATGCAAACTGAACACACACAAACACAGTCTTTACACTTAATTAAGTTGCCTGCTTAAATTAAACATAAAGATTCCTACAGGCAGTTTTATCACAAGTTAAAATTTGAGATGGTGTGCATGTTTCTGTACACTCGGGTTTATTTCTTGTGCAAATTGGCTAAAATGTGAATGCTTGTTTGTGTGAGTTATGAGGTTGGCGTCTTTGCAACGTGAGTACCCCTCCTCTTCCCGCTGCCACTACCAAATCCAACTTAAAGCTTTTCCCCCTGCTGAGAGTGTGCTGGGAGAGGAAGGGGGAGTTTGTGTGTGTCTGTGTGTGTCTGTATTGGGGAGTTGGGGGAGGTGGGTTAGAGTGAGAAAAGGGAGGTGAGGGGGTTGGTGGGGAAGATAAGAGGGCATTATCTGCCCTGCTCATTCTCTATTTCTCCAGCGGGGGGTGTGGCGCTTTCCCTGCTTCCTGCTCTGTGGGTTGCCTTCACAGTCTGAGGGAAACTGACAGATGCCACGCAAACACACACACGCTCACACTTGCTGATTGTCACTTTCCTTCACGTCCACACACAACACACATTTGCAGACAATTATATGTCTGCATTCACACAAACACTCACACGCACAAACAGAAAGGGACTGTGGCACTTTCGTACAAATACTCAGCTGTCTTTTTTTGTCGCACATACCCAAGCTCACACATACAGGCGCACAAGCACCGAAAGTGACTCTTGGGTGCCATTGCACCCTTAGACAGACAGCTTATTATCACACTCTAAGGCGCAAATTTCAAAGGCAAAACAAAACAAAGGCAGTGGTAAAAAAGCAAGAGGAGGGGAGATGGAGGGATGGAAGAGTATGAAATAAAGCACAAGAGCAGAAAAAGTAATGATAAAGGCATAAAAAATAGAGGGAAACGAGGCAATGCATACTGCATCCTTTTCCTTACTGCAGAAAAGGATGCACGAACAAAGGATACAATGAAGAAGCGAATGCAGTGGAAACTAACAGCCCTGGCCTTTAATTTCGCTCACAGCAGGGTCAAACTTATCCACCTCGCTTGGAGAAAGAGAGAGAGCTCAGACCTGTTATTGGTCACATGCTCTTTAAAAGCAATGGACTGATGATGGGCTTTGCAGGCTTTTACAAAAAAGGAAGAAGAATGGAGCCATTATGAAAAACAGGTCCAATTGCTTCAAATATGACAAATTTGTAAAATATGCATGCAGAAATGTCATGAATTTATTTTAAAACACAATGATTATATTTTTTCTTTGGTGTCTTATTGGTTTAAATGTATTAAATTGCAGGTAACTGTAAAATGACAGTTTGATGAATGTTGCTTTGTGTCCATGGTTATTTAGGGTAAAAAACTGAGAAGCTCCAGAATTTGATAGTCTTTAAAATTGCCCGCTGATTTTTTTATTTTATTTGTATTTGTTCGTCACAAATCTAAACTTCAGCAACAACATAACTTTTAATAAATTTACTTTCCGCAGTTACTTTTTAAAGTAGATAAAGATGCCAATCTGTTTCCAGGCTGTAATTGGAAAAAATATTTTGGGAAAAGAATAAAAACATTCAGCAGATATTAATTGTTGTTCCATCATTATCTAATGAAATGTTTTAGTCAGAGTCCCCTCAACTTGCAAATTAATTGATAAAATTTCCTTTGCATGTGCGTGTGTGTGCGTGTGCACGCACTAGCCTTCCTCAGTAAACCAAGTTCTTTTCACTATGCACAATAAATCAACACCTTTGTTTGCTGAACCAACAGGTTTGTCATGACGGAAAAATAGGTCTCTTGAATAAGTTAAATCTAAGTAGTTATTAGAATAATCATAATCCACTGTTATCACATTTGGAATGTATCAATGGGATGGCTGCACCTCTGCAGGTATTCTTACTGCTCTTGACCAAACTTCAGCTCCAGTTCTCGCAGGTTTGATAGGCTTTTTCTTCCAACTACAAATTTTCAGCAAATTTCACACAGTGGTATGAATAAGAAAAAAAATCATGCACAAACAGTATCCCACATTTTTAATTTTTAGTTTACAAACACTTCTTACAATGACTAACTACTCCTGACATTTTGCAGATGTTAGCTCTTTAGAGCGTGACGTGAAAAAAGGCTCCGTATTCCTCGTCCACATGTAAACTGAGTTTTTGAAAATCTCCAACCTGACAGGAGTTTTTAAAAAATCTCTGTTTTCAGTGATTCGAAATGCCGTTTACGTGTGAACGAAATGTCCAAACCCATAGAAAAAGCTGCGTTTTCAAAAATACCCGTGTAGGTGTGGACATAGCGTAAAAGAGGTAGTAGTTTATTTTTCTCTAGTTTTTGGTTTTTGTTGGGATCTTTGTCAGTACTGGCAGGCAGTCATCTGCCATCACATGACTACCTAACACATGCAGGCCAGCAGAAGGGCATGAACCCTGCAACACGAACACTATCTGCTCCTTTGTGCAAGGGAGAACAGCCACAACCAGAACCCTACAAAAGGACCTCCAGCAGAGTACTTATGGCATCTGTTTCTGACCAGACTATCAGAAATAGATTGAGTATGGTGTGTGTAACCGATCATTTATTGGAATCTGTGGTCACAGCCTAGCACCAGGAATGGCTTGATCAGTGTTTGTCCAAGAACACAGAACTGGCATGTCTACCACTGGTCCCATGTTCTTTCCACAGATAAATGCAGGTTCAGAAGGAAAGCATGTTAAAGACCTGAACGACTCTTGAGACACTGTGGCAACCAACATGGCCAGTTTGGCAGTGGGTCAGCAAAAGCCTCGGGGGCATATCCTTCAAGGCCACACAGGTCTCCATGTGCTAGCTCGTAAAACCATGATTGCTTTTAGGTATACGGATGAAATCCTCAGACCCACTGTCACACCTGGTGCAGTGGGTTCTGGGTTGCCAAAGTCTGTTGGCAGTTTCCGGATGACAAAGATATTGATGGCACTCACCCACCCTGATAACCTCGGCTGTGTTATGGATTTGTACATCTGCTGATTGTTCAGACTGTCCAGGAGCTCACTGAAGCACCAACGAGGGACATCCCATTCCAAATTTTACTAGTTGCCGCAAGTAATAATAATTTTATATTTATTAATTTAATAATTTTATGTGTAAGGAAACTTGACACTCCACCTGAAATGACGTTTCTAACTTACAAAATAAAATGTAATAAATAACTACATCAAATTATATTTAATTTTTTCATATGTATTTGTTAAATAATATATGAAAAAAAGGGAAGAATTAATGCAGTTAAAAAATAAAACATGTACTGGTGTTTTTCATTAAACTTGTTTGCAGTAATGCGCTAATGCAAGCTAGTGAGTGAGAGAAAGCATCATTGTTGTCAGTTCTTTTCACTCTGGTTCGCTCACTTTGACCACAAGTTGCAGGTAAGTAAAAAACCTGCACAAAAACATACAAATGGAAGCTGTTTAAACAGCAATAATACAGCCCCCACCCTGCTGTATTATTGCTGTTAGCTTCATGCTGTTAGCATCAACTGATCATCTGCCACTTGATGCTGGTGTAGCTCAAAGTAAACCGAGAGGTATACAGAACCATGGAGAACGTGTCAGACTGTGGATTGGCTTGTTGTCATATTTATATTTAATGCAGCTTTTTGAGTCAGTATCTGACTGATGGCTGATCCAAATATCAGATTGAAATATCCCTAGCACTGACCCAGGCCTAGGAGATCCTCCACGATACCATCACATTAGGAGCAAGCCCAAATGCTGTCGGAAGTGCAAATGGAGGCCATACACATTACTGAGCCACACTATGAAATTTATTCTGTTTTCAGCTTTGATTTTTGGTGTGTTTTTCAATCCGGCCTTCAAAGGTTTGGTGATTTTGGTTTCCAGTGACTGTTGTTATGCCATTTTCCTTTAATAAATTACAGAGTGTATATCTGTAAAGATTTACAACTTGGATATTTTGTTCCTGCCAATCCGAAGGGTGATTTAAGTGTAAATTTTTCCTATTTCCTATTCATTATTGCTGCTGTTTGACATGGAAATATGGAAGAACTCTGAGAAACAGATATCCATTTATTGAGTACATTGGTATTCTGCACAGATAATATCTGATAACATCTTATTACCTATAATGAAAGAATAAGAGGTGTTTGTAATGAGCAAAGCATACACTTAAAATAAATGGACAGCTGAATATCAAAATGTTTCCAGCTGCACTTGGAATGAGATATGATTTCCTCTCTGCCAGCTTGTAAACAGAGAGCAGATAATGAGCGAGAAGTAGAGACACTGGGCATCTGGAGCAAGCATATGGAAATCTCTGTTAATGGTGAGGAGACAGACCATAATTCTGCATTCGATGTGTCTTAGCAACAGCTGGAATCGAATAAACACCAATTGTTTTGAAACGCGACTGTTACTTAATGAAGTAAGACATGATAAAATTATGTAATGATTCATATCCAAACTAGTCTTACCGTCTTAGGTTTTCTGCCATCAGCAAAAGCAGAATTGTATCAATTGTTAGAACTGCTACTTGAATTTGTTATGAAAATCTGTTGTCTTATAGCTTACTGGACCTTAATTTGTGAAAAATGGTTTTTTTTTTAGACAGAATGCTGATAAGCTATGGTAAATATCAGAGCAGCAGGGGATTTTAAGGAGTTTGCAAATGCAAGCAGGGGGAAACTGAACAAACACCTTAACAGCACTAACATTAGAGCAGAGTTAGAAAACATCCAGAGACATCTCATGGTCTGTAAAAATAACAGAAGCTCTTACCAAATGACCAGCCGGTGTCAGTTTTTTAATAGAAGCCCAAGAGTGATATTTCCAGCCATCACTACAGAAACACAATTACAGACAACAAAGCCGTACAACTTTTGAGACACACAGCCAAGATCAACTTTTTCACAGTTTCAACTGGGAGGTTTTTACTCTGTAGAAAGTCACTCTACACACAAGTCCAGCAATAGCAGGCGAACATGATGAGATGCTTCACACACAGGCCATTCTGAACTGTTGTGCTCATGTTGTGATTCAATGCAAAAATCATGATCTTGGCCATGAGTGATACTGGACCCCCTACGCTGCTGTTTGTCACTTACACCCTCCTGCTGGCTGTTAGAGGGGGTCTTTCTGCTCAGAGAAGTGTTGCTGATGCAGTGACAGTCAGACAAAAAAATAATTGGACATTTTTAAACATTATGCATTAGCCTACCTCTGGCTAGATTCGGGTGCAGTTCAAGCAGACTAGAAAAAGACTGCAGCAAGGAACAACACATACTTTGCTACGGTTTCTCAATGAGCAGAAGTAGGCTCTCATGTTTGAACTGGACTGTTATCATTAAGTAGCTCATGCATATCAATACAAAAGTCAAATTGGCGCACACTTAACCTTTAACCAAAAAAAAGCCATTTGAGCATGAACAATCAAAAAGGTATTGACTAAAGCTAATTATTAAAATGATATTTGATCACCTGTAATTGTACCCTGGACTCACACTGAGATTTTGAAGTTCAAAAAGGGAATGAAGTTTGAAGTTTTTCAGTACATCAGCTCAGTCAGAAACTTCAAATTTCAAACAGCAAAATTAAAGAACAAGACAAAAGCACTTCAGGTAATCCTCCCAAAAATCTGTGGTATTACTTTTTATACCTCCTTTAAGAAATATTTTAAAACTAACACTGATTTTTTTCCAAGGACATTGGAATGTAAAAAATGTAAAAAAAATCAATGTTTTGTGAAAAAGCCACGTTTCCCCCCCCCCCCCCCCCTGTGTATTGCATTCACTTGTCAGGTTAGCCTGTCACAGTGTGTCTCTAAATCAACATAACACTGTCTATTTCACCTGCAGTGAAACATCTGCTGAGTCATTAAAATGAAGGCAAATTCAATTAAAACCAACAACACATTTCTGCTGTGTGCTAGTCTGATGTGATATCTGCAGACTGTTACACTGATCTTTTCAACAAATCGTGGCGCAGCAGCTATACAAACAAACAGAACCGCAGTTTTTAAATTGAAATATCGTTCAAATTATACACAAATATAAATGAAGCATTGTGATTTTGGATCTTGGATCTAATATTAGCTGCTACAGAGAACAAATCAGAAAACTGCTGACTGATTCTTGCAATTTTAAAGGCTAAATCCTGTTTTATACTGTGAGGGAGGTCATTACCCACACTTGACATTTTGTGGTACAGCTACCCTGACGTATGTTACTATTGAAGCAGCCAAGCTTAAGTGGCTAGTACAGTTTATGACATACTAGTTATACTAGCAGACAGCTTTACGACCTCTGTCATGTCTGCTGCACTGTTATAACTCATGCTTATGACAGCTTAACGAGGTGTGCTGATATACGGAGTTCATATTGTGCTGCGGCTCTTGATAATGGTTGAGTACTGTTCCAAGCTTTGAATGCATTGTACATTTCTTCAGTGGAGTGGAACCTTTGACACTGCTCATCTAGAGAGAGCTCATTGTATTTGGTGGCATTTTATGCTGGAAGACACATTTACAGCCACCATCTCATGCCACGGGGCCAGACCTTTGAATCCGTTCCCTCCATCCAGTGACTGATTTGTGGGGCATCTAAACATAAACTAGCACTGTCTTTGTTGGAAATCTGTCCAATAAGCTCCACAGGAGGCCTAATAATTAGCCAATCAGCAGGATGGGTGGAACTAACAGCACCTTCAAGCTGTTGCCAAGTGTTGTTAATCTGTTCATATCACAAAAGAGCAAAAACAATGTGGACTACAGTATATGCGCAGGGTAGGGTGACCAACCATCCTCTTTTCCCCGGACATGTCCACTTTTCACATTCTGTCCGGGGCATCCGGGGGGGGGGGATTTTCGAGATTAATGAAAATGTCCGGATTTTTCTACAGAGGACCCATATGTGTGACTTCATCCCTGAGCAGCTGCTTTGTGAGCGGTTGTTCTGCGCTCATAGACGGGACAAACAGCGCGCAGCAGCGCCTAGTGATGTTTAAAAGATGCCAAAGCGCAACTGCAGCTTTTCAAACAAACTGCAAAAAAAAAAGTCCCTCGTACCGTCCCGAACTGGGAATTTTTCTTATACAGATGAGGCCTTATTTCTGTACCATTATTTAATTCCAGAGGTTTTTAAGTTCTTTTTTTGCCCTTGTTGACTTGTAAAAGCCTATATCACTTTTTTTTTTATTTCACCATTCATTAACCGCACAGAGAAGGCATCGTTTAAATATGTTAACATTTTCTTTAAGCAAACAGTATTATTAAAGTTCTTCATGAGTGGGCCAAGAGTCCTCTTTTTTTGGAAATCAAAACATGGCCAACCTGTATCCTGACTATTGCCCCGAACTTGTAGCTTGTTTTGACTTTACTCTGCTCCCAAATCCCCAGCAAAACCATCATGTTTGCATGGCTAAGCATCAGTGTTGATCTGAAAAGTAATTTAGATTCAGGCAGACACTTTGGTCTCCAGTGATTGGTTAGGGAAAATCAAATCCTGTCCACCATGAAAATCAGCTTGAGTTGTGGCATAGTCAGAGTGAAGATAGAAAAGACGCATATGAGTGGATGATTCTCTGTGATATCATGCAACACTATCTCTGCTTTCTCCCCCCTGCGTGCATGTTTATGTGTGCGTGTGTTTGTGTTCACATGCCTCCTCTGGCCTCATCTCCTTCCCTTTTCTTTAAATTCAGGTTTTATGTTTCTCACTTTCAGGGGTAACATTTTTCATGTCCGTAGGTGTTTCCTTTTGTAAGTGCTGGTGTCTTTTCAGGGGACAGGAGGCTTTTGAAGAAGAGAACGAAAGAGAAGCAGATACACTGAGTAACTCATAGTTTAAAATTCCAGCGTCGTGAATTATAAGTTTGGCTGTAAAGAGAAATCTTGACGGGCTTTTGTTAGGCTTTCACTGAAAATTAAGGTTAACCATTTGTCCCCGATGTGAAATGCCCCCAACGAGTGGTGCCATGTTGTTGGTAGTATCATGCTGTGAGGACGTTTTTTAGTAGCAGGACCTGGGAGAGTAGTCAGGGTTGAGGGAAAGATGAAATCCATAATGTACCTTGATGATAACCTCCTCAAGAGCACTTTGGACCTTAGACTGGGATAGAGGTTTATCTTCCAACAGGACAATGACCCTAAACACACAGCCAAAATTAAGAAGGACTGACTTTGAGACTGCTTTGTCTTCAAGTGACCCAGCAAGAGCGCAGACTTGAATCCAAGTAAATACCTCTGCAGAGATCTGTACCGTGTACCGGCGCTTCCCATCCAACTTGATGGGGCTTGAGAAGTTACCAAACACAAAACACAATGGGAGAAACCGCCCGAAAATAGGTGTACCAAGCTTAAACTATCATACTCCAAAAGACTTGAGACTGTAATTGCTGCCAAAAGATCTTCAACAAAGTAGGGAGCAATGGTTGTAATGGTTGGTTTTAAAAAATGCAACACAAAAGAACTGTGAATATTATCCAGACTGCATATTAAGCATACAATCTAATATCCAGAAATGCCATCTTTTTGTCACACTTGGAGAAAAAGCAGTTGAGATGTCTTTCTGAGAAATGTCAACAAAGTTAGTTCTTACACCTTGTAAATGAGGAAAAAAATATATAGACAGATTAGGAAAAGGTTCTTTTTTTTAAATTCACTTTATTTTAATTCACTAAGTTAATTCTAGTTTACTCACTGCATACAAAGTTTTTATCATTCTGTTAGAGCATATTTTTGGCCAAATCAGACTTCCTCCCTTCTCACTGTTATAATGTGGATGTTTCTCGTGGGTATCTATGCTACGGTTCCCAGAATATCTCATCCCAGCATTATCTGGTATCATTAAATTCCTGATTCACTGCTTCTGACTCACACTCCTTTCTCTGTCACTCAATCTTTTTTTGGTCTGCGTCTCTTCTTTCTCCGCAAACTAAGAAGAGCAGGAGCACCAGCCCCCATCATGTACACTTTCTACAGAGGCACCATCGAGAGCATCCTGTCGAGCTGCATCACTGTGTGGTTTGGAGCCTGCAATGCGTCCTGTCATAGAACCCTCCAACGCATAGTGAGAGCTGCAGAGAGGATCATTGGTGTCTCTCTCCCCTCCCTCCAGGACATTTACAGCACCCGTCTCACTAAAAAAGCCCTTTGCATAGCGGCTGATCCCACGCACCCAATGCAAAGCTTCTTCAAGCTGCTGCCGTCAGGGAGGAGACTGCGGAGTCTCCAGGCCAGGACCAGCAGACTGAAGGACAGCTTCATCCATCAGGCTGTCAGGAAGCTTAACTCCCTCCCGATTCTGCCCCCTCTCCCCTCTTCTCCTCCACAGTCTCACTGAACTCTGTCACACACGCACACACACACACACGCACGCACACACACACACACACACACACTCTCTCTGACTCACTCACTGGCCTGCACCAGTTACCAGTCACTTTGTGGAGCATTGGACTGCCATTACCTCATAAGACTTTGTTGTTACACTATCTCTTACCGTATACTACTAAATCTCCATTTGCACTATTTGCCTATTTTGCACCACTATGCCTCCTTACTTGAATATTGTATATTGTATATTGCATAGCTTTTTTTTTGTTACACGTAAAATTGTATTGTATTTATTTAAATTTTTACTTTTTAATTATTTTATTTGCATTTTTCTAATCACTAGGGTTTGAGAGTAACGCAATTTCTATTCTCTGTATGTCCTGTACATGTGGCAGAATTGACAAATAAAGTTGACTTGACTTGACTTGACTTGACTTGACTTATTCTCTCTCTCTCTCCCCCCCCCCCCGTCTGTCTAGCCACTAATCCACAATATGCCTGCTTTTTTTCTGAGCTTCATCGACCGGTAAGAGGAAACAAAATCATTAAAGGCCACGGTTTAAGCAAAATGCTGCAAGTACATAATCAGCCTTATGTGCCTTATGTGCCCAATGCCTTAAATGTCAAGACTGTGGAAAAACTGCAGTGAGAGTAAATGGAGAAAAACAGCAACCTAAAGAGAACAGGGTGCTGCTTTTGTGCATATAGGAGTAAGCGTAACCTATAATGTTTTAAAATCAGTGTGAAAATTGTTCAGTACTTTTCAAAATACCATATTAAATAACTTTTAAATAACTGGATTCATATTGATTTTCATTTTTATATTTGTATGTCATGTAAATATTTACAGCAGCAGCAAATTAATCAGTTACACGTAATTGAATGAAGTAATCTCCAAAGCAAGCAAGAGGTAAAATCAGCCCTAAAGAAACATGAAAAATATATATAATATATTGCCATGCTGCTATGCCTTGTTTCATCACTGTTTTCTCAGTCATTCAGCTTTAACAATTTCAGTGGCATTTTTCTTCTAAACCCTTCCACTCTCTTTTGAAATAACATGTAAGATTCTTGGTGTCAAGTATACCTTTGTATAGTTATAAAAACTCACTTTCCACTTTAAGATTCCCTCCTGGTATGTTAGAGGATGTATAAAACATATAAGACAGTCAGAAACAATGTGTTTCTGAAACCTTGTTGAAATTCCTAAAGTGACCTTTAAAATCGAGACTCTGAATATACAAAAATCTTTAATTTTGAAAATTCTACCACTCAACAAAAGATGACTCTTGCTGAAAATACCATTCTTGATTGCTTAAAGTTTCCACATTTAGAAAGTTTATGTATAAAATCAGGACTGGCTTCCAAATTATAGCTGGATGTAAATAAATCCTACCCACAGACAAAACTTAAGCTCTGTTTTTTGGGTGAGCAAAAACTTCACACACACACACATCTCTCTCTGTGTGGCAAGGTTCAAACATGAAAAAGCAAAACTATTTTTAATTAAAAGGGAATTTTAACAATGTTTCTTCTTAGCTTAGTCTCCGTTGTTCCAAAACTTTGAGCATTTGCTTGGTAAAACTGATTGGAGACTTGATTCTCAAAGAGCTTTTAGCTGAAAATGTGTGCATTTCCGCATAGTGACCAGCATAGCGTTTTTAATTTGGGGAAACTGGCAAGCTGAGGACAAAAGAAGAGGCAAGTCTAGAAAAACAATTTACAGCAGATGAACAGTATCTGAACATCATGTCCTTAAGAAATTGGAAAAGATTTGTCAAGGATCTGGCACAGATCTCAGAAATGGTCTCAGTGGAAGAATGGCTATCAACTCATTTTAAGGAAGACAATCACCGAGAGAAGGCTCGGGTTTGTAAAATTACACAAGAACTGCACTAAAAGTGGCAACAAGTCTTATGGAGTGATGGATCTAAATTTGGCATTTTTGCTTCAAATTGAAGTTAAAAAATATGATCATGTGACACAGTGAGTGTCTTCAGCCAAAAACATGGTGCCGGTTATTTCAACAGCCTCAAACCATGACACAGGTCTTGTCAAAATTGATGGAATTATGAATGCAGGAAGGTAATCCACCATGCAATACCATCTGGAAAGTGTCTGATTGGCTATAGCTTCAAACACAGCACACTGCAAATGCAACAAAAGCATACCTGGACAGAATTATCAGTCAGATTGGCCTCTCCAGAGACCAGACTCCAACATTCTTGTATCAGTGTAGGATCATCTTGACAGAGAATGGAACAAAAGGCAGCCAATATCCAAAGAAAACCTTTGAATTTTCTTCAAGAAGCCTGGAGAACTATTCCTGGAGACTACTTAAACAAATGACAAGAAAGCTCGTCTAAGAGAGTTCAGACTGTGTTGAAGACTAAAGCTGGTCATATTAAATATGGACTTTAAAGCTTGTTAGAACTGTACACTGTTTTTAGCTTATATAAAATATTTCCATGTATATTTGCACATTTCAATAAATCAGTGGCTCAAGAGTTTTGCACAACCCTGTGTGATTCCTTCAGAGCTCAGTTTCTTCATCTTGTACTCAGCAACCAAATCCTGAAACACCACTCAGTTTAAGTCAAAGGCTGAGATACAGGTAATGTAATAGATGCATGTAATGTAATAGAACTAAAGTTTGGGTAATTAAAATTTTTAGGTGTGATGGGGTTTAAAAAAATGCAAACAAAGGTAAAAGGTGAAAGAGAACTGTTGTGTAATCATAGATCTAGTCTAGGATAATTGCAGAGAGAACAATTGTCCCAGGGACTCTGTCCTTAGAGAGAAACAGTCTGAGCGTGTGGGTGTTGGTGGGTGATGTCGCTGTCCAAGGTGCTGAACGCTTCCAGTTTCACTGCTGATTAAATCAATTCCAGCCACAAATCAAAAGTGTGGGTTCAGCTAGATCTGGTCACATTGTATTTTTATTTGTATTTTTGAAATTTGTACGAGTATATCCAACACTGTTTTTTACTAGTAAAACACACACATTACTAAATTAGTTAGGTCGAATTTCCCAGAGGAACCCACCCGAGGGATTAATAAAGTTCTATCTTAGTTTGTGTAGCTTCTCCACAAAATACCCTTAATCCGCTTCACTGTTCTATCTCCAGCTGCTCTTGCCTATAACTGTATCTAGGTCAGGCGGCACTTAGTGAGTCACCTCGTGACTGTGATTGCCAGAGGAGAAAGGTTACCTGATCACCATCCTCATTCCCCTCAACCCATCACATGGAAAAATCAGAGCTGATGGGAGAAAGTCATGCTCAAGAGAAATATTAACTTATTTGGAAAACTCAGGAGCCAGATGGATTTTCAGTTAGAAGCCACATTTAAATGTACTAGTTCATTACTGCATGCATAATATTTTAGTAATTTTATATCAACGGTTATGATTTAAATTCACTCTTCTTGGCTTTTCACGGAGAAACATGGAAAAGCATATATGTGGATCACTGTCTGTTTAGTGTCCAATATACTTACTGAAACAGATTTGCGAAGCAGACATTAGGTACAATATTCTAAATGTCGAAATGTGCAATACTATGTGTGCAATACCTGGAATGTCATTTAGATTCTTTCCAGAGTGTAATATAACTCTCTCTGGACAGTGTTTTCATATAGTAAGTATTATTAGTAGATTGCTGCATTCTCTGCTTTATTTTTCTTTGTCTTTATACCTCTCAAAAATGTAACTTCACCTGAAATTCCAATGTGCATGGACTGCTGGTCCTATGCGCAAAAGGCAAATAAAAATCTGAATCATGGACGAACTGAAAGGAAACCCCTCTTTTTTCTTTACTTTGGCTGTTGCAAGACACATTTATCATGTCAACATTTTCTGACTAATGTTAAACCACATGAGACTTAGAAACTCTTCAGAGCCTTTAATAATACAGTATATACAGCTTGTTAAGGCTAATAACAGTTGACACAGAATTAATATTGTTGTTTGTGGGAAGTTAACACAGACACAGAAGAACACTTTACAGTTCAGCAGTGAGAAGCAGGGATATTTGTCTTAAATCAGTTTCTAAATGATCTAATCATAAGCCATATAATAAAAAAAAGGGGCATTCGGAAGCATATACTTTTGTCTTTAATACAAAAGGAGCAGAACAGAAAGGCGCACTCTGCATATATCTGCATTAGCATACAAATTTCAGAAAACCTTTAAAATAATATTTTGACACACCTCTGGCTCAGTGAACTATAATCACAGTAGACTCATACAAAACACAACACTGCAGACTCAACTCACAAACGCACCCCAGTAGACTAAAGCAACAAATAATTTACTGAAATAAAAATAATTAAAAAGTTGTGTTTCCATGCTCCACTGGAACCAATATGTATCTGTAATCAGGAGCAGAAGAAAGTCAAGTCCACCTAATTACAGGCCGTGTAATGAACCACCTGCTGTGAGACTATGTCGCTGAATGAAGTGGGCCAGAAATGCTGTGTACTCATATTGTACACGCACAAACAGTGTCCCCACTCACACACAAATCCCACTCCCTACAAATTACACTCATACTCAGCGAGAATTTTAAGACCTCCACACTATAGAAAACCCCAGTCTGCATAAACAGCCTGACATGCATGCAGAGTAGGCTGAACACAAATTTCCCCCAAAATAAACTAAGGCTAACGGGAGAACAAATGCTTTTCAGTGTCCCCGCTGTGATCGGTAATAACACAATGTTTCTGTTTTTGGTGCCGACTGACACATCAGTGCATTTCATTTTGATTTAGAAGCACACAAACACACTGTAGGCTGTATATGCACATACACCGCCAAGGCAAAAAAATTACCCTAGAATAACCTGATATGAGCAAATGTCTGTCCACTTCCAATGTAACCCGCCTCACACATGCACACACAAACAGGCCATAGCTACCGCGCTAACCTTTTATCTCTAAATGATAAATGGAGGGCGTGGAGGATTCTGCCGTAGACAATATTGCCAATTTTCTACTTTGATGGCTTTTAAATTCTAACAGATATTTTTCTGAACTTTCAATTCATCATCCTGGACAATGTCCACTCAACCAGCAGAGCTGAGCTCAAAGGGCACATCCATTCTCAGACATGTGCATGCACACACATACACCAACCCCCCACCCCCCACACACACAGATACACACACACACACACACACACACACACACACACACACACACAGAGGCAGAAGTAAAGACATATTGGTTCAGCTCCCTAATTTTGCCTGCAAGACCTCAAATCGAAAGACTCATTCTGTTAACTAATTTGTTTCTTTGAAGCTGTCTGAAAACGGAGAATTATTTAAGGGCTTGAGGCATCTCACCAAAACATTCTTACAGAAAACAGCAGCTGCTGGTGAACTTTAAGTATCATTCAAATAAATAACTGATGCATCATCGCTACGACTCTTCTTTGTGGGTGTAATAGTTTTCAGAGTTAATCAAGTAAAGGTAAAGTTGAAGATCCCTATGCAGCTGACATTAAACTTAAATATTTTGATTTCAGCTATGATAAAGTATATTGTACTGCTCTGGACAAGGCATGCTGGAATGTAAACATTTAATATCTTATTCTAGACAGCAATATGTTCAGATACCCGGAGCCAAATAGAGTGAAATTCTAAGGGCTTAAATAGATACAGTACATCTACATCGTTTTGTGACTCCAAATCGACTGCTAGAGTTGATTGACTGCACTCAAGACACTGTTTGAATTGTACCAGAAGGGCCCTTCACAGTGAATGCAACAATGGTACTGCTGTGCTCTGAAATGCGCATGAATGGTTTGCTGCTGATTCAGGCAAAGCACACCGTTATGAAATGACACGTCAGGACAGAAAAGACTGTTTAGAAAAAAACAAAAAACAAACAAAATAACCCCACCCCGCTCAAATGTAACACAGGTATGCAGTGGCCAGAGCCCTCAACCGGTCCAGGATATGACATCATCCCCTGGCTCATATATACTTCATCTTGTTCCCAGAAGTGTTTAGTGGGTAATTGTGTCCATAGACAGACAGAGCTCTGCTTTCATTTTTGCTAATTAATATTCAATATTTACATTGATGTACAAAAGCATTTAAACCACAGTGAAGTCCATGTAGTTTAATCTTTGTGTGTGTGTGTGTGTGTGTGCGCGCGCGTGTATATATATATATAAGTAAAACATTCAAGGATTTGTGTTAACTGCAAATGTTAGCAAGCCTTACCTGCTTTCGTGACCCATTGTAACCTTACATTACAAAGTCAGACCACGCTGCTGTGGCTAATTTGTTTTTTAAAATTGTATGCTTATTTAATAATTGCTTTGTATATTTTGAAGAAATAGAGTAAATATTTAATTTCAGCTTGTTTTTTTTCTCATTGTGATTTCAGTAATCCAAGATACCTGACACTAATCTTAATGACAAATTACTTTGAAGTCTTTCAGATAGGACAGAAGGAGACTGTGGGGTTACTAACAATATAGTGAAGCTGTCAGCTAACAGCATATCAGCATGAGTTGAGTGTCCTGCTTAGGAAATGTATTGCTCAATACATAAATGTGTTACCATTGTTCACTTTCTGTGTTACATGCATTTAGAGAAATCTGGCTTTAGAACACATTAGCAGGTTGCAGTAAAGCTCATCTTACTGTGTATCATGTGTCACAAGGCATGTTTTCACTACGTTTTATAAGATGCTTGCTAGTGGTATTATTTACATGTTTAACATATTTATGTTTTTTCACAATTAAAGACATATAAACACATTTCTTATTTATGCTTTATCTTTTACCTTGCAACCTTGCATTTCATTACCACAATAAATTCATGATGTTAATCTGTAATAAACTATGAAAAATCAATAACATGTCACACAGTTTGTGTCCTTTCCTCACTATTATTCTTGTACACAGGCTCTTCTGTTGTGCTGCATGGGGATGCTCCAATCACACAGAGAAAAGGAGTGTACATGTACAGAGAGCTTAAGAAAAAAATCTTAGCTATGGATTAAAAAACAACAATAAATACGCAAAGCACTCAAATAAATGCACCAAATTTCAACCAAATTTTGCACCAAAATTTGCACCAAATTTTTCTTCTTGTAATAAAGACCAGACCAATGGGAAAAAAATGTTTTGATCATTAAATAAAGAAAGTGGGCACATCTTGAAAAACTGGATACATCTCGAGGTCAATGCAGTGAGTCTTCAGGATGAATCTTCCTGTGCTGAGAGAGAGGTAGTAACAGTCAAAAGGACCACAAGGCCCTAAAAATTATTTTAGGACTTCTCAAATATGCCGTGACTCTATTTATAGCCCTGTATAAAAAATATACGTAGCTTTTTTGCTGATTCATGTGCATTTATGATTTTCATTGGTGGAGTGTTCACAAACGTGTTTTAATGCACAAATAAATTTAATTCATGTGTGCAGATATTATATTGTATGATGCTCCATGATCATTGCTGTAAAGAAACAGTGAATGAAGGTGGAATGACTCTCAGGGTGGTCTCTAGCAGTGGTTGAAGATAGAAAGATACCTATCTATCTATCTATCTATCTATCTACCTACCTATCTATCTATCTATCTCGTTTAGAGAAACATTGTGTTCTTTTTAAAATGTAAAACTGAACAAATAATTAAAATAATTTGCAAAAAAAAAAAAAAAAAAAAAGAACTGCAATGTATACCACATGACATACACACCCCAAGTAACACACACACACACACACACACACACACACACACACACAAAGGGACCTCTTGCCCATCACCATTTGCTAGCCTTGTGTTTATGTCCTTGCCTACAGCCACATCAGTTTCACCAGCTGGGCTTCACAGAGATTACTGTCCTATAGCAGTGCACATTTGTGTGTTTGTATGTGTGGGGTGTTGGTCGGGTCTGTCCGCCTGTAGAAAGAGGCAGAAACCGAGAAACACTCAAGTAAACAATGACCTTTTTTCAAGGTTTTCAAACCTCTTGTGAGGATTGTTGCCCTTGCTCTTGCCAAAGATTTGTCAAAGCTTCACTGTACTTCAGGATAAAGACTGACCATCCGGTACTGTAGACACAGAACAAAAATAACTTGTGAAAATCTGCTACAATTCTGATTTTATGTGCAGCCGCAGTGACTTGAAACATAATATGACAAATATACAGCAGTTCTGCTCGTGAAGTTTAAACTGTATTGAATAACTTTTGCTTTGAGACATTGTGTGTCCTTATGCTTGACGTAGCCAATAGAAGATAGAAGAAAGGTGTCATCTAGGCTTCAGTGTTCTGATTGTTACTGAAAAATGGCCCAGTGTTCACTAAGAAAACATTCTTAGTGACACTGCACTACCACCAGCCTAGACTTATCATTATTATTATTATTTAAGCTCCTGACACCAAACGAGCCTGCCATCTGAATGCCTCAGCTAAAATTTAGATTCAGCACTTTGTTCAGTCTAAGATGCTCTTATGGTCAACACAGTTATAAAGAATAGCTATCGAAGTAATTCTAAACCAGCCTGAACCTTCTCATCTGACCTTCCACGCCAATAAGATAGTCAGTCTAAAGAACTGCTGCTCACTGGATGTGTTTGGGTTTCTCTGTAAATGAAAAGACTGTTATGACAAGGCCATGGGCATAGCTGGACTGGCCATCGGGCGTACCGGGCATTTGCCCGGTGGGCCGCTGGCGATTTTTTGTTTTTATGGGCCGATGGATTTTTTTTTCTTTAGGAAAGGTATATATAATGAAAGGTGTTGGATTGGCCAATTGGTCATGATCGACTCTGGGCTGGACCAATTACAGCCGAGGAGGCCGGATGCACCCTCCCCCTTGTTTAGCAATCACGTGACTTTCGCGCATTGCATGCCGGGAACTCGTGGCAAAACAATCCAAGTACCGCATCAAATGCAAGAATTTGCAGCACCGCAAAACGTTCATTCTCCGGTTCCAATGCCTTCTTGTTTTTCTTTGCCGCACAAAAAAGGAATGTACAAAACAAAAGGAGAACAATGCCGGTCCGTACAAAGACAGACTCGACGAAAAGACAAAGAAAAGATACGAGGAAAAAAAATCAAAGGAGTGAAAGGGTTAGACCCTTATGAGTGGACAAAAGACGTCAGCGTGCTGCCCAACTTTCACCATGCTCAGATTTATAATTATACGGTTCTTGGAGTGAGTGCATACACTCGTGAAGTTTAGTAACTTCAGGTCACTGCAACAAGCCCAGGTACAGTTTACCGCCGGATGGGTGCAGGACCTTAAAATGCACCGTGTAGAAAGTAAAGACCATCGTACGAACAAAGGTAAGTTTACCAGTCTCACAAATCGTCGTCATAGATACACATTCGTTAACCGTTTATTAATATAACCTTTGAGCTCAACGGTAATTAATTAGTAGTGGAAATAATTTCTGGTAGCGTTACAGAAATGTAGCAGTGACAATAATATTGTATGCTGTAATCGCACTGGGCAATTAGTGATACAAAACAACTGTTTTATCCTGTGAATAAAAGTATATGTTTTTGTCAATGTACCATAATAACAGAAGCGAAACGCAATATTGTGTCAGGACAATTCACTATTTATGCACAATAAACACAATAAATAAAGGAGCATAGCGCGACAATTTCTGTTCAGCGCCAGACTTGCTTGTAACCTATATCACCAATTATGTTAAGAAAAATGACGTATTAACTACTACAAAACTCTGACCTTTGTGGGAATGCTTGGAGCAGACTAACATGTGAGCTGCAGTGTTCTGAGACGTTATATTTGGTATATCCAGACCATCCGTCGGCTCTTACTTCGGAAACATGGCTTAAAAAATTTCTCTTCAACGACATAATCCGATAAAAAAAAAAAAAACGATCTCTTTACCCGTCGGCTTCCCGTGGCTGTCATGCGACCGGCTATTGCAGTTAATAATACAAGAGCTTCTTGCCATTTTTTGGGTTTCTTTTTATCGCTGTGTAACTGAGTTCAATTGAAAGCCTGCGTGCGCTACTACTGCTTGCCACAAGTTCCCAGAATCCTTTGCGGTTTTACCCCTGAATGACGTCACATTTATCCTGGTGGGCCGGTCTCTAGTCAAAATGCCCGGGCCGATTTTTTGTCCCAGTCCAGCCTTGGCCATGGGGATTAGTACAAAGGAATATTCAAACTAGGCAACCATGACAATCTCCAGTGGTTGAAAGAAAATAAGATGACATTTATTTGCCCGTTCTTTATGGAAGAAATATAGTATCATCAGAATTCAAGTATTTTTAGACATTGAATTTATGACACTGAATTTTTATCCTCCAAATTTCCCTGCAAAAATATTCACCTGCAAAAATTCACCTGCAAAAATTCACCTGCAAAAAATTCACCTGCAAAAATTCACCTGAAAAAAATTCACCTGAAAAAAATTCACCTGCAAAAAATTCACCTGCAAAAAATTCACCTGAAAAAAATTCACCTGCAAAAATTCACCTGCAAAAATTCACCTGCAAAAATTCAACTGCAAAAGTGATGAACTTTAATGACCCAAGCCAGAGCAATCAGCACCAGATCGAGTCGAGTGGCTCTCAGCCAATTAAATTACGCTGTTTGATCACATGACACCGTTAGCCAGCAGTGTGTCTCCTAAAAGAGAGCTGTTTAAAGGTGAGTGATTAAGTTTTTCTCCTAAATAGAGATCATTACAGAACGCCTAGTCCTACTTAAAATCCCATTTATTATTATTATTTTTTATCATCTACTCGAACTAAGGAAAACGTTTGACTAACTCAAAGACAATTTCCACGCCTCCCCTGCCTGACTGCAGAGGCAGTTTTGAATTTAGGAGCGCCAAGATGGCAGCGGCAAACCCTGGCGGCTCTCCGGTGAGTATATATATTTTTTTATCTTCAAGTTTGTCTTTTGAAACCTTAATTTTATTTAAATCCGTTGCTCACGTATAAAGTACACAGACGGGGTCTTTGCTCAACTCGTCTGAGGCGTGTCTCACTAAGCGCTACATGCTAGCATCCTGCTAACCGAGCTACCCTTTACATGCTGTGCTTTAGAAAATGGGATACTCGTTAAAAAAATACTCCGCAGATATTGATAGATAGACGAACACTGCAAATATAATGTTGGAAACGAGAACGGCCTTTGGTGAAGGGGTAAAATACACCATGAATAGAGCCATAGAGTGAATGGCTGCCATGGTTGCAGAACAGCCTGATTTAATGACAAGAATGGGGAAGAGTGAGGTGAAGTGAACCAAAGCCACAAAACACGGTCAGACAAGGCGGCAAAAGGGCAGTGATCTGTCCGTCAGTATGAAGTTGGTGTGTGCTTTGGTGAACAAAAACTCCAGACCGGTAGCAGGAAGATGGGAGACTCGTGTTTCACTGGAATAGTGGTGAATTAAAACATCCTTTGTTGGGGACATTTCGGTGTAAATGCATCCATACAGGCAAGACAGAGGCAGACTAGACAGTGAAGAAAACAAGGCAAACATTAGAAATATAAAAACGGAAATATAGGATGAGTCGGGGATGAGTTCCTGCCCCAAGTGGAGGAGTTCAAGTATCTCGGGGTCTTGTTCGCGAGTGATGGGAGAAGGGAGCCGGAGATCGACAGACGGATTGGGGCTGCAGCTGCAGTAATGCGGACGCTGCACCGGTCCGTCGTGGTGAAGAGGGAGCTGAGTGTAAAAGTGAAGCTCTCAATTTACCGGTCGATCTACGTCCCTACCCTCACCTATGGCCACGAGCTGTGGGTAGTGACCAAAAGAACGAGATCGCGGATACAAGCGGCAGAAATGAGCTTCCTCCGAAGGGTGGCTGGCCTCTCCCTTAGAGATAGGGTGAGAAGGTCGGCCATCCGGGAGGGGCTCAGAGTAGAGCAGCTGCTGCTCCACATCGAAAGGAGCCAGCTGAGGTGGTTCGGGCATCTGACAAGGATGCCCCCTGGGCGCCTCCTGGGTGAGGTGTTCCAGGCATGTCCCACCGGGAGGAGGCCCCGGGGCAGACCCAGGACACGCTGGAGAGATTATATCTCTCGGCTGGCCTGGGAACGCCTTGGTATTCCCCCGGATAAGCTGGAGGAGGTGGCTGGGCAGAGGGAGGTCTGGGCCCCCGCGACCCGGCCTCGGATAAAGCGGATGAAGATGGATGGATGGAAATATAGGATTAATATAACATACAATTAGGGAAAATGTAAGGAACACAATGTAAATGATATTGTAAAGTCATTAAAACAGCATACTCTGATTAAAAGAAACACATAATTGGGTAGGATAATAATAATAATAATAACAATAATAATAATTAAAAAAAACAAAAAAAAAACATGTACAAGATGGGTATGTATACTTGTAGCCAGAATTTAACAACTATAAAGTTGTAGCATGTCAGTACCTTACCCCATCCATTATATCCACACTTTCAGAAAAGGATATGGTCAATATCTTTACAAATACTATCTAAACTTAAACGGGATATTCCCTCTGCTTCTTCTGCTTCTCGTATACACCCTCAGGGTTTGTGATCAGCCAGCGGCTGATATGATCATTAATCCTGTAAAATAATATTCTTTCGGTTTATGAATCTGTTTGCATGGATTTCTTAATCTGTTTCCACTGTTAGCAGAAGTTGTGCATGCAGTTTTGGTGTGCTGCTCTCCAAGACTACAAGCTGCGTTAAAGTTGGAAGTAACTGGCCGATGTTCCACTGTTGAAGATCAGCTGTGCCCATTTGTTGCACATTGTGGGTATGGAGAAGTTGAGGCTCTTGCAGGCTACCCACAATTTCCCCAAACTGAGCGATTATACATCTTGCTTCCATATTTGTATCTTGTGTCACTAAAAATGCATTTTATTTTAATTTTATACATTGATTAATGACCTGCAGAATCTCCTTATCATATTAAGTGATTCATAATTGTCACTTTATGCTTTCTCCATCTTGAAAGTGATTACATCCTTTAGGTTCATTTTCTGCAGGCAGGTTTCTGACAGAACAGGCAGATTTAGAATATAACATGCAGCGTTCTATAGATGGACACATAAAGAAATGAAAAATTACATGTATGTGCTAACTTTCTAAACACTGTTACATTAATGATTAAGTAGATAAAACATTTATGTCAGCCTTGGCTCATAGTTCATTTAAAGACAAGAACTTTGTGTGTGTGTTTCAGGTACTGCACTCTCAAAGACTGAATGAACCAGCATTGCAGCCATGGGTCACCGTGAGCATCACAGGGAAGGTTGAAGCCGCCCACTGCAGCTGTAAGGCCGGAGTCACGGAGACCTGCACCCACGTCACTGCTCTTCTGTTTAATGTAGAAGCAACAGTGTTGATCTGTGGCACAAGGACTGTTACAGGTGAACCTGCATACTGGGTTTTGCTGGGTAATGTGACCAAGATACAGTCAGAGGTTGGCCATAAGATAGACTTCTCCTCTTCAGCTGCCCAAAAAAGGCTCTTGATCAAAACATAAACAGACCATCTGTAGTGACAGGTAAAAGGAGCCGTCCTCAAAAAAGAAATCCCACCTGCTACTGTGGAGGAGTTGTCACTGCTATAATGCCATCATGTTTTATCTAGGGGTCTAGATTTATGCCTATAGTGCACTGCCATGTAAATAATTTGCATTTACTGAATGAGTATCACTGTTCAAAAATTGAATAAAGAAACAAACTAATTTTTGCCTTTTTTTATTAAAACCACTTTATAGAACATCACATCAGTTACAATGTAGAATCCATGTCACTGGAGCATTTTGATTCAATAAACAGTAAAAAGGTGAGCTGTGAAGACCAAGGACAAGTGCAGTTCACAGGTTTTTTATCCAAGGAATCCCAGAAGATTGCATGGTGTCATTGCCCAGCAGTTGTTCGCAGGACATATGGACTCAACCTCAACAATCCCTCACACTGAGCAGCATGAAGTGACAGTGCAGAGGAAAAACTCCCCTTTAACAAGAAGAAACCTCCAGCAGAACCAGAACCCGGTTCAGTACCAGCAGCCATCTGGGTTTGGAGGAGAGAGACAGACACAGAACTACCAAAAGTATATTTTTTTATGTGATTGACTGTTGTTGTAATTCAAGCCCTGAGTGTAGAGCAGGTAAGATATAAAGTTGCATCCTAAATTCCATGCTCATGCAGAGTGTTTAGTTTATGACTTTTTCACCTGGTCATTGAACAGATGGTCTTTTAGGGTTGACCAAGCTGGTACCTTGACTCTGTTCTCTGCAAGATGTTGCAAAAAACAAAATCATATGGAGACAATATTGGACACAAAAAATATATAACAATTTAGTTAAATGTAGCATTAACTCATAAGTCTTGCTAAAGTAAACCTTGTATTCTGATTCATCACAGCAGCAGTTCAGTTGGATGATGTCAGCAACTGCAGCAAGTGTCTTGCTGACTGAATAATTTCATCTTGCATAATCTGAAACAAACACATAAAGACAGAAACAATTTATAAATTAACGTTCGATAAAATCTAAGAATTAATCATTTATTAGATACCAATATGAATATGTCTACCATAAAACTTGTGTGGAGCGAAGTTACATTCAATCAAGATGGTCTGGCATGCTACAACTTTATAGTATTCTGGCTACAAGTATACATACCCATCTTGTACATGTTTTTTAACATTATTATTGTTATTATCCTACCCAATTATGCGTTTCTTTTAATCAGAGTATGCCGTTTTAATGACTTTACAATATCATTTACATTGTGTTCCTTACATTTTCCCTAATTGTATGTTATATTAATCCTATATTTCCATCCATCCATCTTCATCCGCTTTATCCGAGGCCGGGTCGCGGGGGCCCAGACCTCCCTCTGCCCAGCCACCTCCTCCAGCTTATCCGGGGGAATACCAAGGCGTTCCCAGGCCAGCAGAGAGATATAATCTCTCCAGCGTGTCCTGGGTCTGCCCCGGGGCCTCCTCCCGGTGGGACATGCCTGGAACACCTCACCCAGGAGGCGCCCAGGGGGCATCCTTGTCAGATACCCGAACCACCTCAGCTGGCTCCTTTCGATGTGGAGCAGCAGCTGCTCTACTCTGAGCCCCTCCCGGATGGCCGACCTTCTCACCCTATCTCTAAGGGAGAGGCCAGCCACCCTTCGGAGGAAGCTCATTTCTGCCGCTTGTATCCGCGATCTCGTTCTTTTGGTCACTACCCACAGCTCGTGGCCATAGGTGAGGGTAGGGACGTAGATCGACCGGTAAATTGAGAGCTTCACTTTTACACTCAGCTCCCTCTTCACCACGACGGACCGGTGCAGCGTCCGCATTACTGCAGCTGCAGCCCCAATCCGTCTGTCGATCTCCGGCTCCCTTCTCCCATCACTCGCGAACAAGACCCCGAGATACTTGAACTCCTCCACTTGGGGCAGGAACTCATCCCCGACTCATCCTATATTTCCGTTTTTATATTTCTAATGTTTGCCTTGTTTTCTTCACTGTCTAGTCTGCCTCTGTCTTGCCTGTATGGATGCATTTACACCGAAATGTCCCCAACAAAGGATGTTTTAATTCACCACTATTCCAGTGAAACACGAGTCTCCCATCTTCCTGCTACCGGTCTGGAGTTTTTGTTCACCAAAGCACACACCAACTTCATACTGACGGACAGATCACTGCCCTTTTGCCGCCTTGTCTGACCGTGTTTTGTGGCTTTGGTTCACTTCACCTCACTCTTCCCCATTCTTGTCATTAAATCAGGCTGTTCTGCAACCATGGCAGCCATTCACTCTATGGCTCTATTCATGGTGTATTTTACCCCTTCACCAAAGGCCGTTCTCGTTTCCAACATTATATTTGCAGTGTTCGTCTATCTATCAATATCTGCGGAGTATTTTTTTTAACGAGTATCCCATTTTCTAAAGCACAGCATGTAAAGGGTAGCTCGGTTAGCAGGATGCTAGCATGTAGCGCTTAGTGAGACACGCCTCAGACGAGTTGAGCAAAGACCCCGTCTGTGTACTTTATACGTGAGCAACGGATTTAAATAAAATTAAGGTTTCAAAAGACAAACTTGAAGATAAAAAAATATATATACTCACCGGAGAGCCGCCAGGGTTTGCCGCTGCCATCTTGGCGCTCCTAAATTCAAAACTGCCTCTGCAGTCAGGCAGGGGAGGCGTGGAAATTGTCTTTGAGTTAGTCAAACGTTTTCCTTAGTTCGAGTAGATGATAAAAAATAATAATAATAAATGGGATTTTAAGTAGGACTAGGCGTTCTGTAATGATCTCTATTTAGGAGAAAAACTTAATCACTCACCTTTAAACAGCTCTCTTTTAGGAGACACACTGCTGGCTAACGGTGTCATGTGATCAAACAGCGTAATTTAATTGGCTGAGAGCCACTCGACTCGATCTGGTGCTGATTGCTCTGGCTTGGGTCATTAAAGTTCATCACTTTTGCAGTTGAATTTTTGCAGGTGAATTTTTTGCAGGTGAATTTTTTGCAGGTGAATTTTTTGCAGGTGAATTTTTTTCAGGTGAATTTTTTCAGGTGAATTTTTGCAGGTGAATATTTTTGCAGGTGAATATTTTTGCAGGGAAATTTGGAGGATAAAAATTCAGTGTCATAAATTCAATGTCTAAAAATACTTGAATTCTGATGATACTATATTTCTTCCATAGTTCTTACATACAAAACGAACAAGCTCCACATCTCTAGTTCCATTTATTTATTTAAATTGTTAGCATTGTATCTCATTGGAGCATCCTCAACACTGCTCCAAATGTTTCAGCTTATGTTCAAAAGCTCACTAAGACTCTTGTACCCTTTGATCTTTATGTTTGTCTAGTTTTTACTTGTTCAGGTTCAGACTTTTGTTGCACTGGTGACACGTGTATTCAGTTTTATTGGATAAAGGTTGCACCTATAGGGTTGAATTTTCAGTGTTAAATATAAAGCATAGAGATGCACTGTCTTGATATTCTGAGCCACTACTGTGCAATAGAAGAGTCTGGCTGATAGCTGATGCTAATGTTTTTTATTTATTATTTTATGTTGTTTATTGTTTTATTTCTCTTTTCTGTCCGAACTGTAGATTATTCTTCATCACTCTGTCTTTAAAGACAGTGCAAAATACAATCTTACACAACTCGATGATCAAGCACTGCTGCCATCTCATACAGTCATTGTCTTAAAGAAGTGAACAAGGCTAATATTAGTCAGCACCTAGAAGTACAATAGAAGTGAATACTCCTATTGTGGTGAATACTTCCCTGTGGAGCATCTCAGGTGAAGGTTTATATTTCACCATGACAACGTTCAAAGCAAACTACCAAGAAAAAGAAGGAGTAACTTCAGAAAAACTGTGAATATTGTGCAGAGTGGATGTAAGAGCATCTGTGTACAAACCAGAAAGTGCAGGTCAAAATGCAGTGTACATAAGTCTTAACAGGAAAAAAAAGTGTATTCTTATTATTTAGATAATCTACTTAGTCAGTACTGGAATCATCAGAATCAGAGTACTTTATTAACAGGATTAATTTAGTTTGTTACAAACTGTAAATTTTAGAATACAGTGGAAAATGGTGAGGTGGAACAACTCAGTTATTCTGTGAAACAACACATATTTTGCACTAATAAATGTTTGCTTTTTACCTAAGTGATAACGACTGCACAATTTCCTGAGTGCTGTGACAGTCAGGAGTGTCACAGCACTGTTGTGTAACACTAAGAGTGCCGTGACATTTCTACATACTAATATGTGTGCATTTTACAGTATTGTTGCCAAGGGATGAAAATGATACATGGCTTTCATATATTGTTGTAGGTTCATAATTGCCAAAAATGTCTCTTGTTAGTCTTTTGGTAGGTGGTTGCCAGGCAACCTGATGATGTTATAATATATCTTTTATTACCAAAGTTGTATCAGCATAAATTAGATGTTATTGCCATGTATTGAACATTATATAATGTTTTTTTGTTAAGGTGCTATAGGTGCATAAATGTTTAAAACGTATCATTTTAGCCCTTGGTGGTTGCTAGGCAACATGATGACAACACAATATCTAATATAGATATAAACCTTTAGGGGGTATCCGGTCTTTAAGTCCGACGTAATGTAAGTCCAGGTCCAAACTCCGCTTCAGGTCCCAGAGTCAAACAAACACTGTGGCATTACCGAGAGTTACAAACTGTCTAAATTCTTTCATCTTTAAAAAAAATGATCAGTGTGGCTGCTCTACCAGGGGTAACAATTGAGTTTAACGTACAGCTCTGCCAACACTTCCTGCATAAATGAAGACAGAAAACTAATCAGTAGTAATGTTTGTAGGGTCACTGAAGTTGGACTAGCTAGTATATAACAATGTGGCTAGCTACACAGCTATGGTTAGCATAATATAAACACGTTTGCACAGTGAAGCTGGAAGAGGAATGCTAACGTTTTTCCACTCAATAAAAGTTAACACAAGTGTTCCCGATGGTTGGGGACAAATGCAATTGCATGGCAGGATGCTGTAAATGGACCAAACTTCAGTCAGGAGAACAACTGAGATAATCCATCCAAAATATGAGGCTAGTCATTAATTTACTGCTGCATGGTCTGGGCTGTAGTTACATCATAAGGTTTTAAAACTGAGCTTTAAAACATGCTGCTGATGAATAGCGGTAATAAAAACCGATAGAGGCCGATAGTGATCACTGACTGTTTTTAGGGGCTTGTTCAGATTAAACAGAACAAGATACAAAGCATTAAAACATGTTAAAAGCAAAGCAGCCTTAATAAACACAGAGTAGTTTGGACCTGGAAGCAGGGTTCATACGCCATCTCTTAACAACCGGATAAGATGTCTGCCTGTGCCATTTGGTTGCACAACTCTTGATTGTGCAGGAAGAGTTTGCACAGAAAGAAAGAAACAGACAGGCCTAGAGTTGGTCTATTATAGTTAAATACTGCCTACATATGTAATGTGAATACAAAATAAGATGATTTCCTTCCTCATCAGAGAATGTCTCAAAGATGAGAAACAGTTGAGTATATGCCAACGGCAATATATGATTCAATAATTCAAAGGTATTTATATATTCAGCAAAAGCATTAGTATCTGGTTCTTGTTTGAGAGTAAGCTTAAGACATGATCAGTTCAGTAAAGAAGGAACACAACATGCAGTAATGCTTCACCTTCAAAGGTTCTCATGTTAAAAATGGTGAAAGTGAGGCAGCACCTCATTAATCTCTTTGTCTTTTACAATAAGGAAATGTGTCTTTTACTTTATTCTTGTTATTTTTCCCTTACATTGACATCTCTTTTGCAGAAGCTTTGTTGCACTTACATTTCTACATTAGAATTACTACATTTTTATTTCTCCAAATATATTTACAAAACAGTTGCAACTTTATATTTTTATGGAAACATGTGTAACCAGCAAGTATTTATGATTTAATAAATGACCTTATTTAATTTATCCTACTAATTTACTTTGCTGTCTCCAGGCTCTGTCTATTCACGGTCATTAACAGTTAGCGAGAAAGCAAAAACGGGTGATGAGAATTGAAATTGTACGTAACAGCACCACATTAAGTGAGGTGAATGAGATTTTCATGACAAGAATGGTTACACAGTGTGGAAGAAAAATGGATAAAGTGTGATGTATGATTTAATAGAGATCTGCTCTACGTGACACAAGTCGTTTCTGTCCATTAAAATAAAGCAGTGATCAGTTTAGTAAATGTTCTTCTGCTCATATCACTTTTCTGCTAGCTCGCTTAGGTGACATGCATGCACGGAAACACACACGCGTGTCCACGCATGCACTCTGGCACGGTCGCATGCTCGTGCACACACACACACACACACACACACACACACACACACACACACTGCACAAACATCATGTCAAACTGAATAAAGTGCAATGACAGCTGGGTAAAATTGCTCCTATAAATCATGTGTCAGACTGGTCTAAATTCTATCTGCCATCCATACATGCACTCAAATTTGTCCCCAAAGCCACACGCACACACTCGCATATATATATATATTTATATATATGGATGGATCTGCCAACAATACTGCAACTACTAACCTGACAAATTCCCTCTCATAAACACATAAACGGAGGGCTCCATTTTTAAGCAGGCACAAAGCTGCAGAATAGTGGCTGTTAAGCATTTGGCACAATAGGGGGTATAACAAAATTCACAGACTTTTATATGATGGGGCCTTGTCCTGACCAGGTCAAAAACGTGCCACACATTCATTTCCCTTTTATGACTTGACTTAACTGTTTTCTTCTGTTGTGCTTGGAGGCATTGGAGACATACACTGCTGTATTTTTTTGATTTCCATTGTACTGGGTAGCAGCAATATATTCATTCTTCTTTTTGTTGTTACTTTCATGTAGCACCAAAAAATAAGACTCAACAGTAGTTTTGGGTTTAAAAAGTACATATTCTTCAGCTAGTAGACACATCTAACTGACAAGAAACCAACAGACTTAATGATGGAAGTGAAGATTGTATTTTTACTCTAAGCACCAACAGGAGAGGCACAGAGGTCCTTCTTTCTAACCCATTAAAGTCCAAACATCAGTTGATGTAGACATTAAATCTTTCGCAGGATGCCATAAAAGCAACCAAAATAAATGTTTAGGATGTAATGGACAGACTACTGGGATGAAACTTGGTATTCTACACAGTCTTCAGCTGTGGAGTTAAAAATCATCATGGATGTTGAAAACTTCTGGATTGTCCTGAGGACACTTTGGACAAATATTTCACTGAGTTTGATGAAATGTCAGAACATAATTAAAACTTCCCTCTCCTCTTGAAACCCCTCCAGACAACTTCTGACCAATCATCTGTTTAACACCCCAAGCATAACATTTTAATTGCGATAGAGGCTGACTTGTGACTGCACAAAAAAGTGACACATAGCACATTGTGCCGTTTGTCAAATAGCATAGTTATTTTGCCAAAAACAGGGATCTGGTAAGAAAAGAACAAAAGTGAATATAAAGATTTGAGGTGTCTGTCAGTGATCAATATCTGTAGATGAGCAATAGCCTATTGTGTGGATTATTTTTTCACAGAATATCAGCAGTCATCATTACTTGCTCACATTACATACTCATTCCTTTGTCTTGGAGGAGAGTTTTAATTATTACGTTGTTCTATGATTTTATGAGGGGTGAGGGTTGTTGTGATGTGCATAATAGAGACCATTGCAGTAAATAGTAAATCAGTAGTGCCCAGCACAAAAACTGTGTACACCCACAGCTTTACACACAGTCTTTTCTTTTGCGTTTTATTCTCCTTTAGACCTAAACTGGGTGCTTTGATTGGACACAGTCTAATATTCTTCTCATCAGTTTTCATGTAATGTCAACATGTTTTTGGGCAAGCAGCTTTTGGAACATGTGCTGCACGATGTAAACTTTTTTTTATGACAAGTTGTCAATGGATTCCTGACATGCCTCTGAATTAAAGCACCCTATGAGCTTGATTTCTTGCTTTTCATAGTTAAAATTTGTGAGTGCTATATAAGAAAAAAAAAAGTACCTTTTGTCTCTGCATCCTTGTCACATTGATCCAAACAAACCATTTTATATTACAAGCTACATTTTTTTCTACGGTCTTCATGTTTTCCTGTCACTGAATCCTCCAGTAGCTACAACCCTACAGTGTAAATGGTAATGCAACCCACTATCACAGTAAAACGTGTAATAGACACGCCCATCCAAAGTGTCCATTTCACGCTTTGCCTCTCCAGAGTGTGAAATGGACACGCATGCAGAAGTTGCAGTAAGCTGCAGTAACAGCAGACGACAATATTTTAATTCAATACAATTTGAAAGTAATCATGGGAAAATGTTTAAACAGACATTTTTACCACAATTATATGTGCAGATTAACTTAAGTGTTTCTGGCGATGTAATTCATACCTTTTTTGCTAACTACTGACTTCTTGGCTTTAACTAAATCATGTCCCCTTTCTGATGATACAATTTCTGCATGTGTGTCCATTTCCAGTGGTCACAGTGGACCAATGTGTCTATTACACACTTGGCCGTGATATCGGGTTGGGTAATAATAATAATAATAATAATAATAATAATAATGGATTGGATTTATATAGCGCTTTTTTTTTTTTTTTTTTTGCCTGTCCCATTTGGTTCTTTAGCCATCAGAATTGTTGTCTGAAGACCAACAAGGATACCCAATGGATTTACTTTGCCAAATGGATCATCGTGGCATTGCCGTATTGGTCCATTTGGTCGATCTTTGTTTTTATTATTTATTATATTTTATTTTCAGATGTTACAGACGGGACAGACATGAATGAGGGATAGGAAAGGGAGAAAGAAAGAGGAAGGAAAGGAAAAACAGAAGGGGAGAGGGACAGTGAGAAAGGGGGGGAGAAAAAAAATAAAAATCTCCTGGATCACCTGTTGAGAGAAGAATAGAAAACAAGCAGAAAAAAAAAACAAAGCAACATACTAAACACAACACCATCGCATTAATCTAGCTAAGTGTAAACAGCAGTAAATACTAAATATTCAATGTTGTTGTGCAGCACGCAGGACAGATGTGCTTCGAAGTAGCAGCCAAGAAAGGTGTAATTTGGGTCTACGAGCAGTGAACACCCGTGTGCATACCTGTGTGGATCCGCGCGCTTGCATTCCAAAGGTTTCTCCATGTAATGATCTGCTAGGGAGTGTGTGGGGGGGCCACAGCCCCGTCCTCCGGGGTGTGAAGCGGGTATGGAGGAGATCAAAACTCCAGACATCCAGAGGCCCCCAGAACACAAGAGACCATGGAAGACCAACAGAGGGGCAGCCGCGCCACTGTTCCAGTAAGAGCTGAGGAGAGTCCCAGATGAGGGCTCACTCAGCAGCCGCGGAGCAGAAGCCAGGGGGAGTTGCAGTGACGCGCCCATGAGCTCCGCCGGCCCCCAGCTGTGCCTGAGTGACCGAGCCCCAGGCCGAGAGGCCGGGGGCACCCAACCTCCGAAGGGGCCCAAGCGAGCCCTAGGCTCCAGGCCCCGATAAGCGACCGCCAAGGAGTGAGCCGGTGTGTACCTGGACGCCCACCCCCAGACACAAAGAACCACCAACGCACCGACACCTGAGGGAGTCCGCCACTGGCAGGGGAAGTGGTGGTGGGCCTGAGGTGTCCCCAGAGAGGTGGCGTCTGATACCCAACCTGACATATAGACACAGACATACAGGCACACACAGACACAAACATCCATTCCCCCCCCCCCATGCTCTCATATGCACTCACTCCACACTCAACCAACGTGGAGACAGACATAAAGAGACGCTGTACACACGATCACACTCCCCAAGCGTACTCTACAAACCGGGTCTAGGTACCCTTGCCCCTGGAGGGGGGAACTGCACCCAGACCCAGGTGGTGTTACCCTTTTCCCTGCGGTGGGGAGAGGCAGACCACCCCGACTCCGTAGCAGCAGGGAGGCCCCACACCCCAGACCGCAGTCGGACGGCCAACTCCTCCTAGCCCTCCCGCTCCAGCAGGCCGCAGAGAACGGGGGTGGGAGAAGACTCCAAACCTCCCTCCACCCGCTCATTGTAGTGTTGATGCATGTGTGTTCTAAGGTGCAATTAAAACCCAGGAGGGCATGGAGCTACCTGCCAAGGAGCAGCAGGTAAGCGCATAGTCCCTCCTGCTAGCCCTCAATGTCTAAGTGTATTTAAAATTGAGAGGTGGGCAACGACGCCAGGGGTGAGGTGTACACCCTGATGGTAATTTGGACTCCGTGATTGTGCCCACCCCCAAGATCCTATATGTATGTGTAATGAGAGTGTGAATAATGTGAATGTCTAAGTTGTGGGATAAAATTGAGGCAGAGGCAGCTAGAAGGGGACAGAGGGGGGGGGGGGGGGGGGGGGGTAGCCTCCTCTGCACCCTGGTGACATACCCCTACTCCAAGGCCCTGCATGTGTGGGTGGTTGTGGTGGAGCGGGAAGAGGGAGGCAGCTGGAGATGGAAGGAAGGGAGGGGCAGGTAACCCCTCCCTGGGGCCAGCTCCCCCGCTGACCCCAGTAGGCACTCCCATACTCCGCGACCCGCCAGGGAAAGGGGGCCCAGGCCCATCCAGACCGGGGCCCAGTGCAGCAGCGCCCCCCGGCCCCACAGAGCCCGGGACAGTCCACCCAACCCCACCACAGAGAAAACTGCACCCACCCCACCATCCACTCATCTTCCAGACTACATAAGACAGTAAACGCCCAGGCTGAGATCTTATATATATATATAGCGCTTTTCAAGGCACCCAAAGCGCTTTACAATGCCACTATTCATTCACTCTCGCATTCATACACTGGTGGAGGCAAGCTACGGTTGTAGCCACAGCTGCCCTGGGGCAGACTGACAGAAGCGAGGCTGCCATTTCGCGCCATCGGCCCCTCTGGCCAGCACCAGTAGGCAAGTAGGGTAAAGTGTCTTGCCCAAGGACACAACGACCAGGACAGAGAGCCCAGGGATCGAACCGGCGACCTTCCGGTTACAGATACGCTTCCCAACCCCCTGAGCCACGGTCGCCCGGTAGTACTGTGGGAGAGGATGTCAGAAAATGTAAGTGTGTCATGACAAAATAATTGAAAAGACATGATATTTCTCTGGATGTTTAATATTTCCACATATACATAAACTGTGACATATATTAAAAAAATCTTAGCAACTTGGTGTATAGGCACTGAGGTTATAAAAAACAAACAAGCAAAAACAGAAACAATCATTTGACCACGAAGAGACTTTCCATGGTTATGGACTTGCTTTTAAAACGACCAGGTTAAGCTGCCATGATGACTGAGAACCTGCTGAACTGCTTGTCATCTTTGCAGCTGTATTGTACAAACCAACTGTATTGACATCATGCTGACTTTTTTCTGGGTGTGCATTGAATGTAAAAGCTGAAATACGAGAAGCACTTGATTCATGCAATTTGTGCACTCGCCTTTATTCTCTCTCTCTCTGCCTCTCTCTCTCTCTATGATAAATCAATCAAAATGTGATAATTGCACAGATCTCTGGAGGACTGGCAAAATTACTTCAACACAGACCACGAATAAGATAGGAGCTAAAAAACAAAAGATACTGCTATATTGCTTCTTGCAATTCTTTGTATGACAAAACCCCATGTGGTTTTTTTTTTGTTTGTTTGGTTTTTTTTATCTCCTTTTTCCTATCACAAACATATTCTCATTTAAAACTGCAGGAAATCGAGAGGTGTCATATGTCTTTTTCGTGACATTTGTCACTGAGAAAAGCGGAGCGATCAGGCCTGGGTGCTTTGGCTGGAGGCCCTGCCATCCATCATGGAGAACGGGTGGTAAATGGCTTATGTAATTCTGTTTCAGATGAATGACCATGGAAGGGAGTGTCACCACTAACATTATTGTGATCTATACAGTAGCTATGAGAGAGGGAAACAAGTGTGAGAGAGAAACCCTTTTGGACCTGAAAGTGGAGACTAGCACACTGAGAGTACATGAACGAAATTGTGGAGGAGTAGTTGAACTGCTTTTGCAGTAACTACGCCTATAATGATCTCATTATCAGTTAATATATTGAATATATTTAAAATGATTGATTAATATATTTCAGCATCAGTGTCAAATGTTTAAAAAGAGACGTCACTTTGACATCACAGTTTTCTGGAGGACAAATAACACACACTGTAATAAGTCTAAACCGAGTTATACTTTGACATGATATATATATATACATACATACATACATACATACATACATACACACACATATACACAACATAGAATAATAGCTTTTTAAACACAATAGTCTGTGTTAAAAATCTAAAAATGGCATTTTCAGGAATGCTTATTTAAGAATGATTTGGAATAAAGTTTTAATGTCTGAAAATTTTAATTTGCAGTGTAAACAGAACATTTACTAAATTTTTCTTTTGAAAAACACCACTGAACTGATGTCAGGAGACATATTTTTGCAGTCAGGAAGTGATCTGAAGAAAAGAAAATGATGCCTATGTGCAGTTTTTTTCAAATCAGTTTACAAAGTCTATAAACTTAAACACTTCCTGTTCTCATTACTGCATTTACCATTACTTAATCCTAAAACATGCAACTTGAACAAAAGCTGACTCAAATACATATTCTGACATATGTCCTGGTCTTCTAACAACATGAATGAAGCTTCTGCTCGAATTTATATGGGGAACCTTAATTATGGTGATCCATATAACCTGTGTTTACCCACTATTTCTTCTGAAAGTGTCTTTTGTGAGGAAGCAGACCTCCGAATGGAAGTCTCAATAAAACAAAGGGAATATGATGTGGTTGAGATTTCAAAACAAACCAGAAAATTATTCTTTAGAAAATCAACCAGACCATTGCAAATGTAATCAACTGTACTAAAGATATAGACAATAGTGAGAGATGCCGTAAATCTGTTTGTCAACAGAAACAACTTTACCTTATTTGGGGTAAAAATCGGCACATTATGTGCTTCCGATATTCAGTATTTCTGATTTTTTTTTTTTTTTTGAGTAACCACATGCCAAAGTTTGTAGAAAAAGACAGTTTCTCAGTAGTTTTTAGTTACTTTGATTCCTTTGAGTCCAAATAAGTCAGACATGTCAGGTCACCACAAATCGATAAATAGAACTACAAACCAGGAGAATAAAAAAAGAATTTGATTTTGGAGCAAACTGTCCCTTAAAAAAAAAACCAAACACACACACTCATTACTCATATCAGTTGTCTTTGTGGTGTTTAGAAACTTACTGGTATTCTATTCAGCTCCTCTTTTATCAAGTGTTAGACTTGTTTTCTGTTTATGAGGCAGCAAGAAGAGAAAAGAAGGATGGATGAACGACACAGAAAATGACGCTGACCTTTCTGTTCCCTTTCATTTTAAGTGGTGTTATCAAGAAAATGGTGCCATTTACAGCTTTGAGATGGCGCAAGACAGACTTCGCTCAATGATTGACACAATTGCTCCTCTAATTATTCTGTGTTTCTAATAGTTATTGCATCTTTTATGAACTGAATATTATTCAGTCTGTGGGCCAGTGATTGACAGTTTGAGTCTTTATTCTTTGAACAAAACTAAGCTGACTTCAAGACTGGAGGTTGACCAATGCAGAAAGGACACAAACAATGATACAAATGCTCATTTTTCTGCTGCTGTGCATATACCCCTATGTTTTTACCTCTTTTCCTTTTTTTCAGGTTCTAGTTGTAGCGGTGACATTTTTTCCCTTCTCTCATTACTAACTGTCATTGATGCTGAGAATGAGGGAAAATCTGCTGAGGTCAAATGACCTCTCAGCTCTTTCTGTCAATAACCCAGCTATATCATTTTTGCGCTCTCCTAAAAAAGCTTGTGAATAAAAACCATGACTATCTTGAAAATGGTAGTAGAAGTATGGGCAAATTACAACCTAAGTAATGTATGTGTGCGTTTGATGGAGAGTGTGAATGTGAAAAGGGATTTTTTTTTTGGAAATGTTCTGCTCTACATTATGGGAAGTAGCTCAGGGAATTTTTGCACATGCAGCATAAATGCACAAGTAAATGTTTTATTTACATAGACACTGACACTTGACACAGTCAGATTTGACCTGACTACATTACCGACTAGAGAAACATTGTGTCTCCTGAAAATGCTGTGACCCACATTATCCAGATGGTGCTGATTCACATCAGTAAGCTCAGCTTTTGAGCTTCACAGCCAGATCCTTGAAATGCTAAGACCTACAGACTGAGAGCCTAGGCAGGATTTAGGCAGCACAGAAAATCTGGGTCTGTGTGTGCAAAGCTTCTAAGAACTAAGGGACTCACTCAGGATCACTAGTGAGGTCACATTATCATGTGAACTTTTGTGGAGATACAGTCATATGAGAAGGAAGGTACACCCAGTTTTAAAGTTTTACATGCCAGGATGTATTGAAAAATCATCTGGTCCGCAGGTTTTTAAATTATGTCATCAGGTCTTACAAATCTGTTGGTCTGGTGCACTCAGATGTGTGTTAAAACATTCCAAATGAGGAAAAGCATCAGCAATGTTAGAGGAGCAATTGCTCTTGTGGTCATGGCCCCTAAACCCAGAGTTTTAGGACTTTCAGTTCTTATTTGATGGTTTGTTTGTTTACATTTGATTTTCACTATAATTCTTTGGTTCAGTTCCTGTTGATGTAGGGTTTATTTTTTATAGTTGCTTGTTATTTTCGTAGCTTTCCATCTTATGTCCCTCTGTGTCAAGCTTATTAGGGTCTTGTCTTTGTGTGTAGTGAATGCTTTACTGTTTTATTTTGGCAGCTCTGTTTCTTCTGTGCATTTTTTAGAGTTTAACTCCCCCTGTCGTTTTATCCCTGAATGTTTTCACCTGTCTCTTGTCACCTAGTTGCCGTGGACAACGCACTCCAAGCCAATAGCACTAGTTGCCATCAAGCGTGGGATTTACCAAGGAGATGTTCTGTCCCCGCCGCTGTTCTGCATACGCCTGAACCCCCTCAGCCAGATCATTAACAAGACTGGCTACGGATACTGACTATGGAAGCGATCATTAGCCACCTCCTCTACATAGATGACATCATGTTGTATGTCATGCGTGAATGAGACATTGATTCACTGATCCATGTCACTAAGATCTACATCAGTGATTTCAGAATTCAATTCACTTTTATTTATACAGCGCTAAATCACAACAACAGTCGCCTCAAGGCACTTTATATTGTAAGGTGTATGTCCAAATGTTCCAAGTGGTGTTGTCAGATAGTAACAAGGACAGAATAGGCAGTCAGAACTGAGATTGCGCTACCAAAAGGCAAAATTACATATAAATAGGTCAGCTACAAGTACCTAGGAATCTAACAAGCAAATGGGAACTATGAAGAGGCCGCTAGGAAAGCAGAAAGTTCCAAATACCTGCAGAGAGATAGGCAAGTCCTGAGGAGCCAGAAGATCTGGGAAATCAACACCTACACTGAAATCAAGACAAGGAAGTTCCTTACCCCAAGTCCAACTGTCCACAGTCCCTGCCAGGAGACCTGCCATGCATGTTTGTTGTGTTTTCTCTCCGTACCTTGTTTCTGCCTGTGTGTGTGTGTGTGTGTGTGTGTGGCAGTGTCTGGGGTTTCCAGAGATGTCAGGCCCAGAGAGTTCCCCACCGTTAAGCCAGCCACACCTGAAGGTTAATCACACTCACCTGTTGCTGATTGATCAGCTACATCAGAAGAGCCACTTAACAGAGGAGCTGAGCTTCAGTCAAAGCTGGATTGTTGTGAGAAATCAGTCAATTTCCAGCTTGTGTGTGACAATGTCTTGGTTTGAGTCAACTGTGTACACTAACTGCAGCTTGACATTGTTTCCAGAGTGTTGGGGAAACGAGTGGAGGGAGTGGAGCGTGTTTTGTACATAGGCACCGAAAGGATAAGAATAATCACCACAGACACTGGAGAAGTCACAGCACGGGAGCAGGGAGTGAGCACATGAAGAAAATCACACACACACAGGATTGGTTGCACTTGTCATTGTTTCACTGTAAATAAAACCCACTGTATTCTACACAGGATGTCTTGCATTTGGGTCCTACTTTCACATCTCTGACACCAGCACCCTGAGCCCTTGTGCTAAGTGCAAGGAAGGAGGCCAATGACTAGTGAGTGTCAGAAGCACTATCCATGATAAAACAATTCAAGTAATCCAATTTTATTTATTCAGCGCCAAACCACAGCAAGAGTCGCCTCAAGGTGTTTTATATTCAATTCAATTCAATTCAATTTTATTTATATAGCGCCAAATCACAACATAAGTCGCCTCAAGGCGCTTCATAGATACAGAGAAAAACCCAACAATCATATGACCCCCTATGAGCAAGCACTTTGGCAACAGTGGGAAGGAAAAACTCCCTTTTAACAGGAAGAAACCTCCGGCAGAACCAGGCTCAGGGAGGGGCGGGGCCATCTGCTGCGACCGGTTGGGGTGAGAGAAGGAAGACAGGATAAAAGACATGCTGTGGAAGAGAGACAGAGGTTAATAACAGATATGATTCAATGCAGAGAGGTATATTAACACATAGTGAGTGAGAAAGGTGACTGGAAAGGAAAAACTCAATGCATCATGGGAATCCCCCGGCAGCCTATGTCTATTGCAGCATAACTAAGGGAGGATTCAGGGTCATCTGGTCCAGCCCTAACTATATGCTTTAGCAAAAAGGAAAGTTTTAAGCCTAATCTTGAAAGTAGAGATAGTGTCTGTCTCCTGAATCCAAACTGGAAGCTGGTTCCACAGAAGAGGGGCCTGAAAACTGAAGGCTCTCCCTCCCATTCTACTTTTAAATACTCTAGGAACAACAAGTAGGCCTGCAGAGCGAGAGCGGAGCGCTCTAATAGGGTGATATGGTACTACAAGGTCATTAAGATAAGATGGGGCCTATATTATATTGTAAGGTAGACCCTACAATAATATATACAGAGAAAAGCCCAACAATCATATGACCCCTATGTTACACACCGGCCCGAAGCCGGGGTGCAACACAACAAAAAGATAAACCCGATACATAATAACGACAAAAAAAAAATCACACCACGGCAGAATGACGAGAGTTGGTTAATTTATTTACTGAACAGGTAGCGAGCTTCAGGGTGGGCGATGCCAAAACAACAAACAAAACACACTAGAAAGAAAAACAGAGCTAACTTACCTCCCACGATCCCAAAACAAAATACAATTCTCTAACCTGTCTCCCTACCCGAAACAGGAGAAAAGAGGGGAATAAAAGAAAACGGCTTCCCACCCCTACAGCTACCAAGCCCAGGTACAACCCCTTTTTCAGCATTAATATTGCAGCCCCGTGCAGTCACACACCACGACGGTCCCCAGACACACAGCTCACGGGAAACCAGGAAGTCTGCTCGCCGACCCAGTCCAACCCCTTTTGTAGCTGGCCTCTTTCCTTCCTCCACCAATGGGTGGCCTCCACCTGGAAACAAGCAACACTGAATACAAATACAAACAATAACAACACCGTACTGCAAATAATGACCCTGGGTCATAACACCCCCCCACCTAAAATCAAGCATCTCATTAGAGAGATGCTAGACCTAGTATCAAAAACATTAAAACAAACAAACAAATCGAACACTTCCTACTGTCAGGGTCCTGGGACTGGGCGACCCAGGATCCCTGAGCAGTTATGTATTATATTATTATTATTATTATTATATGTATTTTGGTATTGCTGCTGCTCTCCTCCATGATTGTAGATGTGAGTGTGTGTGTTTATGTCTGTGGGGATGCTTGGAGGATGGAGCTCAGCCACCTGCAGGCCTGAGGGGTGTGGCCCTGCGGAAGGACTGGCCACACCCGAAGCCACACACCTGCCGCTGATCAGGGCTTGTCGGGGGAGCTACTTAGGAGAGTCTTGGAGCTCCCACCGACGCGGGATCATTGCTTGGGACTCCACGTTAGTTACCCAGTTTAGGTTTTGGTCGTGTAGTGTATGCCTGCCATTGTTCAGTGTCCTGACTGCTGCCGCTATTGTTTCCCGCAGGAGGAGCGTGGAGGGCTTAAGGAGCAGCGAGCACCGGGAGTGCAGACACGGGAGCAGAGAGCACTTGGAGGACACGACACGGGAGTCTGGGGAGAAACACGGGGATTTATTGTTGTTTGATATCACCCTCTGTAAATAAACACTGTCTATACGTAGAGCACCGCGCCTGGGTCCTCCTTCCCCACTCCTTCCACGGTGTGCCATGCCACACCGTGACACCTAGGGGGAAACCAGACTCATCAGTCACTGTCTGTGTCATCACTGATGATCCCCTGCAGGTTGGCCCATTCGGACATTTTCCTGCGACCTCTGTGGGTATTGTTTTCCTGATCACTGTCTGATTCCGAGTTTAGAGTGCGCTGATATTCAGAGGACGGACAGTCCTGTTGTTTCTGACTTGCTGAGGCACCCCTGCGTGTAGGTCGACCTTGTGTGGTAATGATGTTGTTGACATCAAGAGCAGCCAGTTCTTGAGCTTGCTCTCTCTTCATTCTGACCTTTTTCCATTTCTGAATAGTTGGCTGACCATGTACACCAAGCTCTTCAAGCTCCTTCTTCAGAACAGCCACCTGGGAGCGGCAGTCCTCCAGCAGCTTCTTGTAATTTCTCCTCACGCCGCAGAGGGCAATATAACGTTCAAGCCTCGCCACCGATTTGTCATCAGACTTTGGTTTTCTGGTGCTCTCATCTTTCTTCACACTCTTCTTCATCTTTTTATCATTTGTTTTAACAGTCTTATTTTCTTTTTCATCTTCCAAAGAAGGTAGTGATGAAACTGAGTCTGGGTCACTGGTTTTCTCTTCCACTTTTGTATCTTCTTTTTCACTGTCAGAAGACTCGTCGCTCCTAATTTTGTCACTCGTTTCTGACTTGCAGTCTCCATCTGATTCGTTTCCTGCATCACTCAGTGGTGTTCTCCTTCCTTCATCTTTACTGCTGGTTACTGTCTCGACGTTCATTCTCACCATTTTCTTTGGACTGTCACTGCAGTTGCTTTCCTCACTGAGTTCCTCATCAGAAGACTCGTCACTGTCAATTTGACGATTTTCATTTCTCTTTTGTTGTGATTTTTTCACCTCTGGCTCTTCACCATCAGCTTGAGATTTGGCATTTTCTTCATCATTGCTGCTTTCTTTACTTTCTGTTTTGTTGTCCTCTTGAACCTCAGATTCTGATGATGAGCTTGAATGATTATTTTGTGATTTCTTTGCCCAGGATTCATCTTCACTCTCACTCATGACCTCGTCATTTCCATTTTCTCTTTTCCTTGTGTTCTGGAGCTTCTTAGTCTCTGAGTCACTTTCACTTTCATCATTATCCTGCATTTTCATCAGTTCCTCTTGCACCACCTGTTTCATGAAAGTTTTTACTTCTGGCCTTAATGAGTCACATTTGTTGTGTGTCTGATATCTCTTTTTTAAAATTCCCAAGGTCAGCGTGCTCAGGTCTGCCTCGTCACGGAGTTGACCACACACAAACCTGCGGATACCTGCTGCCTCCTTCTCCGACACCATACTAAAAACCTTCGCCGTCCCACCATCTACCCCCGGAACAGAACTATCATGCGGCTCAGAGCCGTCCGGAAACATTTCGGATATGTCCACCTCACCACCCAAGCGACGAGCTTGAGCACGAGTAACCACACATGCCGGATAAACTGTGGGGTCACCCAGCTCCGACGGGAATTGGCATAACCGATCCGAAGTAGGACACTCAATAACTTCCGGCATAGCCGGAAACACTTTTCCCCCGGCCAAGTCATTTCCCAAAACAAGATCAATGCCTTCAATTGGCAGCTGATCTCGAACCCCCACCCGCACAGCGCCCGATACGAAGGACGAGGTCAAAGTAACCGTATGGAGAGGCATGCGTAAAAGACTCACCTTGATACCCCACACCAGCAAATCAGAACCACAGTACGACTGCTGAGAGAAAGGCACGACTCCATGTCGCGCCACCGAATGCTTCGCCCCTGTATCCCTCAAGATGGTGATCGGAACCCGGTCCCCCGCATCACCAGACAACGATAAAAACCCCGTCGAAACAAACGGTCGAAACACCTCATCTATCCCCCGCGGAACGACGCCAACCGGCATTAAGCTAGGGCGGGTTACCGCGGAGCAACACTGCACGGCCCCCCCCGAAATGTCGGCCCGCGCCCCCTCCCTCGCCCTCAGCACGGGACAAGAAGCAACGAGATGACCGAGCTCATGACAAAAAAAACATCGGCGGTCCCCAGCGGCCACCGTAGGGCTACGCCACGAGAGCGGGGGAGAACGCCACCCCCCCACCTCCGGCAAAACTCTAGAACCCCGACGTAACGGAGGGGAAAAACCCCTCTTGTGCATCAAAGCAAACTCATCTGCCAGAACCGCCGCTTTCGCGAGGGAAACGACCTTCTGCTCGTTCAAATAAACAACCACCCGCTCCGGCAGACACCCCTTGAAATCCTCCAATAACATCAACTCCTTCAACTGTGCAAACTCCTTAACCTCACTAGCCTGGCACCACCGATCAAAGAGCAAACCCTTCTCGCGCGCAAACTCCACATAAGTCTGATCCCCCCCCCTCACACACTGCCGAAACTTCTGACGGTACGCTTCAGGCACCAACTCAAAAGCACGCAATACGGCAGCCTTAACCACACCATAATCTAAGCTCTCAGATGCTGACAGGCTAGCCCACACCTCCTGAGCCCTACCCACCAGCCGACACTGCAACAGCAAAACCCAGACCTCCTCCGGCCACTTTAACGCGGCAGCCACACGCTCAAAAGCAGGAAAAAACGACTCCACCTCTGATTCACAAAAGGGCGGCACCAATTTAATGTGCCTCCCAACATCAAAATCCTGACGGAGAGCCGGGGCGGGACCAGGCGCCGGCGGCGCAGGGAGCACAGAGGGCGCAGGCGTGGGCGGCGTAGAGTCAGGGGCACACGGTGGAGGTCCGCGCTCCAACTCCAACGCCCTCACCCTCAAATGCATCGCTTCTACCTCCAACCGGTGACTACTCAACTCCACCTCCTTAATGCGGAGCAACAACTGGAGCTCCTCCGCCGACGACCCCACCACCGGAGCAGGAGGAGCCACAGAGGGGGCGGCCACAGGAGGAACAGACAACGGAGCCAACGGCTCCATAGCCGCCCCGCCCGTCCCACCAACAAGCGGCACGCTCGACAGCAAACCCCGCTCGCTCAAAGCCACCGTGACAAGCTGTCGCAAATCATCCTTTTTCACCCCCGCCGGCGCTCGCACATCAAAACGGCCCGCAATAAGCAGCAAATCCTCCCTCCGACACCGACTCAACTGCTGCAAGGAAGGCGCCTCGGCAAACTTATCCACATCAAACTCCATCCGCGGCCACCCACACAAACAACCCCCAAAAACACAAAAAAAACCCCACACACCCACACGAACCCCACTACACACAAACGACCCCGAAATCCCTCAAACGGACGAGCCCCCATTTATGTTACACACCGGCCCGAAGCCGGGGTGCAACACAACAAAAAGATAAACCCGATACATAATAATGACAAAAAAAATCACACCACGGCAGAATGACGAGAGTTGGTTAATTTATTTACTGAACAGGTAGCGAGCTTCAGGGTGGGCGATGCCAAAACAACAAACAAAACACACTAGAAAGAAAAACAGAGCTAACTTACCTCCCACGATCCCAAAACAAAATACAATTCTCTAACCTGTCTCCCTACCCGAAACAGGAGAAAAGAGGGGAATAAAAGAAAACGGCTTCCCACCCCTACAGCTACCAAGCCCAGGTACAACCCCTTTTTCAGCATTAATATTGCAGCCCCGTGCAGTCACACACCACGACGGTCCCCAGACACACAGCTCACGGGAAACCAGGAAGTCTGCTCGCCGACCCAGTCCAACCCCTTTTGTAGCTGGCCTCTTTCCTTCCTCCACCAATGGGTGGCCTCCACCTGGAAACAAGCAACACTGAATACAAATACAAACAATAACAACACCGTACTGCAAATAATGACCCTGGGTCATAACACCCTATAAAGCACTTTGGCGATAGTGGGAAGGAAAAACTCCCTTTTAACAGGAAGAAACCTCCAGCAGAACCAGGCTTAACCACAGGGTGCAAGATGTTAGAAGGCAGGGCATACCTATTCACTGGTATGAAGTTAAAAACATCAAAAGCAGATAGTATGACAAGAAAATTTCAAAAGTATTTTTCCTCAGGTATATCCAGAGATCTGTTCATTGCCGTTTCAATATCCGAAATTAGATCCTTTGAAATCGGTCTCTCTGCCTTAGAATAGAGTTCAAAGACACTTTATAGATATATGTCAATAAACAACTCATGCCTATGGATGATATTGCAGCAAAATTTAATATTTCTCTTTGTATGAGTAGACAATGGTTTTGTCTGTGTACATTTCTTCTTTTGTCTCTCATGCCTTTCTTTTAATATGTCTGCTTGTTTGTAAATCCTTTTCCTTTGTGATATTCATTTTTGTCTTTGTGTGTTCACAATCCGGATTTCTTTCTACATCCTTTTAGTTTTATTAATTTTATCTAGAATCCCAGGTATTTATGCCTTCGCCTTCGATCTCATCACACCATTGTTTTCGTTCTCCGTGTTCACTCTGAATATCTTTTTCATTTTTTATCTTCTGGCCTGGGCTTCTGGTGACAGATGGAGTCATGGTGGCATCATTCAGGTAAAGATGACTTGGACTGACAGGCCTGCTGAGGACACACTGGGACAGTCTCACATGCTGAAATACACGCGCACACACACAGAAACACACACACGGCGCGTCAAATACACTTTAACATTATACAGTTTATTATACACTTTTTACATGCCTCTTAAGCATCACCTGTAAAGAGTGATTTCTCTTGACTTAAAAAAAACTGTATATATCCATTTATTTTTTAGTTTTATTTTAGGAATGATAAACTGTTTAAAACCTGTGCTAAAGTGTAAGCTGTGATTTAAAAAGAGACTGCAAAATCATTTTATCATTAGGAAAAAGTTCACAATACCTCTTTTAGGCTTGGTTGTGTACAACTGACTGAGTGTACTATTCTCAATTGTACAGTCCATTTACACTGTTGTGTAAATGGAGTTATTTTGGTATTGTAGTGACAAAGAGGCAACAACTCACTATTAAAACAGTTAAAACAACAGACTATTGGTTAACTTGTGTGTGAGGGGCCTCATTTATATTTCTACTTTTTCATGTACATTTATGTATTTGAGCTTTTATTGCATATTGTTGTTTTAGAACTCCTGTGACATAAGATGCGATACTCAAAGAAGGGGAAGCTTTGCTATTTCTAAATTAACCCAACTGGTTGGTTGAGTCATCCGTGGAGTGAGTGGTGGAACAGGCTGTCTGGTGGGAAAAAGCGGATGCCGACATAATGTTACATTTGTGGAAGTAACACATGGCTCTCTGCAGCCCTCGGTAACAGTGAGGTTTGCAGTGCAGAAGAAATTTCAAATTGTATGAAATTTTGGCAAAATTTTAAAGATAAGTAAATGCTCGAGGAAATAATCAAACGAGTTATTATTAATTGTCAGTTTTTACCATAGATCTTGCTCCACTGTTGACAAGAAAATATGTAAATGCCCCAGCCTTTAGATTAACATGATACCATTTCAACGTCTGAGCTTTAAGATGTTTGCCTTCAATCCAAGGATTGGCATTGTCCCTATACTTACATCAAAATGGCAAGAGTAAAATAGCACACAATTGTCAGTTAGATGGTTACACAACACAAAACGACAAATACAAGTAAGTAAATGTGATATTTAGAATTTTTTGTTATCTCCACAACCTGTAAAAATGGTTTTACTGAGCTCATTTCACATCATCACATTGTTTCTCTGTTCTAGTTTTAAGGTGATGAAGTACTGAGGATAGCAGCTATCACACCCTGCTGCTGCCCCATCTGGCCCCTCAGTGTAACTCTCGACCACAGTCACTACAGAAACTGTGACCCAATCACCTCTGCCCAGTGATCTCATAACATCCATGGCAACCGATTTGTCAGCAGACCAATCAGCCAGTCATTTCAGCCAGATGAACATGTTTGCATAGGCCGATGCATGTTCTTGGTCACTAACAAAGTTTCAGACCTCTACACTGGCAACTTCAGTGTCTTCACTGGCAAACCAAATACATAAAAATAAATTAGATGTAAAATAAAGGGTTTTTAATTTCGAAAATCACTGAGAGGTGTAGTTCTAGACAGCCGTTGTTTTACCCAGTAACTGTCATGGGTAGGACATTCCAGCTCAGCGCTGAGCACCTGTGTAGGTATTCCACTTGACTGGAGTTAGTGTTAATCCAACAGCCTTTTTCTCTGTTGAGTCAGATTACTGTGCTGTCATCAGAGTTTCATGAGGAGCGACCATCTGCTCAGATAGATCTTACAAGATGGCTGTGGGATGATACTGAACACTCTCAAGGGAAGGATGCTGACAGGATCCTATTAAATCATGGATCTCAAAATTTTGGCTTAATTGTGCCTAACTTTTACTTTTGTGTGAAACTGGCTCTATAAAACAAAACACGATGTGTAAAATTATAAATTAAAATGAAATAAAATAAAAGCACTGCAGATTTTTAAGCTGTATATTTGGCTAACGTGATGGCATCAGGTAATTTTTTCCCAACGCATTTCATTCTTGCAATATCAGCTTAAATAGCAGCTCAAATATGATAAATTTGATAAATTTATAGCAGTGCTTCGCCAAGTAAAGAAACATACACAAATCTATTTAACTGAAAGATTTTTCCTTTTTGCTTCACACTCATCCACAGCTTGTGAGCAGCACAGGGAGGTCACACATCCTGGAATATATGTAGTTTGCAAAACAAACCAGAAAAATATTGTGGGAGTGTTGTTTAGGAGAAACAGTTGTGAAAACGCAGCACCTGACAAAACCCCCTCAAAGCTAAAAATAAGATGTTCTGTTTTGTTGTTTCCAGGAAGAAAAGAGTTAAATCTATCTAACGCATTATGATCCTCCATTTGAGCAAGAACACTTTCATCAGCAGTTAATAGTAAGAAACCATCTGCTTAGATTTTACAGGATTGACGGGGCAGTGCAAATACTGATGACTTCTGCGGAGACAAGATACTTCACCATATGCTAACAGAAAGCAGCACTCTTGGCAAATACTATAGCTTTACTGTAACATAATAATGAAAAGAGAGCGCCTGAAAAAGGAGAAAGGGAAATTGGAGTCGGAGTGATGGGAAAAGAGAAAACGCTGACAGAGACAGGAAAGACAAATTGAATGAATCCAAACAGAGAAGGAAAGATGAAAGCATTAGGATAATGATGATGGGAGGTTATAAAAAAGGACAAGACAGTAAAGAAGAGGAGCAAAAATGACACTGAATAAAAGAGGGGCGAGGGAAACATGGCTTAAAACTAAAATAGAAACAAAGAAATTAGGAATTACAGTTCTGCGTTAAGTAACAAAAAGCTTTAAAGAAAGATACTCAGTACGTTAATCAAATTGTAACTAAGCTCAGATGAAATAGAAACACAAAAGGACAGAGACAGATAACGAGGAGAAAGGTTTGTATTCCCATTACTTGTCTGTGATGAATCATAGTCCATTTAATTATGCGATTAGCCAACACACACACAAACAGATAGAGTTTCTAATGATAGTATTGTGGTCAGCCATTAGGCTTCACCATGACAGACTAATAGAACTTCCTATTAAAGCCAGCCCCCTTCTCACAATAGCAGACGGTTCCTTTAATTACTCAAAGATTTCCTCTGAATATATGTTGCCTGTCTGAGTCCCTAATGACTGTGGCTGGAACATTACAGGGATCCATTAAGGAGCATTTCTCCCCCACTGAGGGCAAGTGCAACGCTTATGCACAAATACAACTTTCTGTATGGATGTATTACTGTCATTCACAAAACACATACACGCACAATCTCTGCAGTGATTTTGCAGAACGATAAGAAGAAACTATAGAAATATTTAATGATTTAGTGCAGCTTGTTTTTTTGTTTTGTTTTTTTAAATATATAAGCCTTGCATATCTTGTTGCACGCCTCCTGGACACCTTCACATTTCTGCACTCCTTCCTGACTGAAGAAATGTAAAATGTATCATTTGTAAAGGTATCAGAATATTTGTCGTAACCATCAATGTTCACTGGGATTTTTAGAACACTTCACCACATATTAAATTGTATTATGGCAAATTGTACTTAAAATATTAAAAGTAAAAGTAATTATTCTGTGGGAAAGTATTATACATATAATAACACTACTGATGTATAAGGTTGAGCTTAGTTTAAATACTTTTTACATACTTTAGCTTCACTGCGTATGACTCTGGATACTGTAGCTCCTGGATACTGTGCATGTGCAAACAAGCAGAGAAAACTGTTGACTTCTCATCTTGTCCAGCTCCAGCCATTGTTAACGTGACACCGACATGCCCATTGAAACAACATGTGCCATAGATTCTAACTGAAGAGCAGTCAAGAAAAGTTAAGGCTGCTTCCAGAGACAATAACCAACTCGTTCCACAAAATGGGAGTAATTTGAAGAATGATACAAACAGATGAGAAGCTCCGTGACAGAATGGTGTTTTCAGACAAAAGCAGTAAAAATCATGATAAACTTATTTGCCTGTATATGTACTTATACAATTTCAGCGTGACAGGTGTGTATACATAAGGGCCATATCTACAATTCTACTCATTTGTACAAGTCATTTCAGTCTTTCATTACTTAACCTAACTTACAAGTAACTTAATAGCAATGCTGAAGCAGCTAGCTAGGTGCATTTTGTCAATCTTGCTACCAATCAAACAGAATTCCTAGAAGTCCATCGAGCTCATTAGAAGACAAATAACACGATGGCTCTATCATCTAAATAGAAAATTATCATGCAAGTCATTTATGCTCCCACTTTAAATACTCTTATTATAATGCAAACTGTGCTGTATCATAGACAACACACACACAAACAGAGTGCATACATAATATGTAGTTCCATCATTGCATTCGATTAGCCACTTTCTACAGGCAGGAAATTGTTAATAATTTTTTTTACATTTCTTAAAATTTCTGTTAAATTTTGCAGACATAGTTCAAAGTTATTACTCTTCCAGCGTTTTTCTTTAAGGAATTAAGAAATGTCTTATAGATATAATAAAAAGCTTGGTATCTGAATGGTTTAGACAGCAATAGCCAGCTTATTTGGGTTTTCAATATTATGGCATCCCTATTATTACAGACTGCCTCTTTTTGTCCTCTCTTTTTTCAGTGTTTCATGCAGTGATCACAGCCAGCAGATGACACGGGTGCTCTGGCTAGTGTCCCACCTTTTTGCCTCATTATGTCTCTCCTGCTTTGTTCTATGCTTGTGTCTTTTTCAGTGTCCATTCTAATGCTGTCAGAGTACCTTTGATATGCAGCTATCATTGTGGGACAGGGCAGCTTGATTTTCTGACCTGGCCTTTGTTTTTCACTTCTATCTTAGAAAATTGTTTTTTAACTTTCTCAGATCAGCTCAGTGAGGATATGTACTTTTATCTTTTTCAAAATATTTCACAATAATTTCATGGTTTACATGGTAACAGTTATATCATCCAGCAGTAGTAAACTACCAAGGTTCAGCTTATCACTTGGTTAACATATGCTTTCTACATACATAGAAGTTCACTACTTGCACTGCTTATATCCGATCTAGCTAGAAGCACATAGATTTGAAACAAAGATTGAGAAATTCCTTTGTTATAAGACATAAGAGTCATAAGACAGAAAAGCAACTAACTTAGAAGAGTAGTACTAAGGAATGACTCGGGTATCTATCTGATGGATACAGTCTCTGCTTGCCTCTTGTGTACAGAGTTTATATTTCTATGCAGATAATTGTTTACAGAGATTGCTTCACAACTTTTTTGTACTTAATCTAGAAACAGCAGGATTTCTGTCAAAAAGATATGAGTGCAAAAATTGATATTCTTGAGAATTGGGTCTGTACTAATTACTGTACTGCCTGATGATCCTTTAATGAATGTCCCTAGTCAGTACTTGATCTGTTTTGTGACTCATGATTGCCACTATTGTTGAGCAATAATAGATTATGTATTCAGAGATTTTTATAGTCTTAGCCATAGAGTTTGAACCAAAATCCCTCGTCACCCACATGATATTCATTCATGACACAATCCTCGCCGTTAGCAATGACAGACATTGTCTTTTGTCTCTTGTCTGTTAGTCTCTGAGTCAGAAAGAGATTGGTTGGTTAGTGGGTAGAGCGGGCTTGGGGGGCTTGTGGGTTACAGAAGACAGAGGTCTGGGACACCTTCTGCCAGTATATTGTGTCTGCCAAGACCTTCTCCTTATGGGAGCTCCCTCAGCATGATGCTTGGCTCCACTTTTGCATGCACACTGATTACAAATGAAGACACTGTTTGTTCAGATGTAAGGCACGTTTGTGTAGTTTCTCTTTCAAAGTCCTGTCCTTGTTAACATTTTTGCTTGTGTGTGTGTACACTCTACTTTAACTGATGCATGTGGACAAGTATTTTCAAGCCTTACTTGACATAAAACACCCAATATCAAAAGTGAAAATATAATTATTTACTTTCTTAAACATGTACAGTAGGAGGTAAAACATTAAAGAATGGTAGTTTAGTGGTCAACAACCAACACAACTCACATGAACCTAACTACAAAAATATAATGCCTATTGTTTTACTTACTTAAAGTGGATGTACAGTGCTGATTGAAATCTGTAGTCATTTATTTATGCGATACTGTGCATAATATATGTTTAATTTACTGCTACTGCTGCTGCATACACAGGGCATCTTGGCAGGTTACATGCTTCAAAGAACATAACTAATCATATTTATGGATGGGTAGGCATTGCCATAGTGACTTCCATTGGTTTGTCTACATGCTTCTGTTGCTGGGTATAGTTCTACTTGTCATATATATAGTAGCATAGGCTTCGTCAGCTCCACAAAAATGGAGCATATGCCCTTGTATAAACAATGTTTGTATAATGTTTATGCTAACGTTTTAACTTGAAATAGCATCTGAAAATGTAATTAAAGTATGTAATACACTTCACAGCTCTAAATGTGCCATAGAAACTAAGACTAAAATGTAGCTAATGTTTTCCCAGCAGCATGTGTCAAATGGTATAAGATCATCAGTTTTGGAGATGCTGCTGTATTTTCACAGGTTTTTGACACTTTTCACATTCAAATGTCAAATACCATTATGCCTTTACCTATTATAATATGCCAGTGCTGTGTGTGAAAACTAAAAATGCTTTATTACTTCAGCCCAACAGCAGAAAGAGCTATAATTTTAAACATATTAATGGTGCGCCTCATGTTAGGCACATGAGTTTGCAGCACAGTGCACAGGGATATGTTACTTGTGCATTTTACTTGTTTCAGAAATGTACATCTATACCATATAATGTAAAATCATTTGTAACGTTATGGATTGCCCTTTTACATTACTGAAATGCAATGAGATAACCTGTATGAATAAAAGCTGGTTGTGCTAAGTGGGCCTCCTGGGTAAAGCATGATTTGCACATCTTTAGATCTTTTTTAACATTTGTTTTCTTGAAGTCCTTCACTGTAACAGAGCATGTTTGATTGCTGTGAAGGCTGGGTAGTATAAATAAAATGGTGTAGTTATTATTTTAATATTATTTTATTTTTTACTTCACAACTCATTTATGTTGTTACATTAAAAACATCCTCTATTCTTCTGTTCTCTTCCTATATACAGTAGGGTTATTACAGCCAAATGGGATGATGGAAAAACACACGCACTGAAACGCCTTGTCAATTCACCTCTATGTTTATGTGATGTGAAACAAATTTCAGCAGCACCAGGGAGAGATAGTTTTTATAGAAGTGTTTATGGCTCATTGACATCCTGTCGCTGTGTTTATGACTCACTGTGCCCGTCACACCACTAAACAGCCTGCCTCCCTCAAGGGCATCAGGACCAATCAATATAGACAGAACCAGACTTTAATAATCCAGCAGGCCATATTCTCTGGGGCTTATTGCTGAGTTGAACTCACACAGAGTTACATAACAGACAAGCTCTTAATACTATTTTCATAATGATGACCATAGAGGGGTGGTAGCTTAATCTACATGTAGCCTGTGATGTAGCCAGCAATTACTTACAACTGCAGGTTACCACATCCAGACTGTAAGGTTGTATTCTCTGCTCTGTGCCCTTTCTATTACTGTACAGCAAACTCTGGACATATCAAAAATTATTGGATTCTTTGCATAGTCATAATGGCAACAGCAATCACTTGCACAGCTTCCATTTAATAATGTAATCTCATATCCCTAGTGGATTTTCCATGCTAATGAAATGTGTTAGAGGGAGTACTGAGGCTCTTAGTCTAATAAGTCAAAGGCTTCAGCTGTAACACACCTGATAGTATAAACCTACTGATTTGAATGGGATAAAAAGTGTAATTATCACACCCGATCAGAATTTATGAACCCCTTTTATGTAAGAGAGGACGTTCTCAGATTTTAGAAAAATACAAACATACCTGGCGATTTTCCATACTTCCACTTAAACGAATGGATCACTTCACTTGTGTTGATTGTGTGCCTTCTGTTGTTCCCTTTTCATTGACATAGCAGTGGTTGTTGGAGCTGGTGGTATGCTATGGTAATACACAATGAAATGGCATTGTGACAACTGTGATCTAGCTTTGATTCCAGTAACTGCTCTCTCAGCAGGGTGAAAATAGGCCTCAGCTTAGCTTTGTCATACAACAAAAAGCACTTAGTGGGAATGCTTATGAATAAAAATGCCAAAGCAAAAGACAAGCTGCTCCAAGACAAGCTTTTGACAAGCTGGCAGTCTGCCATTTTGATTATCTAAATTCACCACTAAAGAGCTCTGAAATATGATGAAAACTATCAAGCGACATCCCTTTGGCAGCCACAGGAGATGTAACTGTTGTGCATTTGTCCAGTAACGACTTCTCTCACTCTTGTCAATATGACCTTATCAAAACCTTATCACAGAAGTGAGTGTGAAGTTGTGATTTTTGAGCTCTAGATAAATAGATTAACACTTTATCAGACTGCAAAAAGCAGTGCAATGTTGCTTGTTGCTTTTCTCTGCACCGCCTCTAAAACAGCCCAGAACCTTCACTTGTTGTAAATATTTAACAAGTGTTTGATTGTTTTAGATGCCATCAAGTACTGCCAATGCTATTTTTGGCTTTAAACACTGACTCATCAGCATAAACACTTCACATATAGAAAATCATGACTCACAAGGGTGTCACTGGTCTTTTTTCTGCATTTTTGAAATCAGAAAAATAGAAGGCTTCAAGCTACTCTGCTGATCACAAGCATATGCTGCACTGTCCTGAATTTATGTAAGTGTTACATTGTTCCCCCATTATAGATGCAATTAGCCTCAAACATATTTAGAACTGAAAGTTAGCACTTTCAGCTCATAGACATTTTTTCATTTCAAATCCAAAGCACCTGGGTATAGACTAAACAATGAAAAACATTACTTTCCTTGTATTTTGCGACTTCTTTAAGAAATTAGTCTTGGCCTTTCCTGTACATAGATCCCACTGCCAACCCTTGGTTTGGATCTCTGAAGTGGGGTCTATCTAACTTTCCTCCAGTTTCTTGCCATTTTAGTGAACTCACATTTTTGTCTTTTGTCTGACTGGAACTTGAACCATTACTGACAAGGGCCTGTTAACTTTGTTGAGGCATATGTGATGCAATGATTCACTTACAGTACTCCAGGCAATGTGCTTCAGCAATAGGTGCTTTAGACTGAAAGAGTCCTTGCGTTGCTCTTTACTGATGCTGATAGGTTTGTAGCTTGAACCCATCCGCTGGAACGTTGAAGACAATATAATTACACTGCTAAGCAAGACACAAATAGGCAAAGTTCTTCATGTTACTCGTGCACGGGAGAGACCGGACAGAGCGCCGTCCCTTCGCTTGACCCCAGTCGCTCTCGTCCGTCCTCCCGTACCACTGTCCTTTTATTGAGGTTACATGAATATGCATAGGTTCATTAACATACGACGTCTACATACAAACAAAGAGTACCTTGCCTGTGTGTGTGTGTGTGTGTGTGTGTGTGTGTGTGTGTGTGTGTGTGTGTTGCTGATCAAAGGGTCAAACATCCTTGGTCAGGAAGAGGGTAGACTAGACCCCCCCCCCGGTGAGGAAGTCCAGCAGTTCATCTAAACAGAAAAGCACTTAGACTAGAACAGACGTAGCTACGTTAATCCTACCATAAAACAATTAAGACAAGGTACGAACTTTCCCATGCTCCCAGGATATAGGTGTGCATTCTAGTGTGGGATACACACCAAGCCTCTGTAGCCTGTTAAAGATCACACAACTTATCACTACACAATTGATTATACACCTCTAAGCATCTATGGTTAAATATTTCTAAGCATAAATGACAATCAACAATACAAACTCTAACAGATGCTTTAGCAATAATGGATTGTGAATTGTATGTAACATGAATTGTATTGTGTTTGTATATATGAAAATGCATGGCACTGAATGTAACATGATGTTCCTTGCCTCTGTTGTTAGCTGCAACAGTAAAGACAAATGGCTGATTTCGCAGTTCCTCTTGTCATATACGGCTGCATTTTGTCTCTCCTGGGTCATTTGCCCCTTCTCTGCTGAGTAGGAGGATGTTTCTAGGTCTTTTTCTGAAACTGTGCACATACTGGGGCATGGGGTGATGAGGAAAAAAATAGCATATTTACTGTTTGGCAGACTCAATTGGTCTTTTACAGTCCAACATATCAGCTTGTTATTGTGGAACACTGTATGTTGTCAGAGAAACATCCCATAGCAGGGGAAAATTAGTTGTTGTGAATTGAGTTGTTTTAGGCTGCTTGCTGCTCACAGTTGGAAGATCAAAGAAAGTTGGACTCCTCTAGTCTCTAGGACATGAAAAGGATCATTGGTTTGTTTAACACAGTGGTTCCCAAACTTTTTTTGCTGGGCCCCCCTTTGTTTTACAAGAAAAATGTTCATGTCCCCCCCCCCGGCGCGTGCACGCGCTCATGCACAAACACATCCTCCAACCAAACACACCCATATTTGCTCCATTGTGGTTTATTTCATAAACCTTTATTTCATAAAGTTTGTATAAAGAGCTAACATCTCCAAAATGTCAGGAGTAGTTAGTCATTACAACAAGTGTTTGTGAACTAAAAAATTCTGTTTGTCCGTGACTTAAACAGCCCAGCGCTGCTCCTGACGCAGGGAAAACCAATTCTGCAGGGGAGACCTACCTTGGCACTTGTGCAGGTGAAACCAAAGGGCAGATATGCTTCACCATATTTTCTAGTCTTAGAATGAAGTTGGTTTGGAAACATATTCAGCGATGCTTCATCTCCTGCTTTGCGTTTGTGTGGGCGCCCCATGCTAGCAGTGTCCAAGCGTTTTGTTTTATTTTCCCCCCTTTTCATCCCGCAGAGCCCTGCAATGGCTCTGCGCTCCCCTAGGGAGCGGGCCCCACACTTTGGGAAGGTCTGGTTTAACAGATTGTAGGATAGAGTGTCTGGTTGGGCGAAGGGTGCCGCTCTCAGTCCATCATGGGATGTCTGTACTAAACACTGATTGTGCGCAAGTGTATCAGCATTCTGTTGGCATAACTTTTACATACTTTCCACAGTGGTGGGCTGAAAAGAGAAAAACAAAAAAACAAAACAATGTCCTGACTATTGGAAAATGCCAATTTTGCAGGCCCTCAGGTCATCTTGATCTTACTATAAGCTGTCATGTAGCCCTGACTACCATACTGTGAAGGGACCAGATCATCTTTTCATTTCTGTGTCCTCTTTTCACCCCAAATACATCTGCATGATCTCAGAATGACTCCGTGTGGTCTGGGTTGTATTTGACACCACTGTTATCTTCAGGTATCTCATCTTCCTCTACTAGTTCATATACCCAAGACCTTTGTGTCATTGTTATCACTACACAGTTTTATAGCAGACAGTAGATAGTGGCCATTATTACACACACACACACACACACACACACACACACACACACACACACACACACACACACACACACTGCGTCAAATACACTTTAACATTATACATTAATATCGTACAGTGTTATATGCTGAGGAGATCTATTTGTTTGGAATTTTATTTGATGTCCCATAAAACCAAACAGCTTCCAATAATCATGTTTCCTGGATGTGATGCCAATATATTTCAGACCTCCATCAAGGACAAATAGCTCGAATGGTGAATGTCAGATTATGTTTTCATGAAAGTGCATCTTTATATTCTGAGTCTCCTGTTTTGCTTCATTTATCTCCTCTCACTCAAACTTTAACTCTATCGTGTCATTTTCATTAACCCATTTCTTTCTGATTTGCCTTTTTTTATTTCCTCTTTTTCCTCTCAAATACACACACATTCAGTTCAACACTTCTTTCTTTTTGTTCCTCCCTTTTCTCTCTATTTCCTCTCCTTCAGATATCAGTCATACTTCAGCTTGGCTGGGCAGAGCCATGACTGGGTAGAGAGGGGAGGTAATTGAATTTCTCTCCTAGAGTGACTCACATCAACACAGACAATTCAGACATAGCCAGGCGCGACGTAATAGACAGGGAGGGCATGGCGTCGGCTTAGAGCCGCAATTAACTACAGTGGGACACAGACGCTTGAAGCCTGTATAAGAAACTGTGGGAAATAAATGTGACTTTGCTTTCTTCAATTTTACAGTCCAGGTATTCATGGTTATAAGACTGATATGTCATTAGAGCACCTGCTCTCCAAGTGAGAAAAAAATTAGACAGGGTTGTTCTTATTCCAGCTTATGTCAGCAGTGATGGAAAACACTTTTAAAAAGTCTGTTTGGAAGCATAAAGATGCTCCTGCTCACTTTCAACCTTGAGTAGTTGTTATTCACAAACTTGTGATTAACTCCCACTTTAATCTGTCCAAGATTACAATTAAGTGTAGAGGAATAGGTTGTGGTTACACTGATAATTCTATTTCCTGACTTAAGATGGTCAGATTAGTCAAATGAACTGTCTTAAACCTCAGTCACACAGGCCTAGAGATGGGTTGGTGGTCTGGTCACTACGGAAAAATATGTACTCCTCAGCAGGTTGGTCAGTGGTTGCTGGCTGTTGCCAGATGAAACTTGTGTCAGAGGGTACTGGAACCACACATACCTGTTTGTGATTGCTTTGGTTAATAGTGTGAATAGTGTCACAGCAAAAGAGTTTCCAGTGTTGCAATTGTCTTAAGTTCATTAAAGTTTGGGGAGTAGTATTTGCAAACAAGCTTGTCTCTTCCATGCAAACTACAGGCAGCCATTGCAGTCTTCTAGTGTCCAAAGCAATCACAGGGAGGTTTTCACTCAGGCAGTATACTACCAGCAAACTCCAGGAACCACACACCAGTCAGTCAGGAAAAACATCCTGTTCTTTACTGAGCAGCCTAACCTTGGTTAACCTTAACTGTTAAACTTCTTCAAGACGCTGTTTGATCATCATACCTTAAAATGACTGAAGAGTTGTCAGATTCATGAGACAATCCAAGAGACAGAAAATGTGTTACATATATTTGGGTGACAATAGTTGAAAACCCTTCACAGCTCAAACACAATTAGACACAGTCTTTCTGTAAAAAGGCAATTTCACGACATTTCAAAGCTTTACCAACACACAGTTTTTGAGTGCTCTTGTTTTTATAGCATTGTGATGCACTCTCTCGAATTTGAAGGGACTACACAAAAAGTGATATGAGTACTGCGTTGTTTATCTAGTACAGATGTGATTAGTTGCAAACATATTTACAGTTGAAAGTCAGCACTGTTTGCTCATAGACAACTTTTCATTTCAAATTCAAATCACCTGAGTATAGAAGAAACAATGAAAAACACATTACTTTCCTTATATTTTCTCACTTCTTTAAGAAATTAGTATTGGTTTTTGTTATACACAGATTCTGTTGCCAACTCTTGATTCTCTTTGAGGTGAGGTATCTCTTCTTCTGTGTTTCCCACCATCCACATGTGCTCTGATTTCTGGGGCAATTGTCCTTGTCTTTTTGGAGACATTTGAGTGGGTCTGTAACTAATTTTGATATGCATCTGTGGACTCCTTCGAGACATTATATGTGATGCAACATTTACAGGACTTCAGGCAATATGTTTCAGTAGTTGTTGCTTTAGCCTAAAAACAAGTGTTGTTTTGTGTTTGTGTGTATGAAAGTTCAAGAAAGTTCATCCATGATGGCTCACTACTACATTGAAAGCCAAGACATTATCAAATCATTTTATTGTGCTTGCACTTTTCAACTTTCACTTATCAAATGGAGACTTTTAAGGTGGATTTGAAGCAGATCATCATATTTGAGATTAAAATATCATTGCAGTTATGTAATATGTCCTTTTTTCAACATGGAAGGGAAGCAGAAAAAAGAGTTATTTCAGTTGAAACTATAGTGCTTTTCTTTCTTGACTGGAAAATAGGGAATTTAATGTTAAAGAGCATGCAGTATGGCTTAGTGGTAGATGAAATGACCTAAAAAGTCTGCAAAAGTAGTATTTTTAATGCTTGTGCAGACATTTTCAGGTTGTGCATCCATCTTTCTTGAACACAGGATCTCTTATATGCTCTGAGAGAATTTGTTCAGTCCTGCTCAGAGATTCACGTGGACTCAAGGAGAAACTGGCTGGATTTTAGTGGTCAAAGGTCAAGCTCAGTGTGAGCTCATTTTGGCCATAACTCAAGAAAGTAGTATGTGCTAATTATGTCAGAATTTCACAAAAATATCAAATATCTAAAGCATTTGATGAGTTAAGCTCTCAAAAGGTCAAATATCAATGCCAATGTCTCATTGAAATGTTCAGCAAAACACTTTTTTGACCATTATTAAAATCCATTACTCAGAAGACAGAAGAGGAGATTGTGACAATTTTTCACACTTGATTGATTTTTAATCTGTGACACTTGTCATAGTTGCCCACCTATTAAATTGCTTAAAAATCTTCACAGGACAGATTCTAGTTTTTAGCTTTTAAGCTTTGGATATTACATCAAAGAACTGCAAAGAGCAACTATAAAATAATTCTTCTTCCTTTTTTATTTTAGACTTTAAAAATCAAAGTGTCCCATTATTTGGGATATCTGTAAATAAAAAGCCAAAAAGGGATTTTGTGTAGCCTTCTAAATATTGGCATTACTACTTTTGTAAGTAAAATCTCTGAAGTCTATACAGTATCCCACTTTCATTTTAGGCTACCAAAGGTGATGTTTAGCCTTTGATTTCAAAACATACAAGCCACTATCAGCAGAGATTTTTCTCCAGTTCCTTTGCGGTTGGTTCAGATACTCCACTCATCCTGAATAAAAGAATAAGCACCTTTCTATTTGATATTTTATCTGAAATTGCCACTCTCATTGAACCTGACAGACAGGCTACCAAAAAAGTTGCTGTAAGTAACCTGTGGGAGCAAATGGCTCATCAGCTGATGTGGAAAGTGGTTTTGTTTCATGTGCAAGTTAAGATCAGTTTGGCATACTGCCCACTCCTATACTTAGCTCCCAGCTGTGAATGTTGCATAACTTCCTAATTTTATTTACAAATGTACTGGATTGTGACTTTGTCTTTCCCAAGAGAAAGGCTTGGAAAAAATCCAGCAAACTTGGCAAGTCCACCTTGGCAGATAAACATAAACTTGGAGATAATGAGGTTGCACTAGAAGCATCTTTCTCTGTGTCCTCATTATACGTTTTTATCAACCTGCCAATTGATTACAGCTGCTCCCGCTTTACAAATACAGCCAAGATTAAGAAATGTGATGTCATCAGCACTTGCAAGGGACTTTAAGGATTCTGCTTACAGTTAAAACAAAGGGGCCTGTGTGCTAAGTGTTGGCTTTTTAAATGATCAGTGCTTTAGACTACATAAATTACATTCAAAATACATTCAAAGGAAAAGTGTGGAAATGATAGATGTCATGAAAAAGCTGACACAAGCAACCTTGTGGGATCTGACAATGGGTTTGTTTTGATTTTCGAAGGTTACCACTGAGGTTTGAATCATAAAACCATTAATAACATTTCAAATCATATCAGTATAAAAAGCTAAAAACTAGAAGAGACATTACTTACTTACTAACTTAACAAGGTATCACAGTGAACATCTTATTTTGTTTTTGTTTTGGTGCAATGAATATTATTTTACAGCAAACCAAAGGTGGCCCCTCGGCCCTCACAGTAGCTATTTGAACAGTTATTTGAACAGAGCTATGCCGTAATATTTTTTTGGTGGCTCTTTTTTCATATCAGCAGCTTTTTGATATCTCAGAAGGTAGTTCCAAACTTAGCTAGCCATCTTTATAAGGTTTGAAGCCAAAGGTCTATCCCATAATGTCTTATAATGGTGCCCCTGTATTATCAAGAAATTGCATATATTACTTTAAGCAGTGAGAAGTTATGGAAATATATTGCTGTGGGGTATTGTGGTTGTCTCAGTGGTGCCGAGCTCATTTATCATGATACCGTGACACCTGGGGGAAGATAGTCTCTGGGAGATTCCAACACAGAAGCTGATACAAGGTAATGCAGACACATGCACGTGCACACGCACCTACTGCTGCACGCATGGAGGCTTGTATGCGTCCATGCTCAAAGTAATCAAGGCATACTCAGTAGACATATGTAAATGCACACTCAGTATCACACGTTTGTACGTACAATAACAAATTAGTACAGGTGTCCATGCAGGAGCAAACACAAAGATTTCACACACACGTATTCAGCCAAATTCCAAATGTGCTCATATTGTACGTGCACACAAAGACACAAACTTCATATGCAGCAGAAGTAACCAGAGCAGCACAATAAGACAGGTGGGTATAAACCCAGAGGGTATGAGAGAGACTTAGGGAGATATGAGCTTGTTCCATCTCAGTCCACCAACTCAGCAACAGAAGTGAAATTCATAAGGGAGAAAATGGTAAGATGAGAATGAAAGAAATGAAAGAAATAAAACCACAGAAGAAGGAGGAAAAACAAGTAATGGATAGTCTCAAGTGTTCCTGCTGGTGGCAACATAAGAAAACAGCAATGTAGGCACTTACCTTCAGCAGATAACAAAATCAATATACTGTCTCTCTTTTGAGTCCAATCAATAGCGTTCTGTGTGCCATTATTAGAGGAAATGATCGTCAATTAGTTTTCTACAACTTTTAAAAATGTCAGCACAATCCCAAATGGGGCCGTTAGACATTTGACATATTAAGATATACCTAATAGTTATTGCAGTTTTGGAAACTTCTGCTTACCACCTTCGAAAATGAAAACCATGACTTCAGTTGTTTTAAGGCAAACCAACTCTGATGAAAAATTAAAAGGAAAAAAAAAACTAATTACAAAAACACCTTTTGATATTAATGCAAATAAGACAAAGCAAGAGATGACTTAGTACACAGAAGTACAGTACTGTGCAAAAGTTTTAGGCAGATGAGGAAAAAATGCTGCAAACAAAGAATGCTTTCAAAAATGGAAGTGTTAATTATTTATTATCATCAATCAACAAAATGCAGTGAATGAACAAAGGAGAAATCTAAATCAAATCAATATTTGGTGTGACCACCCTTTGCTTTCAAAACAGCATCAGTTCTTTTAGGTTCATTTGCACACAGTTTTTGAAGAAACTCGGCTGGTAGGTTGTTCCAAACATCTTGAAGAACTAACCACAGATCTTTTTATGCAGGCTTCCTCACATCCTTCTGTCTCTTCATGTAATCCCAGACACACTTGATGATGTCGAGATCAGGGCTCTGTGGGGGCCATACTATCACTTCATTACTTCTTGTTCTTCTTTACACTGAAGATAGTTCTTAATGACTTTGCCTGTATGTTTGGGGTAGTTGTCCTGGTGCAGAACACATTTGGGGCCAAAAAACAATCATTTATATTTCTGAAAGCGTTCTTTGTTTACAGCATTTTGGTCACCTTCTTAAAACTTTTGCACAGTACTGTATATACAGTAGAATCAATCAAGATAAACAATGATAAATCATAACAATGATAATTACATGTAAGTTGAAAAAAAAATCAAAACCCTATTTTAACAAGAGACAGAATTTTAAACCACCAAGAATTGAAACTGAGTGAGCCCTCATCTGGGACTCTCCTCAGCTCTTTCCGGGACAGTGGTGCGGCTGCCCCTCTGTGGGTCTTCCTTGGTCTCTTGTGTTCTGGGGGCCTCTGGATGTCTGGAGTTTTGATCTCCTCCATACCTGCTTGATACCATAGAGGACAGGGCTGTGGCTCCCCACACTCTCTAGCAGATCATTACATGGAGAAACCTTTGGAATGCAAGCATGCTGATCCACACAGGTATGCACACAGGTGTACACACGGGTATTCACAGATGCGGACTACAGCTTTCTTGGCTGCTGCCTCAAAGCACACTGTGCGCTGTCTATCTTGCGTGCTGCACAATATCGTTTATTATTTAGTAACTATTGATATCTATGACTAGCTAGTTTATTGTGATGGTGCTTTTTTTTTTTTTATTATTATGTTGCTCTTTGTTGTTTGCTGTCTCCCCTGTTTTTTTTGTTTTTCTTTCTCTCCATACAGGTGACCCAGGAGTTTTTTTTTTTTTTTTGTTTGTTTGTTTTTTCTCTCTTCCCCCCCTTCTCACCGTCTCTTCTCCCCTTTGGTTTTCTTTCTTCCTCTCCCCCTCTTTCTTTCATTCTTTCCCCCTGTCCTATTAAAAAAAAGAAAAAAAAGAAAAAAAGAAAAAAAAGAATTGAAACTGAGAATCCATCCATCCATCCATCCTCATCCGCTTTGTCCGGGGCCGGGTCGCGGGGGCAGCAGCCTAAGCAAAGAGGCCCAGACCTCCCTCTCCCCAGCCACCTCCTCCAGCTTATCCGGGGGAATACCAAGGCATTCCCAGGCCAGCAGAGAGATATAATCTCTCCAGCGTGTCCTGGGTCTGCCCCGGGGCCTCCTCCCGGTGGGACATGCCTGGAACACCTCACCCAGGAGGCGCCCAGGGGGCATCCTTGTCAGATGCCCGAACCACCTCAGCTGGCTCCTTTCGATGTGGAGCAGCAGCTGCTCTACTCTGAGCCCCTCCCGGATGGCCGAACGTCTCACCCTATCTCTAAGGGAGAGGCCAGCCACCCTTCGGAGGAAGCTCATTTCTGCCGCTTGTATCCGAGATCTCGTTCTTTCGGTCACTACCCACAGCTCGTGGCCATAGGTGAGGGTAGGGACGTAGACCGACCGGTAAATTGAGAGCTTCGCTTTTACACTCAGCTCCCTCTTCACCACGACGGACCGGTGCAGCGTCCGCATTACTGCAGCTGCAGCCCCAATCCGTCTGTCGATCTCCGGCTCCCTTCTCCCATCACTCGCGAACAAGACCCCGAGATACTTGAACTCCTCCACTTGGGGCAGGAACTCATCCCCAACCCGGAGTGGGCACTCCACCCTTTTCCGGCTGAGAACCATGGCCTCAGAAACTGAGAATCATCTGAGATAATGAAAGTATTCCAATTTTAATAAAGATTTCCATGTTTTAAAATCTAAACCAGCAGTTTGTCTGCCAGCAAGATCACACAAATTTACTGAGCCATACCATAAGATTGGCATAATGGTGTAGTATGAGTAAAGTCTGAATTCATAACAATTTGGTGAGGCTTGCACTTTTAAGATTGTGAAGTAGGATATTGGCCTTGGCAGAGGAGTTTCTATCTAGCCTTTTTTTTCTTCAGTAAATAAATTAATGATTTAAGATACACAAAGAAGGCCTCTCATGTTTTTATCACTGCATACCTTTTCAATCTCAGGAGAGATGGCGTCTGACTAAAGTTTTTTTTAATCTACTGGAGACGACAGAGTGACTTCGGCAGCATACCGAGACATTATTCCCATCAAAATGATAATTTTCCCTTCAAAATGTTGCCTCTGAGGAAGCCAAGGTTGAGTCAACAAGCAGCTTGTCTGGCTATACATGATAAGACAAGCCTGTGAATTGGTAATGAGACAAGTTTTATACTCTTGCAATTTGCTCAGCTAATATTGAATTGGTTTGTTTGGGTGTATAGAGGCAAAAAAGAAAGAAAGAAAAAATATGTCTTGTAAATCTGTTAATCCTGATTTATTGGTAAAGGTAATGAATGTAAAGCCAAATAGTATAATTGAAGTTCATCTTCACCTCAATTTCGTCTGCATTTGGACCTCAGGATATGCTCAAGATATAGGTGGGTAGGTGGATCGATGTAACAGTAGATCAATATGAAATCATACTGGCTCCTAGAGGAGGGTAAAATTCAAACTTTTAAAATGTCTTAGCAACAGAACAACCATTAAAGTCTTTTTAGAGGTCCGGCCTCTCTCCTATTTTATTTTTTTTCCACTATAACAATCATTTTCACCTGCTCTCAATGACAGGTAATGCCACCTGCTAATTTGTGGCTTCATAAAAATATGTGGAGTGCGCAATAAAGGAAGAAATTGTCACTTGCAATTCAACAGGTACAATTATTTCTGGTGCACCGAGTCTAACACAAAGCAGTTGCATCAGGAGGTGAGTGAATGAGCACGAGCAGACCGAACATGAACTACTGTCAATTACAGTTATTTGTTCGACAATTGTCATAATTTAGGCAAAAAATAGAGCATCTTGAGATAGCTAAGGGCTTTGCATTATTGTAAGTGAACTTTTTCACCATCCATTCAAAATCTGCTTTTTATTCTCTTTGTGACATTTGCTAATTGTCAGTTATGGCTGCATGTGCAATGACTATATGAAACAAAGCCTGAGTTAGTCACTGTGCTAACACTGCATCCTGTGACTTCAATTACAGCAGTTAAGATCTGACAATATAAATGTGAGAATGACTGCATTTGTCTATGTGATGGCCTTGACATCAGTGCAATTGTATGAGCCTCAAACCCAGAAAATCAATAAGAAATTGATGTGCCCAGTTTATTAAAAAAAATCCTCAAGAGCCACAGTAGCTGAATGTCAGTCATATAATATATATATTTTTAATATAGAATATTATTCAGTAATATATAAATGATATATAAAAGACAAAAATAATAAAAGCTCTCGGGGACACTTTGGCATACAAGGATTATGTGAGAAATCTGAAGGATTTAAAAGAGTTGGTATTGAATTTTAAAAGACACAGAAAAGTGTGAAAATCAATTTAGAGTTCAGGTACGCAGCAGGAATGACAATTTCCATTGTCTGGCATAGCAGATGTAATGCAAACATGTCAAGATCTGTAATTACTGAATTATTATCCAATCATCACCCTTATTTACAGGAATAAACAACCAATTGAAAAAATATATACAGGATTTTCATGGCTGAGTTACCACAGTCGTGGAAATGATACTGTGAAATACAATGTTGACACATTCTGCTGAACTGTTATCAAAAACAATAATACATTCTGGTACTGTGTTACAATATGTGAGATCTGAAATCCCCAAATAAGATAAGACAGAAAAAAGAAGAAAAGGCATGCTGAGTGGAATAAGATGTGCATAATACAAGTGCGCAGGATTCAGGAAAGCACTGTGTGACCACAATCATCCGTCCCGCTGATCTATTGTTGGCTGACATGCTGCACTGACCTTTACTTACATTATCTGCCATCATTTCACCATAAACCCCAGATTTATGGATTTAGTGAATGCCAGACGCCCTAAAAAAATCTGTTCTCCTTCTTGTCTCTGTCATCCTGTACTTCTCTTTTTTTGCTCGCTTTTTCGAGAGCTTCACATCGTGCCTTCTCCACTGCTGGTTTGGTGTTTAACAATGGAGAAGGTCAAAGTCATTAGTGGCATGGTAATAGACAATGAAAATTAGAAGGCCAGACCATAAGGAGATTAAAATATAACTCTATGACAGGGCAATATTTCCTCTCCAGTTAGAACAATGCACATGATTATGCACCTTTATCATTAGTGTTTCCATGCCAAAGCAGCAACATTTCATTGCTGACAATGAAAACAAGTCCTTATCAAACAAATTAAATCCCGAAGATAATCTTATGAGCTAATGCTAAACAATTTCTCAATGTTACAAAAACTAACAAACAAAGCAATTCAAAACAAAACATAAAAAACACCCTTCAAACAAATGACTTTCTCTGAAACCTTGTGCGTTTATTTCTGTCAGAAACAGAACAATATGTTTATACGTATAAGAGCCCTTTTTGACTCACTAGATATATGCTAGTTTACCTCCCACTTGTTTTTTTGATATTCTGCACACAGAGGATTGTGAATCATCTGCTAACTCACCAAGGTGTCACTCTTCTCTCCCCTTCAGCAATAGTGAATAAATCAGAGTCAACATCTTTAATGTTTTCCTGTTGTGTTATTCAACAAGCGTTAGCTATCAATTGTCACCAGTGTTGGGTGTAACATGTTGCACATACACATTTCTACATACACAAAGATAAAGAATAAAAGGAATCTTTATCTTTAATGATGTAATGTACTATATTACTGTTAAGGACAATGATGAGAATAATGTGTAATGCAGTGCTTGTCTTGTGTAGCGACACCAACACAGGTTGTCACAGTTTGATCTCTTATATGTTTGGTCCTAGAAATCTCACTGTAGAATCAGTATTGAATCATTGGTGGCTCTGATTGGGTTACAGGCAGTATTGTTGTGAGGTTTATTCATTGTTCATCTCACTAGCCTTGTGGACACAGTGCAAATTTGGTTGATCTGTCGCTATGGGTCCCATTTAAAACCCAGGATAAATTACTGCCAGTCTCTGCTCAATTTTACCCAGTTTTCATCTCCTTGTTAGTGCCACGGTGAATGTCAAAGCAGCAAAGTTTTTGTGTCAAGGCAGAAAGTCCCAGACACATCTACAGCACTGGAAATCTTTTTGCAAACTGCAACTATCACCATCTGGTGGCCTTCAGAATGCAGGTTTAAGGCATGTCCACACTGGCTTCAAGTGCAGTTCATGTTAGTCTATGTTAGAGCTATTCCAAAGTCATTTATTCCTGGTACCATTTTGAAAACCGGCCAATATCTCATCAGATTTCAGAAGTGAATGTATGTTACCTTAGCAAAATTTGGAGTATATCTGTTGTGGACATGATTTGAGGCATCTGTGACTTTATGTGATGTTTATGGTTTATGTTTAAGTTCATTAGGTTATCTAAATTCATATCTATTAAGCCTAGGATGCCGTTATAGTTCATTGTTTATTAGATTCCCCTTGTGTCTTCACCCCCTGTGTTTAAGTCTCCCCTGCCCTTCATGTGTTTCATGTCTGCATGTCTCATGTTGTCAAGCTCGTGTTGTCATGTCTGTGTCTCATTGTGTTTCCTGTTTTATTTTGAAAAGGTCTGGTGTCCCATGTTCATTGTGTTTAGTTTCACTTCCCCTGTGGCGTCATTATGTTCAATCCAATCAGCTGTTTCCCCATGTGTTTCCACTTCCCCTCATCACCTCCTGTGTGCATTTAGTCTGTGTGTTCCCACTCATTCCTTGTCTGATCATCTGCTTTGTTTCCATGCCATGCTGTGCTTCCAGGTTTATGAATTCATGTCAGGTCTTCAGGTTTCTAGATCCATGTTCCTGTTCTAGTTTTTTATTTATATATATATATATATATATATATATATATATATATATATATATATATATATATAGCTCACCCAGCTTAGTTTATTATTAGTTTTGCCTTTGCATTTTGTTTTTGTACTATTTACCAGCCTACAATAAACGGCTCACTTTCGGTTAATATTAAGTCTGTTTCCACGCTTTATTTCTTCTGCATTTGGGTCCACTACTCACACTCTACACAGTCTGCTTCAACCAGACTGTGGCATGTAGTTGCAGTGTTTGTGCCCACATATGTCAGAAATATGATATTAAAGTAGGAGCTACATTTAATCAAATTTAACATGCAAACCAGAGGCGGAGCCAGACATTTGAAACACCCGGGGCTTAGCCCAAAGAGTAGTATGCATGTGGGATTTTTTTTTTTTTTTTTGGGGGGGGGGGGGGGGGGGGGGTGTAGAAATGACTGAAAGATTAATAGGCTCTGTTCAAAAAAGAATGACTTCATATAGGGAAAAATATATATCACATGTGCAGGACACCTTAAACTAGTTTTTTAATTAAGCAGCAAGGCAGAACAAGGTCAGGGCTGCATCAAGACATGAGGACTAAACCCCAATTCAACCAGACCCAGAACTGATCCAGAATTAAAACAGGACTACAACAGTTCAAAATCAGGACTACTGAGGACTTAACCAAGACAGAACCAGAATCAGAACTAGATGATAGCACTAAAAATCATCATAGACCTGCACTACACTTATTTTTTTAATTCTACCAAAGTCCACTATTTAGATTGAGAAAAGTTTATATAATTATTTAGCCTTGTTGTGCAAACAAGCCTGCATAACTTAATAAATACAGAATTTGAAAAATAACAAACCTAAAAAGAAACACTAGGTACGAGATACATGAGGACCTGTGATACGGTGATACTTTTGGTAAACAACCATTTGACTAACATGTGTGTCTCACCTGCTCTTGTTCATCTGTTCTGTCCTCGTTCTCCTCTCTCTCCCTCTTTGTGCTGACAATCATCAAATATACAGTTGAAACCAGATATTTACTCTTCAGATAAAAACACTTTTTTAATTGTAACATCAAATCAGACTAAATGTTTATTTCTTTAGATTGATAAATATAAAAACATATTTGTTAACTTTAAGAGTAAAGAGAGAAACTATCTGTATTTCTTAATTGCAAATGGCACCAAATTGTATTCAAACTTGAGCCACACTTATGGAGCTCCACAGTTCTTTTCCTGGTGTTTTGGTTGATATCTCTTGATTTTCCCATGTCAAAGAAACAGGCTCTGTGTTTTGCCTTATATGCATCCACAGCTGTGCCACCAGTTTACTCACATGGACTCTACTAACCTATCAGAAGCTTCTTCAGCTCAGAATGGAATCGTCTGGAGTTTTCTTATTAATTAACAATAAATTTAGTGTACATGTACTCCTAAATTTGATGAAAGTGATAAAAATAGCTCTGTCTCTCTTTATTCTGAAATTTAACTAATTCAAAATATATTTCAATATTTATCTAAAACAAAAATTTACTCTAAATTGATGTTGTACAGTAAAAATGTTTTATGTTTTCTCCCTAAAGTGTATGTAAATATCTGGTTACAAATGTGAATATCCTGCTGTGTACTGAAATCCCTCTTGTTTTGCATAGAAATATACTGAACAACATACAAAGCATAATATATAAAATAACATTTACCTGAGTTTTTTCTTTGAAACAACCCTCGAATGTCCATTCTTATATTTCAGTACATAACTGAAACCGATTTAGTCGGGAGGGTAAGAACTGAGAATATGAAATAAACACACGTAAGCTAAGACTCTAAAAAAAAATAGCATTTGTTCGGCTTTTCATTTTGCCATTTGTTGATTCACTTGAAGAGCAAGTAACGTAATATTGGTCAAGTGATCAGTTTCATATCAATCTTTCGTGATGCACCGTCATATTTACATTATTTGTACGGTACGAATGATTTGCTTTGGTACCTGCTCAAACTTAAGCTCTCCTTAGTATGGCTGGCTCCGTCTCTCCAACAGCGCACTCACGGGCAGCAGCTGCCCCGCCCCCTCGCTCAGTCGCTTAGTGCCTGAGCTTGGATCATACCAATATCAGGGGGGGATTCACGCACAGTCGTAAATTCCCACAGTGTGCACTATGTGCTTCGAATATTGTGTGTACTTTTTGTTTTATACAGTTGTCAGCCAGGCATCTAACTATGAAAAAATTACACTCCAAAATACCCCGGGCTTCTGACAAAACAACCCGGGCTTAAGCCCCGTAAGCCACCCCCCCGCTCCGCCCCTGATGCAAACATGACTGTTTTTTAATTAATTGTTTTATAAATATTTTATTAAATGCATAATTTTTAAAAAAAGTGTAGTATTATACATAATTTCACAAATAACTGGAATTGGAAAATTGTTAGATGTATTATAAGGTCCAGTTAAAAATGCTGTTGTCAGAACTTTTTGGAATACAGACAGTTTCATATAAGTAGAATATCAGAGTTTAGTTAAGTCTTCATACCTGATAAAAATGTAAGATGCTTTTGTACCCTATAGTTCAAACTGACCTTATTCATAAAGAGTATTCTTATAAAACTTTAAAGAAGGCTAAACAATTATAATGGTAATGCTCTTAGTATCTTGTCATGGTCTTATCACTTAATCAAAGAATTCCCATTAAAACACAGGCTTTGTGTACCTTAAGGTAAAAAATGTTAAGGCAGAAAAGGCAAGGGATGGGTATCGAAACCTGGTTCTTGTTGAGAACCGGTTCCCACAGTTTCAATTCCTTGGAATTGTTTGCCATTTTTGCAAACAATTCTCTTATCGATTCCAGTCGCCCCAAATGACGTCACCACATTGCGGAGTGTCATTTACCTGGCAGAAAACACGGCGCCTAAGCGGCTCAAACGCTCAAAAGTTTGGTTATACTTTACGAGAACGGATGACAACAGGGCAACTTGCAATACTTGAAAAGTAGATATTTAATTTAAGGAAACACTACAAATATGCAAAAGCATTTTCTCACAAAACACGCGATGACCTTAAATGAATGTCGTGTTTTTAATTCGCTCCGGATTCGTGAATCTCAACCCAGCAGCAGCGGTAACGTTCGCACGTCCTCTCCCGTTAATGCGGCAGGTAAATAATCAACTAACAGTGCATATTATGTTAGCGTGATCTGCCTTATTACAAAACCTGTCATTACTGTGCATTTAGGTGACCGTGATGAGACAGACAGAGTCTGGCTGGCTCAGATGCTGGCAGTTCTCGCTGCAGTCTACCGGTAGCGTCTCCTTTCAGGCCAGGATAGACGAATGTCACCGAGCAGTGACTAAGTTTGTGGTAAAAGGCTTGTTCCCATTTGCCACAGCAGATGCCCCCGATTATCGGTAAGTGAATGTGTTTAGTTGTAGGCAGGGACATTACTGGATATTCTTGTGCAATTGCTACAGAATAATTTATGTTATACTTTGTTATTGCTACAGGAGAATATTTATTTTATTATTTTACATTTACAATTTTTTTTCCTGGGGATCTCTTTAAGATCTCACTGCTGGGTTTATGAGGCCATGTTACTCCTAAATTTCTATCTTGTTCAAAGAGAAGATATAAAACAAAGTTCTAAGCTAATCGACCTCAGTGTTCTCCTTTTTTAAAAAGAATCGATAAGAGAATCGATAAGAGAATCGATAAGAGAATCGAATCATTAAACAGAATCAAAAATGTAATTGGAATCGTGAAAATCTTATCAATACCCATCCCTAGAAAAGGCTCAACATTTGCTGAATAAACTGCATTTCTTTCTTTCTGAATCCAAAAATGATTGCTTTCTTTTCTATCTCTATTCCTGCTCCATCAAAATGCAAAGATTAATGTTGTTTCTAAACCTCTCCAAACACCCTGTATCCTTGTTTAGAAGTAATTGACACATGTTGTTATGATCTTCTAGGCTGCAACACCATACATAACCTTGATTAATGATGGACAAAGACAGGGTGCTATTACATGCCCATTGAGTCTAAATCTCCAACATCAGGCAGGCTTCACCAGCCCCCATTAAAACTCATTTAGAGTAATTAGCACTGATGGAAGGGCAGACAGCAGAGAGGAGCAAAACAGTGAGTGGTTTCAAGGACATGAAGGGACATTTTGATTTTTTCCTTTTTTTTGTTTGTTTGTTCTCCTTTTTTCTTGAAAAATAGTAATGAGTTTCTGGGAATGCTTGGGACAAACATTTGCCCTAATGCATTTTGTGATTAGAGAAGATAAGCAAGTGATACATCTATGTGCTATGTGCAAGTGCTGTATACATGTGGGTATGTGGTGCCCTCTCCTATTTGTCACAAGCATTCCCTAAAGTCAAGGGTTAACTATTGAGATTTTCAGGACTCAGGGATCACGGAAAATGTAGTGAACCCCCGGGGAATAAAAACCACAACAACTGTCATTAATCACAGGTGGTAAGTCACATTGTGCAGTATGTCAACATGTGTTGTAACAGAAATGACTCAAACATGTGCTCTGTAAAAAAATATACTAAATTTAGATTTAGATTTAATGCTGCATTTTATGGTTTTAACAGCAAACTACAGTCATTGTGTCAGAAGCAGCAATGCATATACCGCACACATTCTTCATCTGCTCAGCTGCAAAACTTTTCAGTTATAAAATCTTATATATAAAAAAAAACAAACAACAGACTCAAAATAATAAGTCATCGTGATAACTTCAAGCCTTCATCCTGATACAGACATCACATAGCTTTGTATGGCATTGAATGGTTCGTGCGGTAAAAGACACACAAAACTTTTAATTTTTATTATTTAATTTATTTATTATATAAAAATGTTACATTTAAAGGCCCGTGACTTAAAGAAGGACAGTTCAGATTTAGTTTGTATAAGTCATAACTTCTTAGCCAAATTTAAATGTGTGACTGCATTCCCCTCTCGCCCCTGCCGGCGGTCTATCCTTCAAGCTCGGGTTCTCTACCAGAGTTCGGGGAGCTTGAGGATCCTGTGCAGTAGCTGTTCCTAGGACTGCGCTCTTCTGGACAGAGATCTCTAATGTTGTTCCTGGGATCTGCTGGAGCGCACCCAGTGCTCCGATTACTACTGGGACCATTGTTACCTTCACCCTCCACATCTTGTCGAGCTCTTCTCTGAGCTCGGTACTTCTCAAGCTTCACGTGTAGCAGCTTGAGTATTTCTTGTGTGTATAGTGTCATGACATTAATCTCAAAAATTCTATATTGGTCAAAATCCTGCCAAACACCAGTGACTGCTTGCTAACAATCTCTTTCTGTGTCTCATATTTGCTACTTTGGCTTCTCTTTTAAGTCTTATCACTTCTTCAGATTATCTCTTACTTTATGAGTTAGATGTATTATCCCTTTATTAGCCAGAGGGACAGGGCCAGATCTATTGCTTATTAATAAAATACTTGCTTGACATTGATAAATTCATAACATGATAGCAATGTCACTGGAATTAATCTCCATTTTGGGGATTGTCTCTGATTCATTAATCCATCTAATTACCACAAATTTCACAGAATATCTTCTGATCTCTCTCATTCAATTTCTTGTCCTCTCTCTTCCCATGTCTTGCCGGGCTTCCAACTCCCCCAACCCCCACCGCACCCCCGCCCCCTTCTCGTCACACTTATGGATCTTTACATAATAGATGAGTCTATCCAAGGAGAACGAATAAAAGCTCTTAGCAGTATGATGAATTTTGTACATTATCAAATTACATGTGTTGTCAATTCAAATCCTCTTTTGCTAGAGCCTCAAAGGCCAAAAACCAGAGTGTAAATGTGAAGAGTGATGTACATAGATCCGCAGCTATACTGTCAGCTTATATTGACTGACAAACTAATTAAGACAAATTATGATGATGGACATTTCAATTAACATTTTGTATTTGTATTTAGGTTTTCATTTATTTGGTTCAATGCACATTAGTCATCATAACAGCAATGTTTCCAACTAATCCAAGAGTGAACTAACTTCAAAATGCCTCCAATGTAAGATTATCTTTTATATTTGAATTTCTTTTTGAACTACTTTACTACTATTTTGGAAAGAAGATCTGTTGATTACAAAGTTTCTCAGACCTGCTACGTTGACAAGTCCATCTAATATGATTTTGTGTTTTTTCTTTCTCTCTGTAAAGAAACTGAATTGATTTTACTAAAGAAACTGATTTGTATGGCTTCAACCAAACTGGAATTTTATTCAGAATTTTTCATATATGTACATACAGGGAATGATTTCCCACCGACATTTAACAGCTATTGTGACAGACAATAAATAGATAAGACTCCATTTTAAACCAAAATAGCTTAACCTATATTCACTAATGTTCAGTTTGAGCTCTATTATATTCCTGATTAACTGCCAGAACAATGAACAATCCACCTGTATGGATTTTTTGCATGTCAGCAGTTCAGTCAGCTGTCTTCCAATTTTAGCAGCTCCTTCTGTTTGATTTTCCACATATTGCACCTAACAGCTTTCTGGACTGAGAGCGTTATATCACTGCTGTGATATAAATAAACTCGTGCTTCTCTGTACAACAGAACTTATTGTACACATCTTTCCATTTCCTGTTCCATGCTTCTTTTTTTTAATCATACTTTGCTCTCATAGTAAAATTGCTGTTCATTTTTAATGTTGATAAGGTCACCATATCTAAATAAAATGTAGTGGAATAGTTAATTAACAAAAGATCGCATATAACAGCTAACACATAATAACTATTTAATTACCCATAATATATGATGGTTAAATTATTAAGTACTTTTGTTCCTGTACAAATTTTGACTCCAATTTCTAGAGTTAGTTAATGCAAAGCTCGTGAAATATTAACACATTAAATTAGTCTCAGTAGGCCAATAATATGCTTGCAAAAAATACATATCGAAATGTAATAAAATTAATAAGAATCAGCAATTTAAAAAAATCTTACTGTACATGCCTTCATTAAAAGATTAAAAGAAATACAGTCAAACTAATATGTGAACTGCAGACTTAACGTTTTACTTATTTGCCTGCAATGAATATTGTTACGGTTCCTGGGTCACTGACCCAGTGTTTTGGTTTATGGACTTTTGGACTTTGTTTATTGTTATGATGATCTGTTTCTTAGTCTTGGTTTCATTCTTGGTCATTTAGTGTGTTCCCTTTCGTGTCCTGCTTGTTTTGGTCTTGCCTCTGTGTGTCCTCCCCAGTGAGGTTAGTCTTCTCTTCATGTTGTCTGTCTGCCTGTTTTCCTAATCATGTCTCTGTGTGTCTGTCTGGTTTCTCTCGCCCCTTGCTCTCTCGCCTTCCCTCACCCCTTGCTCTCTCCTCCCTGTGTTTCCTGCGTTTATCTGTCTACATCGCCATGCATGTGTTTTGTGCTTCCTGTTTTAGTTTGACAGTCTCTTGTCCTGTGTGTACTACTGTATGTTCAGCTGTGCTTCCCTTGTTTCATCAGGTGATTGTGTTCAGTTGTGTTCCCCAGGTGTTTTCTCACTGCCCTAAATCCCTCTCATGTATGTATTGTCTGTGTCTCCCGCCGTCTAATGTTGTGATCTTCCTCTTGCTGTGTGTCCTGGCTCCTTGGAAATTCTCTGCTCTAACCTGACTATTACTTTATGCCAGTTAGCCTCCTAATGTTGTTATGTTCTGCAAAACCAGCACTAAACCTGTTTCCGATCTCAGTCCTGCTTGCGTGTCTGCACTTTGGGTCAACAACTCTGCCTGCCACGCAGAGCGTTTCCTGAGAAATGTGTGCATATGAATGTATGTAAAAATTTAAAAAGCAAAGAGCAACCTTACTGGAAAAATTTTTTTTTTTCGAAGTGCATTGATTGTTTTGACAGCTTCCAAGTGAACAAGGGTACATTTAGCAGTGTTTTTGTTTTGCATTAAAGAAGCTATTTCTTCTTTTGTCTTTTGTTTTCAATAAAAAGAAGAAAAACAATGAATTTCCATCAATTTGAAAAGGGAAGTTTGGGATGGCATGGTATTTTGACAAAGGCTTTTGAGACAAAAAAAAAAAAGCAAATATTTCCATTGGAAACAGAGATAAATGTTTCCCAGAGGCATTACATGTGAAATCAGATGTAAAAATAAATTGCAGCATGATTTGTTTGTGGATTTAAATGGACTGGAAAGGCTTTTGCAAAAACAGTGCTGTGTTTATAATTTTGACTGACTCTTAAGCTGTACATTTTTATAAGTACGCACAGAAAAAAAGTTGTACATTAATTTAGAGCTGAATGAAACCAGTACACAGAAAGAAAGAAAAAAAATACAGTACGCTAACAGCACAACAAGATTGTGATCACAAAAGCATCTTCATGAGTTGCTTCTCCCGAAAGTTCCGTCATTAAAAGTGAAATCAGAGGAGTTCACTTAAGCTGACCAAGCATCGCTACATCTGGCACTGCTGGAAGGAATATTGTTTAAGAATGTTCTTGTCTAAGCGCTTTTTTGATGGATGCATGAATTTGCATTGCTGTGATGTTGTAGAGCCAATCTAATTGCTGGAAATGGTTGATATTTACCAACTGCCTGTTAAATGAACAATGGGGATGTACACTGAAAGATGCAGGAAAAGTGTAACCTGATGCAAACACCTGTCAAAAAATGTAATTTCGGGAGAGGGACTCATCTTCTCCAAGCTGTTGCTTAATGCTGTCAGCAAATGTTTTGATCTTTTTGAGCTAGTGACTCACCTCACCTGTCTAATCTTTTTTTTCTTTTTCTTTTTTTTTTTAAGTCTATCCATCCACAAATAACTGGAAAATACCTAACCCCATTTCTACGGCTTGAAATGCTAAATTGACCCCATGTTTGCCAGTAGGTTTAAAAAAATCATGCTGGATGCTGAGATGTTTAGTGTAATATAGTTATGTGGATTTGAATGCGTGTGTTTTGCAGTGGTTGAGTGAATATACGAGTGAGAGCTAAAATATGCAAATGCCTGCTTTCATATTTTTTTGTCAGAATGTCACAGTGTTTAAAGGCAGAGAAACATCCAGTGGGCAAAGGCACATATTGCTTGTTTTGTGTGTTATGTAAAAGGCTGATTTTGTTGAGCATTCAGTATTGTCTGAATAAGAAACACATTTACACAATATTTAATGCGGCCTTGAAAACTAAGATTTTAGGGGATATGTTTGTGTAGACTGTCAGTCCTCTGGGCCACCGTAGTCTAAGGAGCTTGGAAAGAAAAGCAACTGGACTTCTTTAAGTTTCTTGAAGACGTTTCACCTCTCATCTGAGAAGCTTCTTCAGTTCTAAGAGCAAGTGGTGGCGAGTACTAAATTTTAAGCCCTAGTGGGAGTTGTCCCTTAAGAGGGTCGTCGACCCACTATTGATCATGCGCCTCATCACATGGACCAAGGTGTGAAAAAGGGTGTGGGTCATTATCAGCAGAGGTTTCGAGTGAAACCATTGTGAGACCCTGCCTCATCCTATCACGTGACTTATTGAGATCAACTGATACAAGATGTGAGTGGGAATTAAGGTGTCTGGGTAGGGATCTCAAAACTGGATTATAGGTGGCAGACAGTTGATGTTGTAAGCCACCCCCTCTGTTCAAAGATGGTCGTTCACAGCGGACACAGATGGCTTTTTTCACTCCTCTTTCAAACAATGCGTTTTTTCTGTCTAAAATGTGAACACTTGCATCCTCAAAAAAGTGACCGTTATCGTTTAGATGTTGATTCTTTAGAGATAAATCTGCGCTGCTAGTTTTGAAACAAAATTTATAGAGTATCCATAAAAAATGTCACAATGCAAATTATAAAATTGGGATGGTGCACCTGAATACAGAAAACCATATGAAATGACAGGAGTCAAGATTTACCAGAAATGTCCAGCTTCTTTTCACAGCCCTGCATTATGGCCAAACACAGCACAGCATCAACACCCATTTCAGCTCTAGGCAGCTCCCAAGAGGAATGCACTTGATGGGAATTTTTAGATAAGGTCTGTCCTTTTCTATTGGAAAAGTCCCAATGGGTCAAGCCCAGGGACTCAAGAACATGATGAGTGGATGGTGGCCTCAAAATCTTTCTTTGTTGCCTGCCTAGCTTGGTGATTTTCAAGTCTTTCTCTGGCATTTTCTGCCATGTGTGAATCTGAGCTGTACGCAAAATGTAGGAAAGTAACTTTGGATGAAAGGATTAATAGAATATTAGTCTGAAGTACAAAATGCTCCTGGTGGGAAGACAGCCTCAGAATAAAACCTTTAAAAATGTGTTAGTTCTCCTTGATACCAAATAAACATAGTAAATGACTTAAACATAGTAAAACATAGTAATTATACAACTTACATGTGAACCATACTGGGATGTGTTTTTTTAAGTAATGCATTACTTAATTACTCCCTGGAGAAAATAATTAGTTGCATTAGCCGTTACATTACTGTTACTGATATGCACTGACATAAACCCCCCAATCTACTTAGAATATACATATGATCTTTATTCTGGTGTTTGAACATGAAACCATCACCACAAATAAAAACTGAAAATCAACCCAAAAACACTTCAGAAGAATCATCACAAGCCTGACTGCTCATCACTGCCGATGTTTTCCTGTTCAAGATCAGACTGTGGCTGCTGCGCTGTACACTCACCTTTAACATCACTCTTGGTTCTTTGTTAGTTTTGCCTTTGTAAACCTGTCTGCATGTCTGTGCAGATGTTTGCAGAGAGCTGATGTTGTGTTAGTATCATAATGCAATTGTTTCTTTTTTGGATTCAGTCTCCACTTTACTTTATTACAGTCTTGTATTAAAAAAATAAAAGTAATCCGCAAAACTCAGAGACAGCTCACCCATTTTCCTCCCTGCACACAAACTGAAAAAAAAAAGGTTGTAGTCCGAGTGTAAAAAAAGTCATATTTGATGTTTTTGTTTCTTTAGCTACCCTTTCTAACGCAAGTACAATATGGACATGCAAATTTAGTACTGTAATGCATTACATTACTGCAGTACCAAATAAAGGTAATGGGATTACCGTAATGCATTACAGCAAACACTGCTTATGCAGAAAATATTCTTCTATATTGAGGAAACCCTTTCTCACTAGAATTACGTAATCCACTTCCTCATTGTCTTTAGCCAGTGACACAGTCACTCATAAGAAGAGTACAATGGAATACATCTTCTCAAAGATAACAGAATTTTCTAATTATCTTGAAAAGATGTTGTAGTCGAGAATTACTGATCCATTTCTCTTGCAGCATTTCAGGAGGACACACTTATGTAAACTTATGATGTTAAGATTTTTCTGCAATATTTTCCTCTGGAAATATTTCCTGTTCTATCGTAACACACTCTCTAAGCACAGATCATCAAAATGTTCAAGATATTTTAACAACAGACGGAGGATCTAAGAAACATATGGCCGATATTCATTGCACTGTATTTTACAAAGTGTATAATGTGAATCTTCATAATTTTCTCCTGACAACTGATCTTTTTATAAGACGCTACCTACAATCAGAAACCCCCAGCTCCAGACCATTTCGCTTTGGGGATGGTACTGTAACTTTTCTGCTGGAATACACTAAACTTCCAGCCAAAATTGGACAAACAAAATGTGACATTGAAAGTGAAGTACAGTAGTTCCTGTTGACATGCCACTACTACTGAGCAAAACATCTCTCAAGAAAGCAGGGACTGTTCTAGACATGGAGAATGACAGTGTTGTCATGTTCAAGTAGCCTGTTCCCCTAGAGCTCACTAGTTCGGGACACTATTGTGTGGACATTAGAGATGAAAATACTACAGAAAGCTGCAATGAAAATGAAGTTCTCATGGTAACCTTGTGAAGCTTCATAAGCAGTTTGGTCATGCATCTGCAGAGAGGTTATTGAGGCTCATCCAAAGCTCTGGCAATACAGATAAACAATGTGCAGTTATTCTACAAGAGATAGTTCGTGACTGTGACATTTGTCAGAGATATTGCAAAACCAAGCCGAGACCTGCTGTTGGTCTACCCCTGACTTCTGAGTATAGTTTCTCAAAATGGGCTCATTGAGTCAGCACGGATAAGATCTTGGAGAGGCTACGGCTGCTGTGAATACTCAGAAAAAGATCTCTGACCGCAGACTGGATACATCTCGGAAGGGCTAGCTCGGAATAACATCTCTGGGCGCAAATTGGATGACATCTCGGGGAGGCACACTGCCGTGGGTTCTCAGAAAACGGCTCCTTGAGCACAAGAAATGACAACATCACAGAACGCAAGTATGGCGAAGCTCACGGCTCTCCAACGGGAGATTGAGAGACCAGTGTTGGACTGTAGAACTGCTTTGAAATTCATATGAGCTGTTCGCACTAAAGTAAAAAGCACCATCACTTCATGCGGATACCCCTTTGGCGCCAGCGGCAAGGCTGGAGCCGAACAACAACACCCTGATAACGACTGTGTTTAGTCTGTTCCTTCCCATTTCATGCAAGGCCACCTGGGTTGGCTGGAAGACTGTATACTTAGCCTGGCGGAGCGAAGGACACTGTCTCAGCTGAACACATACACTGATATGCACACACTGATCCCCCATCCCTTTCCAAATGCCTTCGATGCTTGTGCCCTACCGGGGAAGATGGCAGTCGACTGGACCAGCGCAGACATGCTGCAGGACCGGATGCTCTGTCTACACCAGCTCTCTCTTACCCTTTACCCGCCCCTGTTGCTTGTCTTGTGTTTCTATGGTGTATTGATAGTCATGTGCTTTTTGTGCTGAGGTGTTTTTTCTGTTATCAAACTGCTGTCCCACTAGGAGCTCAGTCTGAGTGGAGTTTTTTTTCTCCTCCTCTTACCTCATGTTATGTATTTTCGTTGTTTTTTTTTCCTATCAGCCTACCTTTCTGACATGTCTCCCCATTGTGATGTTTGTGTAAAGTTGGTCAGAAGGTTCCTTTGTAAGTGCGCATGCGCCATTAGCGTGCTGCCTGCTGTAACCCTACTTTCCTTCGGGATTAATAAAGTATTCTGATTCTGATTAATGAGACAGTAGCAATGGATCTACATGAGCTGGAGCCCAATGTGTGGTACCTTCACATCATCGACCACTTCACACGCTTCAGAGCCGGCAGCATCGTAAAGACAAAGGAAGCTGCAGAGATCATCAACTCCTTCATTCACACCTGGATAAGCATTCACGGTGCCCCCAGACGGCTCTGCACAGACAACGGCGGAGAGTTAAACAACACAGAGATTCGGGACATGGCTGAAAACTTCAACACTGAGGTAAAAACAACGGGTATAGTCCCTGGAGCAACGGACTACTGGAGAGACATAACATGACACTTACAGAAATCCTCCTGAAGGTAAAAAAGGAACGAGGATGTGACTGGCACACTGTGTTAGACTGGGCCCTTATGGCCAAAAACAGTATGCTTAATGTACATGGTTATAGTCCACATCAACTTGTGTTTGGCCAAAACACCAACCTTCCTTCTGTGTTGATGGATAAGCCACCTGCCTTAGAGGGCACAACTGTAAGTGCAAGAGTAGCTGAACATATATCAGCATTACATGCTTCCAGGAAAGCATTTACTGAGGCAGAATCTTCAGAAAGGATCAGGAGAGCACTACGCAAGCAACTTAGGCCTACAGATGACAAATATGAGGCAGGAGATAAAGTATACTACAAACGAGTCGACTGTACAGAGTGGAAGGGTCCAGGTGTAGTTATTGGGCAGGATGGAACTGTTGTATTTGTAAGACATGGGGGGACTCTTGTAAGAGTGCACCAGTCAAGGTTGAGTAAAGTGGATGCACAGAGTGGAGATAAACAAATACCACACAGTACTACTGATGATGACAACAAAGACGCAGTTGAAAATGATGATACTGAAATACCTGATGGTGAACAGAGTATTAGTGAGGAAGAAGACATCATTATTGACAGAGAAACTAACACTACAGAAAACATGTCTGTCACACAAGCTGCAAATGAGCCCTCTACACCCACTGATCATGTCTCCTCTGCAAATGTAAAGTTAAGGGCAGGACAGCTGATCACTTTTACAAACAGAGACAACAGTGTTCAACACACAGCCAGAGTGCTAGGCAGAGCGGGAAAAGCAAAAGGGCAATACAAAAACTGGTACGATGTGCAATATCTTGAGCGTGATGGTAGTGAAGGTGAAAAGAAAGCTGTAGACATGTCACTTGTTGATGGTCTTTGCACTGAAGCTGAAAACAGAGATGCAGATGTACTCATAACAAAAGATATTTCCTTTGATTCTGCTAAGCAGCAGGAGATTGAGAGCTGGCAAAGTAATGATGTGTTTGATGAAGTGAAAGACCTGGGTCAAAAGTGTGTGTCTACTAGATGGGTCTGTACACTCAAAGAAACTACTAATGGTGTCCCAAAGGCTTGACTTGTGGCACGGGGGTTTGAAGAGGTAAATATTAAAGAACTACAGACAGACTCTCCAACATGTGCGTCTGAGTCCCTCAGACTGGTGCTAGCTGTGATATGTCAAAACAAGTAGAGAGTAAATTCAATGGACATTAAATCTGCCTTCTTGCAGGGAATGGAACTGTCAAGAGACAGTTTATCTTCGTCCCGCACCTGAAGCTGGCAAGGACAATGTTCTATGGAAACTGAAAAAGTGTGTTTATGGACTTGCAGATGCTTCACTTTATTGTACAATAAGGTCAAAGACATTATGCTCAAAACTGGTGGTAAAAGATCACAGGTTGATCCTGCAGTGTTCTCTTGGCAGAATGAACAATCTGAGATTACAGGAGTGCTTGCATGTCACGTTGATGATTTCCTTTGGGTTAGTTCAAGTCACTTTGCAACTCATATCATTCCTGTACTGAAATCTACCTTCCTTGTGGGCCGTGAAGAACATGACAGCTTTTCTTATGTTGGTATGGACATTTGTACAGTTAATGATGTAATCGAGGTGCATCAACAACTTTACATTGACAACCTACAACCGGTTCAGTTACAAGCAGCACAGGCTGTGCAGAGGGATGCTTCCAAGTGAAACGGAATGTGAGCAACTCAGGTCAAAAATAGGACAGATCTTGTGGGTTGCCAAATAAACGAGGCCTGATGTGATGTTTGACACATGCAGCCTTGGATCTAATATCAAAGATGCAACTGTACAGTTTATTCATGAAGTGAACAAAGTTGTCCGTAAACTTAAGGCAGAGAAAGTACTCTTAAGTTTCAGCACTTGGGTAACAGTGAGGATTTGGCATTGGTTGTTTTCAGTGATGCTTCATTTGGCAACCTTCCTGATGGCGGTACTCAAGGAGGGGCATTAATCGTCCTTATGGGTAAAGGAGGAAAGTTTTGTCCTGTCTTTTGGCAGTCCAAAAAAATCAGGCGTGTGGTCAGAAGTACATTGGCAGGAGAAACTCTTGCCATGTCAGATGGAATAGACAGTGCTGTCTTCCTGGCAACACTTTTTTCTGAGCTTACAACTGGTAACACTGGTCTGAACGCTCTTCCTTTGATCTGTGTGACTGACAATCATTCCTTGTTTGATGCACTCAAGTCTACTAAGCAGGTTACAGAAAAGAGACTGAGGCTAGAAATGAGCAGCATTAAAGAGCTCATACAAGCCAAGAAAATCAGACAGGTTTGTTAGTCAGATTCAAAATCCCAACTTTTTGATTGTCTGACAAAAAAGGGAGTTTCACCTTTAACCTTTTTTGTTTATATAAATATATACATATATGTATACAAATGTTTACAGGGGTGTGGTTATACTTTTATTTTGTTAACTTGTTATTTTCTGTTGCCCGCGGTGTGTTGTTGTGGGGATGAAAAAATGGCGTGACAAATAAAGCACTTGGAATGAGACTACGACGTCGTGTCTTTTGAGTTAACAGCTCACACTCACTACGAGGTCACTTGTTTACTGAATATTAACATTAAAGCTTTATTCTGATGTTGGCATACACTAGCTTTGGTTAAACCAAGTATCTGATCATCTTTTTTTTTGTCCTCAAATCTGTGGGCAATATAGATGTGATTTGTTTTGTTGTGGTGTTATTCAGTAAACTCCAACCACTGAGTGAATGCTTATTCCCCAGAGGTCCTGCAAGAATGTACACCCTATTGCTAATTAAGATAAGATAAGAAGTTTATTATTCCAGGGAAATTCTTTTACATGCTCAGTGCAATAACAAATAGAAACAGGAACAGAAACAGGAACACGCTGTGTTTAGTTACAAACAGCAAGAACAGCAAAAATAAGCTATAAAAACTTTAATCAAATTTTAAAAAATATATAAATTATATTTTTGGATTATGAGTTTTTTTTAATATAAATGAAAACCACTTAATATATTTGACATCTTTCTGACAGTTGGTTGTTTTGTCTGTTGGTTTACACGAAGAACATTTTAAGTTTAAAATCCTATAAAGGCCTTTGTCCTTCCTGCCCTAGTGGATTTTCTCAAAGTGCATCATTTTCCCTCCTTGATTTGCAACAGTGGTTGCTAATTTTCCGATAGTTAAAACATAAACAGAAGTATGTTCAAAGTTGTACTCCATAAAATTCAAAGATACAAATAAACACCCCCCTCAAACATACAATACTAATACACTACCTACTGGTACAATAAGATACTTTATTTTCTCAGATTGTAGTTTCACACATAAAAACTTTCAGGGCATCTGAGATATTATTTAACTTTTTATATAAAAATATTTTTTATTGCACAGCTTATCTCAGCATTTTTATAATGGGCATGAATGAACAGAATGGTCAAATCTGGTATTTGAGCCATTGTTGTCATTTAAATTCTACCAAAGGAAAGTCATGTTTAAGCATGCACGGTTTTTCTCATCACTGCTAAGCAATCCATTCCAGTTCTCATCTTTTTCACTAAAATCAATTATGTCTTAAATTTTTACAGCAAAGTAAGCCACAGTCAAGTCTTTTATCATTCATACTGCATTTTCCATACAGAAATCTGCACTGAATCTAAATCCTGAAGGATATAAAAAAAACAACAACAGCAATAGAATAATATTAAACACAAAGTGAACCCGTCTTCCTTCATTAAATAGGTTCTTTTAGATGTTAAGGAGGAATTGACTTAACCAGGCTGGCGGAGAATGAAGACAACCGGACACCTGCAGCAGATGGGGAATCAGTGAACTTTTATTGAGACAGAGACAATCTCTCAACACAGCTCACATCAGGAGATTCCCAAGATTTGCTGTGAGGATAGGTATATATTCTCTAAAACTTACAGGAGGGGGTTGTGAGGAAAGTGCTGCATTAGCAGAAAAACAACTCCATAAAAGGAAATCGGCCTTGGGTGTTCTAGTCTCTTCGCTTGCAGATATCTTCCACCTGCAGGATGAGGCGATCGCTTCTTATCGCTCTCAAGGCCAAAGTCGTGAGCACACATTTTTATTACACAGTTGCACAGTAACTTTAAAGCTGAACAATATTTAAAGCTGAATAATGTTTGATCGGATTATATTTTCTTCAAATCCCCCTTTTGACCCATCTTAAATGGGTCAACACACAAAAATAAGTAACATTCAAAGGAACACAGAGACGTGTCGAAGCCTGGCTCGAAAAACTCCTCGGGTCTTATCATTTGTCATTATCTGTCATTGCAGATGAGGAGAAAAGAGTCCAGGCACCACCCTGCCCAGGGGTCGGCTGCAAGCAGTCTCAGTTCCCGATGAAAGCAGTAACAGCTGTCCTGCACAAAAGGATACAACGAGTCAGTGCAACCAGGGTAGCGACACAAAATTAACAGTTCCTGTAACTCAGCAACCAAAAAGCATAAGTAATGATAAAAATGTGGAGAGTACAGAGTATACTATAATAATGAGAGATATAAACGTGAAAATGTGAAAGAATAAATCAACCATCAAATAAACCCAGAACGGTAACTGCTAAGGACATTCAAAAGTGAATATGGTAAAACGTGAGGAAGGGGTGTGGAAAAAAAAAAAAACAATTTATATCCAGTGGTGGGAGTACACATTCGCTCAGGCTTAAGTCCGGAGACCCTGAGAACATCGCTTAACCCTCACAACCCGATCAGACACAGTTCAACCAGATATATCCTTCAAGAGGAAGTGGGTGAGGGAAACAATTAATAACAAGTCTAATACAAAACACCACAGAGAAACAACCATTCTAGAAGCATTTAAACAAGAGAAAGACGATAATGTTCGTCACCCTCAAGATCAGAGTTTTCATCATCCGTTGGCGAGGAGGTGGGAAGTTGACTAGCCAATAAAGGCATCTGCCGGGCGAGATCCTTATCCTCAGGAGTGAAAGCTGTAACAATCAGTCTCTGGAAGAGGGATCGAATGCATGGAATACAACAGCAACCGCAGGTGACTAGGACAGCAACAAAAACTGAGATGGAAACTAGGATGGAAGCTACAAGGGCCTTATATTTGCCAAACATGTTAAGCCAAGAGTCCCACATGGCAGTATCAACGCCCGAGTGTTCCTTCATTTTAACAGTAAGAGCTGTGAGACCAGTAATAGCTTTAGTGAGGGAACCATCAGGAGCTGTGTTATTGGGGATATAGGTACAGCACTCCTGACCAAAAAGGCTGCAGACTCCGCCTCTTTCTGCGAGGAGAAAATCCGTTGCGACCCTGTTTTGGAAAGCCATTAGGGAAGTGGCAGATAACTGTGCATGCACAGCTTCAAAACCATCTCGAGTGTAATTAGCCAACAGTTGCACATTAAAGTGAATGTAGTTAATTCTGTCTACATTCGCATTTATTTCAACCATCCAAAGTATCGAGGCCCATCCTGCTTTAACCTGGTCTCGCAGTTTATATTCATCGGGGACCCCACGGGGTATACCTACAGCATCAATATAGGTTGGATTATGAGCTGAACCTGGGATTAGAGAACGTTTAGAGCGGCGTTCAGAGGAGGATGGGAGGCCAACTTCGTGTACTTCTATAGAGAGATCTACTGGAGTGACTGAAACAGGTAAAATAAGAGTTATGAGAGCGCAAAGACCTGACGCATCCCGAGGGAAACCATCATATAACTTGTTTTTGCCACACCACCACCACAAATCAGCCCTAGCCGTAGGTCGGAAGTTTGGTTTCATAACCGTCATCTCAGTGCACCAAGAAGAGTTCAAGCTACCTAGTTTTACTGCATTGCCAGTCAGGTTAATACAAGTGAAATTGTTCACAGCTACATCTGAAGAAAAGAAAGGTGGTTTATTAGAGACCGAGCGTTGAGTTTTAGGAAAGTGGTTTTCCAGATATGAGCAATGACCTCGTTTTGTATTGTTCATAAGATGCAGGAGGCATGCACTATTGACTGGCGCCGGTACAACTCTTAAAGTGGGGCGGGCTCCCATACAAACTATGCAGTCGGAAGCCGTCTTGTCAGCAGCTTGTTCAGCTAGTAGTAACCAGTTGTTTGTTGCTCCAGAAATACCGGTTAGAATTTGGAAGAGGTCATCTTTAGACATTTTATTTGTGTCTACAATGCGTATTCGGCCGTTTCTCCCCCCGTTTGTATATGTCACCGGAGGGCCATTAAAGGTGGGGTTATCATCTTTAACTACAGAGCTTGGAGCTGCACCAACGCTAGGGCATATTTCCATTTGCCAATACAGGGCGGTGCGATCAGTCCAAGGGGCAAGTATAAATTGTTGACAGGAGGTCAAGGCCAGATCCTTTAGGGTAAAAATTAAGCCTGAAAGATCCGGTTTTTTTGCTATTCTGAGCATATTTTGGTTTCTCCAGTGCAAAGCCTGACCCCTAGAGTGCTTGGACCAATCGAGGTCCGTTTCTGACACTAAACTGGACCACTTCCACTGATGCCAACCTCCCAGGGTTATATACCACACTGAGGAGGAGAGATGTACTGCAAGGTTAAAAAGATCCCCCCCTTGGTCTTTGGTGACGGGAGTGACTGGGAAGCTAGCGAAATCTATTTCAACTACCCAACTTTTATTGTTGGGGACACAGAGAGTAATCATTCTAGTCGTACTTGGGGTACAGGAGGTAACCGTGTCTCGTTTCTTTCTAAATCGATCGGGCGTGGGCAAAACTGGAGAGGAAGTGGTGGGCAAGACCCTAGGGGCTACATTTGTCAGATTGGGACTGTCAGAAAGGGGCGAAGCTTTTGAACTTGAAGGTGTCAGAAGTGTCGGGGGCCCTTCACAGATCAGGATTATGCCAATGGGAATGAGACCCAGGGCCAGGAAGCAAACAAAGACGCAACATCTTTGCCTGCCTGTCATTTCAGGGGGAAAGGGCCAAGACATGTTTACTTAGCTTGGATGTCGTCTAATAGAGGATGATGGGGCACAGAAAGGTGGTCCAGTTCCCCCCACCTCGCCAAGGGCGTGTTCTAGGAGTTAAAGAGCAACAAAAAGTATCAGTGACACAACTTTAAATGAGCTTTCAGCGGTTAAAACTATTGCAATGTAAAATGTAAATCTTAAAAACTCAAGCCAATATAAAAGCAAAGTCATAAAAGATGTTAAAAATAGAAAAATAAAAATGTTTAGTTCAGTATGAAGAACACCCCCTTTTGTAACCAGCCGGCTTGTAGGTTGAGTTTTGGCTCCCTCAAGTGGTTGGTGATGCTGTTGCAGCTCCTTCTGACAGGTCCTTCTGCACCTCTCTCAAGGTTCTTCCTGGTTCGGTGGCAGCAGCGCACTGTGTGTAATGAAACCAGGTGTCACCTTTCCCTTCGAGCCTGACAGCGTGGGAGGTCCGCTCTGTTATGCGGTAAGGGCCTGTCCAGCGAGGCTCAGCCCACTTTCTCTTTGTGACTTTCAGGAGGACGTAGTCCATTCCAGGTGTAGCCGCCTCTTTCAGCTCTTGCTGGTTTCTTTCAGCGACCTGTGAGGAATACTGGGCAACAAAGCTGCGGAGCATGTTATAATATGTCCTCGGATCGAGGTCTGAATCAGCTTCATCCGACATTAACAGGCGAGAGGAGGGGCCAGGAAAAGGCCTGCCATGCTCCAACTCAAATGGAGTGTAACCAGAGGTTTGATTTACTGAGCATCTTATGGACATTAATGCAAGAGGCAATGCCTTAACCCAATCTAATTTGGTCTGTGCACAGATTTTAGCCAATTTAGTTTTTAGAGTTTGATTCATCCTTTCCACTTTCCCCTGGGACTGGGGGTGGTAAACTGAGCCAAACTTATGTTTCAAACCTAATGCGGCTTCAACCCTCTGCAAATCGTGGTTCCTGAAATGTGAACCATTGTCCGACCTTATGACCTCGGGAAACCCATGCTGTGGTATATAATGATTAATCAGACACTTCACCACAGTTCTACTGTTTTCACTTGCTGTCGGCCAGGCTTCTGGCCAACCTGAAAATGCATCCACAGCCACCAGCAGGTACCTGTAACTACCTACTCTGTCCACCATGTCTGTGTAATCAATGATTATTTCTTTCCCTGGGCAAAGTGGGATGGGGAAGTACCCTGCTATTGGCTTGAAGGCGGGCTTGATTCCAAATTGGTTGCACTCCTTACAGGTTTTAACCATGTATTTTGTCATGTCTTTTAGATAAGGGTGCCACCAGGCGGCTAAGTTCCTCATCATTTGTGCAGGTCCCACATGCCCCACTCCATGTGCCTCTTCCATTGCTGTCTGTCTGACCCCTGGCGGTAGAATGGGCCTTCCATCTGGGCCACGCCAAACATCTGTGTTTGTGGCCCCTCTTGTTACCCATAATGATTTTTCCTGGGGGCTGGCTTTGTCCTGTAACTCTCTGATTGTGGCTAGGCCTAGTTGTATGGGTGGTCTTTCTGGAGGGGGTGTGGCTTCTGGGTCCATTACCATAATCAGGGAGGGTAAGTAACCAGCTGTCTGCTTAGCTACTAAGTCGGCCTGTTTGTTACCTAATGCCACTAAGTCTAGTCCGGCACTGTGTCCTTTGCATTTTACCACTGCCACCTTAACAGGTAACAACAGTGCTTCCGCTAATTCCCTCATTTCTATCTCATGTTTAATAGGCTTTCCGCTGGCTGTCAAAAAACCAGCTCTTAGCCACTGCTTGAGCTCCACATGCACTGCTCCCACAGCATAAGCTGAATCACTGTATATATTCACTTTCTGTCCCTTTCCCATCCTTAAGGCTTCAATCACCGCTCTCAGTTCAGCTCTCTGTGCAGACTGTTGTCCTGTCAACTGCTCTGCTTTCACTGTTTTCCATCTCATGTCTGTCTGTTCCACTATTGCCCATGCAGCCTTCAACATTCCACTTTCAGTTCTGAAACAACATCCATCTGTGAACCAATCTTTTTCTGCATCCATTAGAGGTTCTGCCTGCAAATCTGGCCTGATTTTCTCCTGTACCTGCACAACCTCTTCACACATATGTGGTTCCCCCGATCCCATGTGATCAGCCATGTTTATGCCTTCATGTGAGTAGGTGATGTGTGGTGCTTCCAAAATGGTACTGAGGCGTCTCTGCCTGAGTGAAGTGAGTGTGAAGGCCTGTGAGGAGACGTAGGCCACCACACTGTGTGATGTCAAAATTTTTAGTGGGTGGTTCATCACTATGTGTGCTGTTTTCTGAATGATTTTTGCAAGTCCAGAAACGTGTTGTGTGCACGGTGGGTGGCGTTTTTCAGTGTTGTCAAGCATTACGCTTACATATGTCAACACTTTTCTCTCTCCCCCTTTTTTCTGGAACAGGATACCATTGATATGGGTTCCAGTTCCAGAAACATCAAGATGAAAAGGCAAAGCATAATCTGGTACAGCAAGGTCAGAGGCGACAGAAAGCTGTTGTTTTAACTTTATAAACGCCTGTTCTGTTTCTGTAGTCCATGAGAGGGGAGCAGAGAGGTTTCTCATGCCTTGTTCATTTACCAAAGCGCGCAAAGGGGAAGTAAGGCCAACATAGTCTGGGACATAGGTCCTGCTGTAACCAGTCAGGCCCAAAAATGACAACATGTCTTTTACAGTTAGAGGTTTTGGATGGTGCAAAATGGAGTTCCTGTGTTCTGGGGACAAGGAAATACCGGACTGTGAGACCATGCGGCCTAGAAAAGAAACCTGTTTTCTTGCAATCTGTAGTTTGTTTTTGCTCACTTTAAAACCTGTGTTGGCCAGGTGGTGAAGTACCACTCTGGTGGCCTCCAAACAGATGTCAGCCGTGGGGGCAGACAGCAAAAGGTCATCCACATATTGTATTAACATACAGTCAGATGGTAGTGGGCTGGTTTGTAAAAGTTCTTTCAAACACTGATTAAACAGTCCTGGGGAGAGGGCAAATCCCTGTGGTAAGCGAGTGTAACGCCATTGTCGGCCTCTAAATGTAAATGAGAAAATGTCACGCAGTGACTCACGAAGTGGGAGGCAGAAAAAGGCATTAGCCAAGTCAATGCAGGTGAACCAGGCATGAGATGGTGGGAGGTTGGTCAAGGCAACATAAGGATTAGGCACAGGCAAAGTAGGAGTGCCAAGTAAGGCATTAATCCTTCTCAAATCATGTGCCATTCTGAACTTCCCCGTGCCTTTTTTCTCAACGGGTAGGATGGGCGTGTTCCACTTAGAGCAGGAGGGCTCCAAGACACCGGCAGTGACCAAACCAGAAATTGTTTCTGCAATCCCAGCCTCAGCCTCCGGTCTGTGTGGGTACTGAGGCTGCCACAAAGGGGTAGCAGATGACAGTTGAAAAGAGACTGGCTCCACATCAACTAAACCTACATCTGTGGGTCCATGGGACCACAAACAATCTGGAAGAGAGTCGAGTAAAGGCGCAGCATCACAGTGGTCTGTGTGTTCTCTGCCATGTGACCCGCTGACCACTCTATGTTGCAGTGTTGAGGAATTAAAGCAATCATTTAAAATTTGGTATGTGTTGGTAGATGGAGAAAACAAAACCTGTGGGAGTTTTGTAGGTGTCCAGTCAGTGGCCGCAAGGGAACGTTTAACCATTCCACCCAGCTCCTTAGCCTGGTGTCCAGGATGTAAGGCCAGTGACACATGGGGAGCTGCCTCATCAGACATCATGTACCACTGTAATTGATCTGTTGTAAAAGTAACCGCTGCTGCCACTCCCTCCGGTGCCGCAAAAATGCACGACATGTTCAGAGACCAAGCCCGCCCCTCACACTGCTCTTGGAACATGTGCTGGTACCAGGTGGTGTCATGCCTGTCATAAAACAGTGTAACATGAGGTGGGTCAGGGGGAGGGACATAAGGATGTAGGAGTGAGAGCCACGGCCGCCATTGCTGAAAAGCAGTACAAACTCCTGGTTCAGCAGGTGTTTCAACTTCCAATAATGCCCAGTAGATGTCAGCAGAGTCCGCCAAACAGGAGGAGGGTTGCAGTAGAAACTGACCACCTCCCTCTGGCCCATTAGAACAGGGAAGCACAACCCCAGTAGGGAGAGTCACAGTTAGGCCTTGTGAAGAGCAGAGTATTGTGGCTCCTAATTTAATCAACAAGTCTCTTCCCAGTAAATTCACAGGAGCCTGTTTTGAACACACATAGCTGTGTAACAAAGTCTGATCTCCAACCGTTGTGGCGAGGGGCACGGTGTAAGGCAGAGTTTTAGGTTCCCCAGATATGCCCACCACTGTAATCACTGTGTCAGTAAGTCTTTCACGAGCAACATCCTTAATGGTGGAGTACGTAGCTCCAGTGTCCACTAAAAAGCTGCTTCTTCTTCTATCTACAGTTATGGACAGCATAGGGTCCGCCGTTGTCCCTTCACCGTCCTGGGCAGTCTGTGGGGTGTCCTATAGCTGGGGACCACCCTCGTAGTACTCCCACCCCATCACAGGCATCTGTGGGGCCGGGGGCACTTCAACTAAAGCACCACGAGGTCCACCTCTGTGGCCAGGATGCTGATAGGGCCCACCACGGGCTCCCCTGCCTCTTCCAGCAGCCGGGTTCAAAGGGCACGCTTTAGCCCAGTGTCCAGGTTGTCCACACCGGAAACAAACATACATCTGGCCTCCCCTACCACCTCCCATCTGACCCCTTCCCCTGAAACCACCTCTGTTTCCTCCAAATGGGGAACCTCTCTGCCCATAAGGGGCCGGGGAGTGATAAGCACCATACTGGGGGGGCTGTGGATCAGTTGGCCATGGGTTCGGATACAAATCAGGGGCAACTGGACCAGGAGGGGGAGCCGCAGCGGCCACAAGCTGCTTTTTAGGCTTGTCACCTTTTCCACCCAGGTCGTTTTTAGCTTTCTGCAGCTGAACCTTCAACAGTTGCAACTGTAAATCTTCGACGCTCTCCGCTTTATCATCAGACTTAATCTGCACTTTGTTAAGATTAAAAATCAAATGTTTCTTCCAGATTGCAAAGTCACAGTCCTGCAAATCAGGATTATCCTCCATTTTCTGGCTTACTGACTCCGGAATGCCCCTCAGCACCGCCCTTCTAAACCACATGCTCTGTGAACAAGTCCTACTGGGGTGATGACCTGTATGGTTCACCCAGTCTTCAACAGCCTGATTTAGATAATGGGTGGGATTTTGCTTTCCCTCCCATTTAAATTTCTGTAAGGTGCCTTGATTTTTGGGTGGGAATTGTTTGCGCAGGGCCGGTCCAATAAACCTCAAGGCCTGCATCAGTGGCACCTCGTTCTCATGCATGGTAGTACCCGCATTTTGTTCCAGGTCCGCTGCCTGAGATCGGGATGTGCACCTAGTTATAATAGCTCTAAAATCTCCCAGTGCGAGGTCCTGTCCAGCTGTGTATTTATCCAAACCAGCCAACCAGGCATTCCCTCCCTCCATTATGTCAGGGAGTTTGTCCACTAGGGCCTGGACATCTCCGAATGAATAAGGTTGATACACTGGTGTACGTTGCGCTTTAGTCTGGACCAGGGGAAACATGCCTGGAGGCTGAGGCACAGGGCCCTTAGATCTAGTCTGATATCCTAAACTGGGAGAGGTAGAGAGGGGTGTATTGTTAAGGTCACTGAGTTCATCATCAGTATCCTCAGTTTCTTTGCCTGGTGGGTTAGCAGTGTCAGCAAAAACGTGGGCTAAACTCATCTGTGTTTCCGGATCCTGACGGCCCACCAAAGACATGGTAACTGTGACATTTGGTGAAGTGCCAGGCTCAGTTTTTGCAGTAGCGGTCAGATCTCCCTTAACAGCGACAGGAGTGCTGGCAAAGGGGTTGGACCGGGAAAGAGGGGCTGACGCAACACGATTATTCACCTGGACCACTGACCTATGTTCATTTAAGCAGCTGCGTAATGCTGCTTCTAGATCAGTTAATTGTTGTTCAGTGGGTTCCTGTCTGTTCATTCGAACCGCAAATGGTGCGCTCGCAAATGGGTCAGTTAGGCCCTCAGATCCGGTTCCAAAACAATGGGACATAGAGGAGGGGGCTCTACTACTAGCTGAGGATGTCGCCGACAGAGAGGAGCTTCCTGGGCAAAAATGCTTAGTATCTATGGGAGTTGGAGCTACGGGCGGTTCTTCTCCAATAGTCATTATTCCACCAGAGATATTAAGTACCGGATATATGCCTGCTGAGGGAGGAGTTGAGGCAGAATAGGGAGGTGGCTGAGACCTATTTTTCTTCATGTGTGGTTTTGCAGTTTCCCATAAACACACCCAGTGATTAAATTTAGCTTTGCGGCCTGCGTGCTTATCTGCTTCCTTTCTGTGTCTCACCCCGCTCATCACACCTGCACCTGCTGCTGCTGAGTTGGCTTCTTCCTCTTTCTCTTTTGCCTGCATAGCCTTATTCTGCCAAATTATTCCCCAATTACCACTACTCCCCTCGTCCTTTCCCTTTTCTTTCATTAACCTTTCAGCTGTTTTCCTCAATGACTCTTTCTGCTTTTTTGCTTCTTTAGGCTGGTGTGTGGAGTTGATGACTGTCTCAACACATGTTAATTGTTCTCCCAATGTGCTAAGAATAACACCGGGACCCCAACCATCATCATTAGTTTCTCGATCTAATTCTCCATCCATTTTACTGTCAATGGAGGAGTGTTCTTTTATTGATTTTAAAGGAGAATTTGGGCCAGCTGGGTTTCTGCCTCTGTTAGGCACTAACAGCTGGGGCGCTGCTTTAAAGGTGAGTCAGCACTGAAATATCCCTTCAGGTGTTACCAAGCTTCTACCAAACCGGAGTCTGGCGGGTAACCTTGCCTAGAGCTTCCTGATAGGGGTGCTAGTTGGTTGTCACCTTGTTCACACGTCTCATTCACACTTCATACATTACCTGCAGTCACTCATTACCCTCCTTATGTATGTAATAAATGTGTAAAAAAAAAATTCTATGTGTGGTGTATTATTTTAACCAAAAGAGGAACCTAGTTCCTTTAATTGTGTAATCTGTGAACAACGGAGAACCAAACTGTCCTGCCCAGTGTTCCACAGCAAGCATTCAGCGTGTATTTATGTGTGTCCAATATCAAACAGAACATCAAAACATTTAAAACACTAAAATCATCGGGGTTTTAAGAAGAGATCCGTTTTCTCCTATTGATCAAAGGGACCCCTCCTTTGGACTCCAACCAGTACTTCTCCTTTTTAAGTTTTAGAGGATCTTTTCTAATAAAGTCCTCTGGGCCTTCCTAACCCTTCTGTAGTTTAGAGAATATTACTAAAAAATATTCTCAAGGCCTTTAACCTTTTAATTTGTTTAGAAAGGCGTTACTAATAAACCCTTTCAAGGTCCCAGACCTGCACTGAGGTATTTATCCGACACCGGAGAGCAACCCGTCGGCTGCAACCGTGGTCAGACCTCAGTTCACTCTTATCTTTATTCACTTATTCACTTATTTCTTATTCACTTATCTCTTATTCACTTGTCTGATTCTCAACAAGCCTTAAGTAAGCCAGACAATTTTGGTTATGAATTACTAGGAGTTTGGACACTAAGTATTTTTATAATGTTCAATATAGCAGAAATAAAAGGTCTGCTTACCTTGTTTTTGTGTGCACACAGCTTTTGTCCAAACTCCGTTCACTCAGACCACGGCCGATGTCCTCCCATCCGTTCCAGTTGACCTGGAGCGGATCCTGTTCCGTGACGCCAATTGAAGGATATAAAAAAAACAACAACAGCAATAGAATAATATTAAACACAAAGTGAACCCGTCTTCCTTCATTAAATAGGTTCTTTTAGATGTTAAGGAGGAATTGACTTAACCAGGCTGGCGGAGAATGAAGACAACCGGACACCTGCAGCAGATGGGGAATCAGTGAACTTTTATTGAGACAGAGACAATCTCTCAACACAGCTCACATCAGGAGATTCCCAAGATTTGCTGTGAGGATAGGTATATATTCTCTAAAACTTACAGGAGGGGGTTGTGAGGAAAGTGCTGCATTAGCAGAAAAACAACTCCATAAAAGGAAATCGGCCTTGGGTGTTCTAGTCTCTTCGCTTGCAGATATCTTCCACCTGCAGGATGAGGCGATCGCTTCTTATCGCTCTCAAGGCCAAAGTCGTGAGCACACATTTTTATTACACAGTTGCACAGTAACTTTAAAGCTGAACAATATTTAAAGCTGAATAATGTTTGATCGGATTATATTTTCTTCAATCCATCCAATTTAGAATATATTTCTACTAATGATCAGCTTAGAGTGAGTGCAGAAATCCTGCAAAGCATATTTTCCTAAATTCACCTGGTGTGGTCTGGATTGTTGTCGAATCTAGAGCTTATTCGTGTCCAGGCCATCTGACATTACTAATAGGGAATTGTTCTTATGGTGTTTCATGGTACGCTTCTCACGAAGATGCCTGATGGTTTTGATGAGGCATCATTTGTCGTCAACAATAATTTCCAAAGTCAATGACATTGTTGTTAATTAGTACTACGGAATAAAGTTTATTCAATGCATGCTAGAAACATGCTAGATCTCTGATCACTGATCGCAAAAGCAGTTATTTATGGTTTAGATAAATTAATTGTGGTTTAAATAAATGAATTAAAATAATGCCGGAAGTGTAGGAAAATGTGCAAATTGGATGTTATCAGAATTTTACAATGGGACCATTTCTAAACTTGCCCGAGCATGCGGAAGTGTCAAATAACGTGAGAGTAGAGCTGGGCGATATGAGATTTTTTCATATCACGATATGTTTTTTTCATTTCAGGCGATAACGATATCTATCACCATATAAGCCAAATAACTATATTTGTAAGATTTAAATGTGCCGTTGCTCACAAGTAAAATGTGAAATAATCAGCAGCTTGTTTTTATTTAAATATTTATTTCCCATAATAAGTTCAACAGGGTAGATGTACTTAAGGAACATGAGACTTTTTCAGATAAATAAAGGCAAATATTGCAAACTACACAAAAGGCAGCCGCTAAAGCGTTTAAGTTTCAAAATAGAACAAACGAAACAGACTACTAAATTGTCAATTCCACTTAGAAACAAAATATTAATTCTAAAAATAAATCTTAGTTTGTTTTACAGAATAACAGACAAAACTGACTAACTTTTGTCAATATCAAATAAACTGAGAACTAAAAGGAAATTCTCAATCTCTCCTTGTTGTATAGCTGAGCTTTTCAAACAGTTTTAACAGTTACTTTAGTCTGACAAAAGCCGAATGACGAATTAGCGCTTCCAGTCAGAGACTGAGGCTACGTCCACACGTACACGGGTATGTTTGAAAACGGAGATTTTCCGTTTTCGTTTTAAAAAATAATCCCGTCCACACATAAAGGCAGAAATGAAGGAAAACGCTGCTATGAACATGCCAAAGCAGCAGGTGGCGCTAGATTCCTAACCGTGCAGAAATGTTGGCCAATCAGAAGTCTAGAAGCCTCGGTGGGAAAAAGTAAACAAAGCTGCGGCATAGAAGCAGAACCGAGTCGTATGTGTGGAGGGACAGTAACTGTGTGTATATGTAAGCATTTAAACACTGCAGAGAGTAGAATTAACAGTAACAGTATTGTAGAAATTCATTTCACCAAAACAATAACGTGGCGCACAGTGTGACGCATGCACCAGTTTATTGTATTTCCAGACTTGCTTTCGGCACAATTTACAGTGCACGCTACTCTGTTTTTTGTCAGACTTGAAATAGCCGAAATACCTTCACACTACGGAACTTCTATGGCTCTTCCGTTCGACAATCTCTCCGGCATTGGAACCGTCATCTGTTTTCTCTTCGGTCACGCTCGGTTGATTTTTCTAGTCGGCACACTCATTTCCTCCATTACCCGCTGGCTGCTTCCCAAACAAACACACGTGCGGCTTGGCACTTGTGCTGTACGTAACAAGTCACGCGACGTGACGCTGCGGCTGTGATTGGTTCGGCTCTGCGCTACTTAGTTTGGATTGGCTGACCTTTTTTTAATTTTATTTTTTTTATTTTAAGAGGACAAGAGCGGCGAGGTCTATCGCGATAGCTTAATTTCTCTATCGAGTAAAAGTTATATCGCGATACATATCGTTATCGTTCTATCGCCCAGCTCTATGTGAGAGATTAATAAATCGGGCCTTTCCAGATTTCTGTTGCAACAATGAGTCCTCCACACATGTAGGAATGTAGATGTCTTACCATTGTATTGACAGTAATTTTACTTTTTTTTTTTTTTTTTTTACCAAAGCAAAAAATAGTTCAGATTTAAGTGTGGAGCTCTTGACCTTTAGAAAGTGGAAAATACAGAGCAGCCTTGGCAGAAGTTTAACACATCCTTTTTTTGTTTTGTTTTTTTTAAACCTGATAAATATGACGCTGTTCCCTAAAACTACAGTGGTTTAGCTATTCATTTGGATTTTTCTTTTATTATTATTATTATTTTTTTTTCATGTAGGACATGTAAAGACAAAAGGTTTAAAAACTTGAAGTGGTTGATTTTGTTAATGCCATATTTAGAACATGAAAATGATTTGTCCACTACATTTTATAATGATACCTCAGTGGTACTTTTAGGTTAATCAACAACTGTAGCCAAATGAGCTCAAAGAAATAAGCATCATACTAAACTTTTCTGTGCGTAATGGGACTGTAAATAGATCAAACCAGTATAAGTAAGTAAACATAAATTATACTTAAAAAAATGACTGTCTGAAACCTAAAAGTTTTGAAAATAGCTTTATGTGTGCTTCAGCTATAAAGTTAGTACACTTGTAAAGCTGGATAACAGGCAGACAGTTTGTGTTTACTGATGGAGTAGAAATGAAGCCTGGCTGTCTGTTGTGGAGCCCAATAAACCCCAAAGCTCTCTCCATAGCAGCCTAATACTACCCTAGTGCTTCTAGTTTTGCGCTATTGCCGGCATACTTCCTCTTTGACATAAATCAAATCTTAGCCAGAGCTATGAAAGAAATGTTTCTGGGTAAACAATCTGAATGGTGATACTGTCATTTTTATATGGCTATTACAAATAACACAAGGTATTTCTTAATAAGATTTAAAGCAGCAGCGCTATCTAATGTCTCTTTAATAATGGATTCTAAATGGTTAATGATTGGTTTGCAGAAAACCATATAAATGATTGTTTTGAAGTTATAATGGAGATTCTAAATCTTGGTTTAAAAAGGTTTAAAAAGAGCATTTATAAACATCACTTGGAGGCTGTTAACGAGGTGAAATGAAAAGCAGACCTTTCAAGGTGACATGTGAAAACCTTTAGACGGATTCTGATTCACTCACTGTTTGTTTTGCCCTTTCCTGTTTGTTTGGTTAGGCTTTAACACCAAAAAGTAAACTAGTTTTTTAGTTTTATGTAGGGATAGAGAGTTAGCCCAGGATACATTAGATATGGTTTGATGTGGCCCCTGGAGTTGTTTGCACCTACTCAAGACAATTCTTCCAGTTTCACCAGATGTGCTACCTCATGTTTCAAAAGCATCGCAGAAGCTGCTTTCCACACTGCGCTTAAAATAATACCAGCTCTATTTTTCACAGAAGTCATGTCAAGCTGCACAGAACAGATGATGAGGGCAAGAAGTCAGCAAGGAAAGCCATAGAGAATCTTTACAGCAGAGAAACAATTTACTACAGTTTCTTTACTTACAAATGTATTATCCGAGCTGTCATAGTGCCGAAGTGAAACCATGCAAGTGCAGGAAGAACTCGACACAAAAAGGCACTAGACAGCTGGTGGATTCAAACCCAGGACCCTCTTGCTGTGATGCAGCAGTGCTAACCACTGCATCACCCTCCCAAATGTAGTGATTTGTTGGATAAATAATGAAGCTTAAAGATTTGTCGTGCAAGCATTTTCAGCAAATTTGTCACTTAAATGTGCAACTGCCTTCCTCCCTACGCTGAACACAGTCGAGTCAGGAGAGCCACAAGTATAGGAGAGCACCTTCACAGAGAAATATTTGCAGCTTTCGTGAAGGAGTTAAACCCTGCCCACACAGTCACTTGAATTGTTGCGAGATGTTTTTAAAGTTCCTAAAGGTCAAAACTAAATCCAGTAAGAATATTGCTTGGCAACTTTTTTTCTCCTTTACTGTTGGATTTTTATATCAATCTCTTTTTTTCTCTTCCATTATTACTGCTTCTGGTACTGAAAAAGCAAATCTAAGAAAAGTCAAAGTCAGCACTGTTGCTACTCACTAAGAGCTCCCCTCCCACAGTTACAAGTAATGATATCACTTTTTGAAATTGAACTGCTTAACCAATGAATGTTATTGTAAGGCCTCAGCATTTATGTGGACATACCACTGGCTTTCTATCTCAGGAGGGGCTCAGTACTTGTGTGAAACCCTGTTATCTGCACCACTTTTAGAAAGAGTTCAGTCACAGCAATGCTCCTTTGCCGTTGCTAGGTAACGTGTAGTTTCTTGCCAGCTGAAATGTTGTTCAACATCTCAGCAGGATGATGTTGAGAAGAAATTGTTACATATTTGCAACACTTCCTATTCAACAGAAGAAGTAACAGCATGGCGCCCACAGCATAAATTGAGGGCAAATTCACTAAATCACTGGATCTTATAGCAACTTTTTCATTTTAGAGAAGAGGTAGTGGAACAGATTGCACAGTGCTGCCTGACCAAAGTACATCCACTGGTGGCTCGATTCTTATGAGAGCATTATAAATTTAGACTATGGTAATAGAGTGGCCAGACTCTCAGTTCTGGAAATGACTTATTATGTGTCAGTATTTTTTTCTCCCTCTTCAAGGTATTTTGACTTGAAGTGTAAATAATTAATTTCCCTATTTAAAGAGCGTCATGTTTGATTTATAACCAGAGAGGCGCAGCAAGGGGACTGTGTAAGGGTGGTATTCACTTCCTGATGTCAGAAATGCCACCGTTCCAAGCTGGGTAAAAAAACAGAAGATGAAACTGCAGAGAAATTATCGCTGCATAATGAAATAATAGGTGAAAATATGGTGTGACCATTTTTAACAAAAAGTAACAGTAATAAGAAAACTGCACCTTCACAGCAAGAGCATAATAGTACAAATGTTTTGTGGAACATCCTGCTCTTATTTTATGGCAGGATGTTAATATCGGCACTATAGTTTTTATGCAATCTGAGATAAGCCCACCGTTCCACACACACTACCAGTCAAAAGTTTGACTATTTACATTGTAGATTCTCACTGAAGGCATCAAAACTATGAATGAACTCATTTAGAATTATGTAGTAAACAAAAAAGTGTGAAATAACTCAGAACATGTTTTATATTTTAGACTCTTCAAATTAGCCACCCTTCGCTTTGATTACTGCTTTGCACGCTCTTGGCATTCTCTCGATGAGCTTCATGAGGTCGTCACCTGAAATGGTTTTCCGGTAGTCTTGAAGGAATTCCCAGATATGCTGAGAACTTGTTGGCCCTTTTGTCTTCCCTTTGCGATCACTCTCCTCCCATACCATCTCGATCAGGTAACTGTGGAGGCCAGGCCATCTGGTACCTTGTTGGCGTCTCACAAAGACACGGCACATGGAACCAAAGATCTCAAATTTGGACTCAACAGACCAAAGTACAAATTTCCACTGGTCTAATGTCTATTCCTTGTGTTTCTTGGCCCAAACAAATCTCTTCTGCTTTCTGCTTTTCCTTAGTAGTGGTTTCTTAGCAGCTATTTGACCATAAAGGACTGATTCACACAGTCTTCTCTGAACAGTTGATGTAGAGATGTGTCTGCTACTGGAACTCTGTGTGGGATTCATCTGGGTTCTAATCTGAGGTGCTGTTAGCTTGCGATTTCTGAGGCTGGTGACTTGGATGAATTTAGCCTTAGCAGCTGAGGTGACTCCCGGTCTTCCTCTCGTGGGGCGGTCCTCATGTGAGCCAGTTTTGTCATAGCACTTGATGGTTTTTACAACTGCCCTTGTGGGCACATATTTGATGTTGATTTCTACAATGTAGAAAGTAGTAAAAATAAAGAAAAACCATTGAATGAGAAAGTGTGTCTAAACTTTTGACTAGTAGTGTACATAAGTGTCATCTTATAGGAAAAAAACAACTTGAAGTACTTTTTCCAAGACTCTGGAATTGTACTAGAGGGAATATCCTTAGTCAAAAAGATATGCCGTCATTTGGTGTTTTGTGAATATTGCGGAGAATTCCTACAATCTAAAATCTCCCATATGTGTGATCTGGCAGCTGCTATAGATGATGAGCCCTGTAATTTTCACACTCATTAAATCATTCAGAGTGGTATTTTCATGTTGAAAAAGTGCACTTTCACCAGGATGAAAATGTTTCCTGCAGAAATGCTGCACTGGTTGCAAACACCCTTCTCTTTAGGGAAAGAAGCCCCAAACAATAAGATTGAAACCATGACAGTAAATTGACCCAACAGAATAATTCATCAGCCCTGTAATGACCTGTAATGTTCTCTTTGGGTACAGTACACATACACTTCAGGTTTTAAGTGTTATTTGGCATGTGGAAGAACCCTGAGATCAGGGTAGAAGTGCAGTGTGAGGAAAAAATTGTGTGTCGGGTGTAAGATGTTCCAAAACAATCTGTTAGGATTACATATAAAAAACATCATATAAAGATGTTTTCAATGCTAATAGAAGTTGGAGAAAAAGTAAAACCATATAACTTTCCACAGAAAGGACAGGCATGGGGAGTTTGCTTTTATTAGTTGTATTAAAATGAAATCTTGTATTTGCTTTTGGAGTCAAAGTGCTAATATGATGCTTCTTTGATTATCTATCATGCTGAAACACACTTTGTAAAAACAACTTTTGAATTCCCTCACTAGGATTTGTGCCAAGCCAGTCTTGGAATTATTGCCAATTCTGGGGATGTTCTCAGATAGCCCTGGAAAGCCTTTTCCACTCCCCAATGTTATCTCGTTCCTACTCTTATATAATACATCTATGTCTCATTTTACTTTTATCTTTCTTTAACTTTGTACATCTTTTTTCTTGCATTTCTCTAACTCTGACTCCAATTCTCTGGCTCTGTGCTGCTCCTTTTTCTGTCTTCTTTGTCTTTTCACTCTGTAAGAACAGTTGCCAAACATGATGCTTCTGACAGAAAAGTCTGTCCAGTGAGGGAAGTGATTCACTGAAGGTCAGCCCTTATCTCTCTCCTTCTGTCTGCTCTCTATTCTCACATCTAGTGTGAACATACAGACACTCAAACACACACACACACACACACGCGCGCTCATTCAGATTATAACTAGTTTCAGATGGGAGCTTTGAAGCCATGGAAGGCTGGCTTTCTTTCATCCCAGCATTGACTCATGTTCCATTTTCATAATTTGGTAATTTCATGAATATGTAATGGCTTCCTGTTGACCTGACTAATATGAAGTAGATGCACTGACACACACACAGACACACAAACACAAATAGACAGATGTAAAATGTCTTAAAGAAAAACAGCCACTCAGTAGATAATTCCAGATACTGCAGCAGGACATAATCATGCAGCAGTTTAAATACTGTGGGAAGGTAAGTGCTTCACTTGAGTTCCTGGCAGTGGTATGCAATACTACAGTTTTGATATAGCTCTAATACTAAATAAGTACAAGACCAGTACTGCTGATAGCAATTACCAAAACCAATACTTTTAATTTATGAAAACAGTGAGTCATGATACTGACAAAACTTTAATGAACACTAAATCACTGTGATTTTTACTTTCCACAATAACACACACGCACACGCACACACACTCAAACAACTGGCACCTGCTCCAACAGTCCCACAAGCTACCAAAGCTCAACAGGACTCATTTTTCAGCTTGAAGGCTCCAGATAAGATGGAATGATTACAAAATTGACACAACATAAGACTCATTATAGACAAGTTGTGACAAGAAGATTGGGTAGTCCATTCCTTCTGCAAATCCCATCAGATTTGTCCCTAAATGTGCACTGAAGTCTCCCAGTAGGATAATGGAGTCGCCAGCTGGTTCAGCTTTCAGCACCCCATCCAAGTACAGCAGGAAGGCTGTGTATTCTGAAGTGATGTTTTCCCCACAGACCCAAAAAATAGTCAAAGTCATTCCCCAGCTCAAAAGCTCAAGGAGGAAACCCTCCTGTCCCACAGGGGAAACTCCTACATCTCAACCAACTCTAGTGTCCAGCCCACCTTCAGAGCTCATACCGTGAGTTGTGGTAGGCCCAACTATATCTAGTCGGTATTTCTCAACTTCATGCACAAGGTCAGCCTCTTTACCACCCAGAGAGGTTACATCCCACATCCTTAATGCCTGTCTGGGCAGCCAGGGATTGGACAGCCAAGGTCCCTGTCTTTGCTGGAACAAAAGATCAAAGTATAAGAACATGTTAAAAAAAGAATGACTATAAGAATGAGGAGGAAGAAGTTTAACCCTGAGAGTTATCTTCCTTTAATAATGAAACTTGAAAGGGCAAATTCTTCTCAAAATGTTCTTAATAGTGCTGACTTAGAGCAACCCTTAAATAAATAATAAACAAATTTTGAAGATCCCTGAATTGTTTTAATTCCTAATTTTGAAATGAGTTCAAAGCCAGCAGCAGTCACTTTGCCTGCCTTTCAGTCCTGTGGAATCAAACCAGCAGATGCCAACTTGTGTCTTTAAAAATGGCATCTTCCTATTTGCATATTATTACTATTATAATCCAAAAGGTCTAAAAATTCTTATTTTACAAATGTCTACATGATCACAGTTTAAAGAAAGATAAATAAATAAGCTATAATAAATAATGAAAATAAACTGAAACGTATACCAATTACCAAGGGAAACCTAAAGAAAAATGAGTAATTCAGCTAGAACTAGACAGTGATTTTTTTAAGCACAAAAAAACATCACAATGCCTTTAAAATACTAAACTGGTGCGAGAAGAAAAGTGAGAATCAATTTGAACTGGTAAAAATTTGAGAAAAGTGAGCGAAGAGGAACACAAACAATAACAGAAACAGTTGTCTCTTTAAGGAAAAGTAAAAGGGTATAGTGTGAGAAGAGCTAAATGGCACATTGTTTGGTAGAACCTCATAGGGTTCATGCATGTTTCTCCTTCTCTCTGTCTTTGACCCCTGCATCTCTCCTTTCTCTTATCAGGCAGAGTGCAGACATGCGGACCGCCTGCGGAGAGGTGCTCACGAGGCTCAAACTGCTTTCCTGCTTCTTCCCTTTCTCTGTTCTCTCAGCTTGAGGTTGAACACCACTGGGGCTGTGATTCAGTGCAGTAAATTACCCCCCCTCACCCCCCCCCCCCCCCAAAAAAAACAAAAAACCCCCCAAAAAACCCCAAAAAAACAATGGGCACATACTTGCATGCTTGATGTTCAGAATAAAAATGCAGAATTTGTGGTTTGTCGTATTCAGACATACACTCACAGTTTTAGCATTTTACTCACAAAACCATGAATGTGCACAAAGACTACTGAACAGTATGTTTGTTATTTGTGTGTGCATTTAACTTTTGCACCTGCTTCCGTGACATAGCAGAATTATAAGTTGTTTGTGCACCTGCAGGTCCTTCTGCATTTATTAGCATCTCTTAATTACAAAGTTTTAATGAGAATGACACTGGAACCTGATTTAAATATAATTGTGTGGATGTAGTATTGTGTGTGTATTCATCTGCACCTTAATTTACACCTGTGTCTAATGTAGCTGTTAACAAGTGCAACAATTACTGTTGACAGAGGACTGGATATTATTAACTAACGGGCCTGTATTTCAAAGGAGCCTGTTAACCCTTTAGAGCCGATCGGAGCGGACACGCTCTGTTTTGCGTAACTATTTTTAAATCCCGGTAGCTCTGCAACCACGTGAGCTAGCGCAATAATTTTTTTTGGATATGAAACCGGAGGAGTTGTACTCACATCTTATGCCATCAGCTTGTCCTAGGTCACGGTTTCCTTCCACATAAAGCTTTGCAAAAACTGCATAAAAAGTGCTTGCAAGAACAAAAACATAATATTCCAGAAACACGCGTTGCCAATCCGATCAGCTGTTCATAACACTTCCTATGTTGGAATAGACGTCAGCGCGAACTTTTGCATTTCCGCCATTACCTGCCCGAAACCGGAAGTGACGTCATTTTGCGGAAATGTAGTCTTTTTTTATGATCAGGGCCTCAGGGCATATACTGGTCTTTTTAAAAGTTATCTTTGACTTTATGACTTTCTGTGTCATTTCTGGGATGCTTAGGACTCATATTGCACTGCTGGAAATAGTTTATTTTGATGCATATGCTGCTTTTTTGCAAATTTGCAGTATAATATTTATTTTCGTTTTTCCTGCAGTGTATAAAAATTGGTGTATTTCAAAAATAAAACTATGAAGACACTCAAAATAAATTTCCTGTGGTGGGAAACTATTTTGTGCAACTTTTTTGTATTTACAGTTTTGAGGGATAAGCCTCTTAAATTTCTCTAACTACAAATATATGTTAAAAAAGCAAAAACGATTTTCAATTTTTTTGTAGTTTATTGCACTTTTTTTGCAATTTATGTAATTACTATGCACTTAATGAATACATATTATTAAAATCTGGGCTATAATGGTTGTATTGATGTATAGCAACTTGAAATGCTCCCAAAAATGGCTCCACAGCATGTAAAAATATAATATAAGCTCTGGCGGACTTGGTTCTATGGTAGGTCTTAAAGGGTTAATGATGTTAAAAGATCATTGTTACTGTGTTTAGAGAGATGTGTTTGTAGGTGTTATCTTTCAGACAATCAGGATTATAATTTGAACTTGATTTAATTACAATTGTGTCCATAATGTAAATATTTTGACTATGATTTTCCAAGATAGCAACAAGAGTTTGAGTAAGTTTCTATGTCATGATTTAACCTTCACTAAAACTTACACTCACTGGCCATTATATTAAGTACACCAGCTCAACTGCTCAGTAATACAAATATCTAATCCAACTAGTGCTGTCAGCGTTAATCTCGTTAAAATGATGTTAACGAACTAACCACGCTAATGCGTTGACGCCTTGAAGCCCCATGCACGGGGGCGGGGCTAACTCGCTAACGGAGATTTTGCTATTACCATTATTTAAATGGCCAAGCTAAAATTCTGTGAGACCTCCAGTTATAGATGGACAAATTGGTGATGGCTAACCAACCGGACATAGTAGTGGTGGAATAGCAGAGGAAGAAGCCTGTAGAGATAGCTGTAGCTACACCAATTGATAGCAACATCAGGAAGAATGAGAAGCTTGAGAAATATCAAGGGCTAGAAAGGTGCTTGAGAAGATGTAGAGAGTAAGGGTAACAGTGGTCCTTGTGGTAACTGGAGCACTCAGGACAGCGACCCCGAAACTGGGCGAGTGGCACCAGCAGATCCCAGGAGCAACCACTGAGATATCTGTCCACAAGAGCGCAGTCACAGGAACAGCGCAGATACTGTGCAGGACTCTCAAGGTCCAAGGCCCGAGGGAGGGACTTGAGCTTGAAGGACAAAAAAAGACAGCCAGGACGAGTGTGGATTTTTTTGTGTGTGTGTACATTGATAAATGGAATAAATGGAAAAAAGACATTTTTAAAAAGAAAGAGCTAAGAGAATCAGAATTGCATTCAGCCAGCTGCATATCGTAGGTTTTAATTAATTTTCCCACTTAGTTATCAATCTTCATCCATGCGCTCTCTTCATTCTTTCCCTAATTCCTCACCACGTTTCTGTCATCCCTCTGAATGTAATATGCTATTTGTTTCTGCTGAGGAATGATGTGAAACATGTTTTTATCCAAATCTGGTTGATACAGCCAGAGTATTCTCTGAAGTCAAATTAGTTCACCACTTCACTAACCAGAGTAGACAAAAGTTCTTGTGAAAGCCTCTACCCACTTTGTTTGGAATAGGAAGGAAAAATCCAGTGATTCTGATTCCATTATCGATATCACCTATCCATTTGATTCTTATTGATTCTCATTGGGTTCCTATCTGCTCAGCTTTCAGATTCACCTGTCATGGCCTCCGTGCCTCCCCAGCTGGTCAGATGTTTTTGTTATTGTTGTGCTCTTTCTCTCTCTCTCCTCTGTCCTCTGTCTGCCTGGGCGGCACCTTTGGCCCATTGGCCTAGCTTGATTACTCACCTGCCGCTGATCTGCCTGATTACCTTGCCACGATTTAAGATGGTGGTTCAGTGCTTCTTGTCACTGGATTGTTGAGTAACCAGTGTTAGTGCAGCCCCGGCAAAACCTGTTTATCCTGTGTGAATCGCTAGCTTCTCCTATAGATTCCCCTGCACCTGTTCCTGTTTCCTGTCCCTGGATTATCTGAGAGTGGCTGAGTGGCGAGGTGCGTGTGGAGCGAGAGTGTGAGTTACTAAAGAGGAAGGTTTTGCGTGTGTGTGGACCTTTTCCCTTCTTTCCCATGGATATATATGTATATACAGTGTTGGGAAGGTTACTTTTAAAATGTATTCCATTACAGAATACAGAATACATGCCCCAAAATGTATTCTGTAACGTATTCCGTTACGTTACTCAATGACAGTAACGTATTCTGAATACTTTGGATTACTTAATATATTATCATGCTTTTTACAACAACGTGAATGTACTATTGCTGTGTGATTTATTACTGTTACTGAAGGTCCGCGACTCCGAACTGTAGTAAAGGGACCTCTGACTAAAACGGCGGGGTCCCTGTCGGCTCGTAGCCGAAAAATAGCTTTACTTTGTTGTGTGGGTCAACTTTTCTTGCGAAAGAGAGAGAGAGGCGTTGAAAGACTGCTCCAACGGAACTTATTGTTTTCGGAGGAAAACACGAACACGGTGTACAGTCGAGTCTTAATAGCTTACTTACAACTGGGCTCGTCAGGCACTCTTCTTGGCTGAAGTGGTTATTATTATATTTACATGCTTCCAGCTCCCGTTTTTCCTCGATGACAACTCCTACCTTTCCACTCCCCTTTTTCTCCCTCCTCGCGCTCACAGACCCATAATGTGTATGGCAGTCCATTCTCCCTGCAACACGGACTACACTGCCCATGATGCTACATTCTTTAGAGCTATGCTTGTAGCATTCTGCCTGTTAGCTTAGCACAACAACAACGAAAAGGCGCTCTCTCACCCAGGAAACACACAGTCGCAGAGAGAGAGAGAGAGAGAGAGAGAGCGTCGCCCTGTAACCATGGCAACCGTAACGCTGCCGCCTGGAACAAAGAGCTTAGCTGTCAAACAAAACCGAAACAGTCCTGACCCGCGACAAAATGAAACAGGAAAGTACCGCAGTGTAATCCATTTATTTCAACAAAGTAACTGTATTCTGAATACCACCCTTTGAAACGGTAACTGTAACGGAATACAGTTACTCATATTTTGTATTTTAAATACGTAACGGCGGTACATGTATTCCGTTACTCCCCAACACTGTGTATATATATATATATATATATATATATATATATATATATATATATATATATATATATATATATATATATATATATATATACACACACACAATCCCCATCCCACATAGCAACAATTGGTATAGCCCGGATCTAGCCCACACAATGTGCTTACACATGGCCCACATACCGCAAAGAATGACGGCCCTTTTGGTGGCCCAGATCTGGTTTGCCATAGGTGGCCCACACATGGGCCAGCATAAGGCCAGTTGCAGGCACACTGGTGGTCCTGTGGTGGCCCATGTGTGGATTACCTCTAGCAAACCTGGTCTGGGCCAACAAGAGCCGTCATTCTTTGTGGTATGTGGGGTAATGTGTAAGTTGTGTGCTGACCCAGAACAGTTTCAGCTCTGGCCCCAGATGTCAGCCTAATGTGTACCTTAAACAAGCCATGTAATAACAACATGTGCTGGAACATAATAGTGCAAACGTAACATGACAAAACTCTGCTTGGACAGTGAACGGACTGATTGTTATATTGCACTTTTCTAATCTCTAATCTCCCAGATTACTCAAAGTGCTCTGTACAACATGGCACATTCACCCAATCACACACTTTCTCTAGACTGAGTGCTTCCTAACTACTTTCATACACATTCATACTCTTGACATGCAGAATGGAGGATCTAGGGATCGAACCACTAACCTTCCGATCAGTAGATGACGTCCTCTACCTCCTGAGCTATAGCCACCCAGTGGCAAACATGAGTAAACCCTCACTAGGTTTTGGATACAGTGTACACTCACAAACCTGGCAAACCTGCATTTGAAGTGTTGAGTACCATAGTAGTATAGTATTGCAACATGGCGTTTGAGTCTACCAACTAAAATAGTAAAATAAGAACATAAATAGTGCCATCATTGCCAGACCTGGCCCAAATCTTGTTGACATACACCCTGCCATGACACCAGTCAGAAGTGCCAGGTTGATGCCGGATGCGGGCCAGACCGGTTTTCTATGAGCCTGGGCCACGTAAACCAAACCACAATCGGGCCAGATGTGGCATGCCATCACGTAATACTTACCATGTCAGAAGTCGGCCAGCAGTGCCGGCTTGACACCAGAGCCGGGCCAGACCTGTCTGCTATGTGGGATGGATTGTATATATTGCACTTGGTGTTTCTATAAATAAATTGTTGACTTTCATTTTGAAACTACCTTGGTCTGCGCTTAAGTCCGTTTGGTCCCGTGACATCACAAGCATCGCTAAGCAGCATATCAAAGCAGCACATCAAAGACATTATGTCAGATTTAATTGCATGCTGATTTCTATGATCAAATGTCACTCAAAAAAGTAATACATTACACATATTACACAGAGAACCTTTCTTAAAAGTAATGCAGTACATTATTTAATTACTCCCAGTATTTTTTTACATTACTCTTATGTTACTCTTGCATTTTTCCATAAAATTACCTGAAACACATTGATTCATAGTTACCATTTAATAATATAAACCCATAGGCCACAGTCCTGCACACCAACACAAATCTCTGTCTTGATGAGGACACATGTATGATCTTTCTCTTAGTATTTGGTTATGAACACAAAGCCAACAGCACAAAGCAAAGATGAAAACCAGCACAAAGAGACTTTAAAGTGATCACCACAAACATTCTAATGTAGAAACATGAACAGGGAGAAACGGTGGCTGTTTGCTGACTGCTCATTACTGCCTTTTTTACCTGTTGAAGTTCAGGGTCTGGCTGCTAGGCTGGGGGTAACGTTCACATCTCTCTGAGTTCCTTGTTAGTTTAGCATTAGCATGTTGTCTGTGCAGGTGCGTGCTAAGAGTCGAAGTTGTGTTAGCAGCATAATTCAGTTGTTTCTCTCCTGGATGCAGTTTGCACTTTACCATTGCCCTTTTGTGCAATAAAAATACAAGTAATTTCTATGTCCACACTGTTGACTGCGCCACTATTTTTCTACTCTTGCATACTAACTGAAATAAAATGACTTTAGCACAAGTGCAATTGAAACCGATAAGAGGAATCGATAGGCAAGCAGACTAACAATTTCAAGGAATTTTACTACTGGATTTCCATCCCTAAGTAGAATTTCTCATGACTTATTTTTGTAGCTCTGTATGTTAACTCTGTTGATATCACAGCATTACATAATGTTACATAATAGATTAGTTGTTAGAATGCAAATTTGTATTTCTCATTTTCATTTCTCCCTTTTTAATGTCCTTCTACAACCTTTTGACATCACTTTTCTTGCTTTTTTTCTTTACTTTTAACTTTTCACTATACTCCACTATTTTTCCTGTCAGCCTCGCTTACTCAGCATGTGCATGTTTCTCCAGTGTGGTCTGTAGCTTGTTTTGGTGTTATAGTATATTTGCATTTCCTGTCACTGACTGCATAGACAGACTATATAATCTTACCAACAGCTGACAGGCAGTTTGCTATCCATGGCTGAAACAACTGCCTTCCACTGTTTTTTCTTTCTTAGTTTTACAGAAGTCATGAAAACTTGTGTCCTCTATCTGTTGTTTAGGTTTTGAAGCTACTGGGGGGACAACAATATAAATAAAAACTGTTCTAAAGTTCCTTACAGATACTTATCTAAACATACTCCCAACTGTTCATAGTGGGACATTTCTATATTTGTTCACTTCAGTTATAAAAAAGTAGGATAAAATATGGTCCTGTGCTCCAGCCTCATTACGGGAGTTAACACATCACTTCTGATGGCAAAATGGTGATGACGATGCCACTTAATTTATAATACTAATTTAGTCAGCAGTAGCTTGTCGGTTTAATAGGCTTGCATGGTGTTTCTCTAATGAACCTGGTTTTATGTGTAAGTACATGCCGACCTTCACAATACACCACATATATAACACTGGAGAAGATGCCTGTAAAGACAATGCAGATACAACAATTTCAGCCTAAATGCATGGGAGTAATACGAGAATACTAAATCGTTCCTATTTAATAGCAAACTGAGCAAATATGCTAGAGAAAATAGTTTGATTTTCTCTTTAGACCCCTAGAAAATAATGGAAGTTAAATCACAAATGCACCGGGACCTTGCTGAGAAGAGGTATAGATTGGCAATAGTATATGTACACATCCTTGAGAGCTGAAATACTGAAAAACGGGTAAACAGATGTTGTCAGAAGTAGATGAGTCAGCTAGCAAGGGGCTGTCAAAAAACAAACACGTTTTCCTCTTTCTCACTTCAGATTCATCTCTTTTCTTTTCTTTCTTTCTTTTTTTTTTTTTTTACAACTCTGAATTTGTGTTTCATCTTTCTCTCAAGCCTCTTTTTCTAATCATGCTTGGAAAAGCTACTTTTATGCCAGGGACCGGCATAAAAGAATGTTTTTGATATGTGTCACATTTCCCGCCACTTAAATAAGAGGTTGAGCAATGTTCCAGTTCATAAGTTTAATTGGGGCATTTACAGTTTAAAGAGCTGGAGCCTATCCCAGCTGTCAGGGCAAGAGGCTGGGTACACCCAAGACAGGTCGCCAGTCTGTCACAGGGCATCCAGTTATTATTTCAACGGCTATGCTCTTATTTCATGAATATAACACATTTTTTGATCACTGTGTCTTCTTTACAACTTTTAAATGTTAAAAATAAAGCGAGGATGATTTCACAATTAATATTCTGGATATCATATTTGATTTCTAATTAACTTCTCAACATGCAACAGAAAAACAGACCTGAGCACCTGTTGTTGAACTGTCATGTTTTACTGCTGTGGATATGACCAGCTGTATGTCTGAGATCATGCTGCAGGATTGATGACTGGTTGCATTTCTCCTTCATGCTTACATGAAACTAAATATTACTGCTTTAAGTGAGCACTAGTTTGTGTTTTTGTGAGTGCAATTCAACGCAGCTTCACAAGCTTGGTCATTAATTTTACATTTCTATGGCGATCCACTTGACAGAGAAATAATCTTTCTAATCTGAAGAGCACAGCCTGTGGTTGTCATGTGATCTGCTGTACTTCTCATTTTCTTCTCTTGCTGTTTGATGCCTTTGTTCTGGTTCTCTCTTATTTTTGCTCTAATTAAGTGAGGTGAAAAAGGAGCAGTGATTATACTCTTGAAACACATAGTGACAAGTCTTGCAAGTTAATCAAAATGTGAAAAAAGTTCTTGCCTGCCTCCCGCAGATGACACTTAGAAGGTGACTTAATGAAAACTTAACATGACCCAGGAGAAACAAAGGAGCAATGGAAAGTATTGTTTTCTATTTAATTTTGGTGACAGTAATAAAAATAACTAAAAACTAAAAAAAAAAAACTAGTATGCTCATCAAAAAAGAGAAGCACATTGTTGCTGTTGTTGTTGTTGTTTTTCTTCTATTGGCTTTCAGAAAGAAGAAGAAGAAGCAGCTCTGCCTCTGGAAGTCACTGACATTTTTCTGCTCATATGGTGCCAAATTAAAAGGCTCATAGGGGTCATTATGTAAGTTAATGACAATTACCTTCAATAATGTTGCAATAATCGGATGATAGCATTGCAATGTGGTGTAAACAAAATGATATCATAGATTCGTCCTGCCTTGTATAGGATGGGAAAAGGAACACAGCAAACAGTAGCTCAGAAATGAATTTGAGCAAAAGGACAGGAGTGACTGCATAACATTTAGCTAACTTTTATAGGTTCCTTGCAATGTTCAGATCCAGCTCTACATTATGTATGTAATTTTAGTCTGTTGCTAGGTAGATGCATCCTATTATATCACCTAACGTTCAGTTTTGTTGATCTAAAATAGATGTTATGGTTGTGAAATATAAATGATAAAGCTGCTCTAATTAGATGTTATAGGTGCCTAAATGCTAAAAAAAAAACAACCCAGATGCTTGCAGTCAGTTGCTAGGCAACATGATGACATAACAGCTTATATAGATGAAAACCTGTTATATAGATAAGAACCTGTGGTTTTAAATTACATGCAATGTTGAAATAATTTGCAAAAATATTCCACTTGCATCATTCTCTTTTAAATTAAGTTTTTACAGCTTCTTTAGTTCCACTGCTGTCTCCTCTTTAGATTATATTACATGTTGTTCTACTTTTTTACTAGATGGTTGTTGGGGTGTATTTAGCAAAACAGATGTTAGCTGGATTTATATTCTTTCTCCACTTAGAGTGGTTAGTTAAGCATCTGGGGCACCATAAAGAGCAATGTGTGGGTGCAAGAGGAAAAAATGCATTTTTAATTACCAGGTAGAGGTAGAGAGAGTTAGAGCTAAAATTCTGTTTTTCCAACAATATAGGAATAGAAATCATCCTCCAACAACTGAATAAATATAGTTTATACAATATATGCATTTGTGCATGTACAGTTTTCTTGCTCCTACCTGTTATCCATAAAAAGTCTGCTCAATATGTTTTTGGTTACTCAGCTATGCTGGTGTGAGAGCCATAGAAGTTTTAACTGTAACTCAATCTAAGCTGTAACTCATTTCATTCAAAAGCTATGAAACAGTTGTTTAAGGTTTCGTTTTTTGGTAAAACGTTCAAATATTTAAAGTTTAAATGGGTCGCTGTGGTGTTACATTGTGTTTACATGGAAACAGTGGCCCACAATTTAAGTCCTTAAAAATCCAGAATCAAATGTAAAATCCATCTGCTTGCATACAAGATCTAATCAGGCTCAGTCTTATCTTAAAGACCTCATAGTGCTATATCACCCTGATACAGCAGTTTGCTCTTAGACTCTGGGCTTAATTGTGGTTCCTAAGGGTATTTAGACCTAGGAACTTTCAGAGACCCTTATTCCCCCTAAGTTACACTGTAATAGATGAAGGCTGCTGGGGGATTCCCATGATTCATTGAGTATTTCTTCTTCAGTCACTATGTGTTTATATACCTCTCAGCATTTAATCATTAGTTTTTATTCATCTCTGGCTCTCTTCCACAGTGTGCCTTTTGTCCTTTGTAACTCCCCTCAACCCCACCTGTCGCAGCAGATGGCTGCCCCTCCTGAGCCTGGTTCTTATCAGAATCAGAATCAGAATCAGAATCAGAATACTTTATTGATCCCTGGGGGAAATTATTTTTTGTTACAGTGCTCCATTTTAAACCAACATTAAGACAAGACAGACATGTTGGTTATTCCTGTTAAAAAGGAGTTTTTTCTTCCCACTGTTGCCATGTGCTTGCTCATAGAGGGTCGTGAATTTCTATATAATTGTAGCATCAAAATCTTAAAATATAACGCCACTTCAAGCAACTGTTGTTGTCAATTGCATTGAATTTAACTCAAACTACAAGTAAGGTGAAACCCATTTCAAAATTTAACTATTAATACAAAAGCTCAAAGCACAGACATAAAAATTATGGACCATCACTGTGAAGGTCGATAATGGCTATGAAACAGAACATTCAAAACTATTCACTAGTATATGTTTATAGGCTGAAGGCCTCAAACGGTAATCATTAAAATAATATTAGAACATTTTCATTTTCTCTGACTTCATTTGAATCTGTATGAGTTCTTTTTGAAATCTTTTCACTGTCTTTTAAAAGAATCATATTCCCTCTAAACACCTCCTGAACCTTTAAATGGAAATTGAAACTGGGCACATATATTTTATAAACATTTTTTTCCTCAGAGTGAATATTCTGAAATAAAACTGTCTGTCTTAAATCAAATGTTGCTCAAGTAAGCGATTTTTTTCAATGTTAGCACCCACATCTGGTCTGCAAATGGGACTGATGTCCTTATACTAAGGCTACATATTATCAAATTAAGTTCTTGGAAGTTTTTATTTCCTATTTGAAATCTGCCTGAAAAAAGTGGAAAAGGCTTCAGTTTTTTGTCCCTAGATTCTGTTGTGGAAGTTTTCCATTTAAATAAAGCCTGCAGACGAGCGGTGAGCGGTAGCTAACATTCTTTAATCAAAACACACAAAGAACAGACAACCAAGCTTGTGGAGAGCCTACACGACCGTGGGGCAGACGGTCAGCAGAGTCTCACTGAGCCTAGCATGGCTCTCAGTTAAATACCTTCTTCAGGAACAGTACACAGCTGTTTCACACCTTAAGGTTCACACTCCCTTGCTACCTCCCAGAGTCCTCGAAGAGACAAAAGTTTCTTCCTGTGGAGCTGTCTGCTTCCCCCAACTTCCTTACTAGACCACCCCCATTTGTCTTACTGTATGAGTGTGAAACATGCTTAAAAATCCAGTGGCACCAAGGCATCATACAATAAAATAATGTGATTAATACATAAGTAAAAGAAATTCCTATACAATCCCAACCTTTGATTCTTAAATCAAGAATCACATTAATACCAGAATTTATTTCCTGACATTCTGTATATCACATCAACATTATTGTTCACTTAAAGGAGTTTCACACTGTGTATCCTCAATTCACTGTTCTCCCACCACCCTTTGTTCATCTTTAATCATCCCCACAATCTAAGCTCTCACATGCAAATGGCAACAACAATGATACAGAGGAAAGGTCTTCTCCAGAGTGTCAGCTCCACAGGAAGAAACTTTTGTCTCTTCGAGGACTCTGGGAGGTAGCAAGGGAGTGTGAACCTTAAGGTGTGAAACAGCTGTGTACTGCCTTTTGTTCCTGAATAAGGTATTTAACTGAGAGCCATGCTAGGCTCTCCACAAGCTTGGTTCTCTGTTCTTTGTGTGTTTTGATTAAAGAATGTTAGCTACCGCTCACCGCTCATCTGCAGGCTTTATTTAAATGGAAAAATCCCACAACAATTCCTAATTCCAAGCTGAGTTCCACTTTCAACATTGCAACACTGTAATATGCAGAAACAAACATTTGCTTCATGGTCTTCTATCATGGTATTGTATGTACAACGTAGAACTAGTCACACTTCATGTTAGCATGTCCTAAAAATAGGTGAATGGATTTAGAGGAGTGTATACCTTATTTGGATGCTGGCGTTTGACAACTTTGATGTGAATGCTTCCTTTACATACTCAGTGCTACCACATTTTTAATCCATAAAAAATAGAAAACAGAAATTATTGATCACCTGATCATTCTGCCTTCCTTCCTGTTCAAAATAACTTAAGACAGGGCAAAATCTTCGTAGCCTGATACTAATGAGTATGCTCAGCATGCTGAGAGGTTACTGACACTTTTCTTTGTTCTCATAAAAGTTGTGCATCAAATTTAAGATCACGATTCACAGTTACAGTCCAAATCTCTGTTTCAAATTATGCAACTGATGATAACTAGTGTACTTTGGTTGTTTCTTTTTTCTTTTTCTTTTTGGCAGTGAAACTTAATTAGGAGTTGTCACTGTCTGTGTCAGATATTTTAATATTTTAATCCCAGTGGGATACTGTTCAGCTCTAATGATCTCTCGTTCTCTGTCGCAATGTGATATAATGAAGGGCATATCTCTTTCTTCAGTGACACACTAATGATGTTTGTGAATATATTGCAAGGTAGATAAGTAATAGCACCATATGCAGTTATGTGGCCACTTGCTGTAAATGGTCAAGTCATTGTAGTTGCCTTTAATGGCAATGATTTCCATTTAAGAACTACTGCTGTGTCACCAAGGAATTAAAACACATGATTTTCACTGCAGTACATCAGTGGTTCACGGGGCCAATTAACTGTAGATCATACTCCTACTGGTAAAATGCTGTACTGTGAAAATTCTAATGTTTTAATGTTTTTTTTCTTTCATCATATATCTTGCTAGTTTGAAGCAATAATGTATCCCATATACCTCTGTAACTACACTACACAGTGATACAAAATTCCCCTTGGTGATCATTAAAGTTTCATAAGTAAAATTACTTGCAGGAATGCAAGAATATATTTTATGAATAGAGACATTCGAACATATTATAGAAACTATTTTAAAGTTTTTCATTTGAGGTGTTTGTTTTCCACAGAGTCATTTAAAGATAGTCTGCAACAACTTGTCGGTCTAATTTTCTGATTTTTCATTAACACGACCCAAGTCACCACAGTGAATGCCATGGAAACCACTTTTAATGAGCTAGAAAACTGCATAGTGTGTGTGCGTGTATGTGTGTGTGTGTGAATATATCTACTTCAGCATTTATGTCTTTCTTATGTAATTATCTTTCAATACCTAAGTGTTCATGTGTGACTAATTTTCTCTGCTGATGCCCAGATTTTGCTTTTACAATGCTGTAATTGTTCTAAATTGCCATTTTTTTTGTAAAAGCTGATTGCAAGTTTAACAATTGTGGCATTTAAAATCTGTATAGTGTGTGTTACTCCTTTTTAACACATCAATAAGGTAACCTATGCTTAAAAACATAGAGTGAATCTCTGTGAAAGACTTGAAGTAAAAAGAGGTATAAAAAGATGTATAAATATATTTAGTGTATGTATTTGTAGTGCTCTCTCTATAGTCCTCACATGTATACAAGCATACACCATACAGCTATATGATTATTCCAGGGTTTAATATATCAAGAAGCATTTCCACTTATAATAATAGACTCCAGTAAAAACTACAGGTGGTGTTCATGGTTGTCACAGTGATGAATGGTCTCCTCGGCAACATAGGAAATCCATCTGGGAAGAAATGTGAAAGAGTTGGTGGATAACAAATACTGAGGAGACAGAGTTGCTATCTGTTTAATTCATTCTCATCCATCATCTAAATCTCAAAACTAGTGCTTGATTGGTTTCTACAATGCTTAAATAGCCTATAAGCATTGGGCTTTAATAGCCACAGATGGACAAATAGCAAAGCAGACTCACAAAGCAAGACAGCAAGTCAAATGTCTTGGCTCTTGAAATAAGAAAATATATGGTTGCAAGGGTAACCCAGGTTAGCTGAAAAATGACTGATGTCTCACTAGCACAAATGTCCACTTGCATGCCCACAACTACCAAAAGAAAATCACACTGGCTCCCCTGACCCTTTTTAGAACAGTCTCTAAGCATATTTCTTCCATATACCCACACAAGAAGGGCAGTGTAGTGTGATACCTTGTTCAGTTTTCATTGGAACTGGGGTTGCTCTGGAAACTTTCTCAGTCAAACCTCACCAAGTACTCAGTATAGAGCTCACTCCTGGACTGCATACTGTGAAAAAAACCTGCTTGACCCAGGCAAGTCACCAAAAAAACAAAGGGCAGTTACACAGGTAGCATACTATAGATGAGTGGATGGTGCGGTGGGTGCAGTTTTCTCTGTGGTGGGGTTGGGTGGACTGTCCCGGGCTCTGTAGGGCCGGGAGGCGCTGCTGCACTGGGCCCCGGTCTGGATGGGCCTGGGCCCCCTTTCCCTGGCGGGTCGCGGAGTATGGGGGTGCCTACTGGGGTCAGCAGGGGAGCTGGCCCCAGGGAGGGGTCGCTTGCCCCTCCCTTCCTTCCCTCCCCATCTCCAGCTGCCTCCCCCTTCCCGCTCCACCACAACCACCCACACATGCAGGACCTTGGAGTAGGGGTATGTCACCAGGGTGCAGAGGAGGCTACCCCCCCCCCCCCCCCCCCCCCCCCCCCCGTCCCCTTCTGGCTGCCTCTGCCTCAATTTTATCCCACAACTTAGACATTCACATTACTCACACTCTCATTACACATACATATAGGATCTTGGGGGTGGGCACGATACACGGAATCCAAATTACCATCAGGGTGTACACCTCACCCCTGGCGTCGTTGCCCACCTCTCATTTTTAAATACACGTAGACATTGAGGGCTAGCAGGAGGGACTATGCGCTTACCTGCTGCTCTCTGGCAGGTAGCTCCATGCCCTCCTGGGTTTTAAATGCACCTTAGAACACACATGCATCAACACTACAATGAGCGGGTGGAGGGAGGTTTGGAGTCTTCTCTCACCCCCATTCTCTGCGGCCTGCTGGAGCGGGGGGGCTAGGAGGAGGAGTTGGCCGTCCGACTGCGGTCTGGAGTGTGGAGCCTTCCTGCTGCTGCGGAGTCGGGGCGGTCTGCCTCCCCCCACCGCAGGGAAAAGGGTAACACCACCTGGGTCTGGGTGCGGTTCCGCCCTCCAGGGGCAAGGGTACCTAGACCCGGTTCGTAGAGTACGCTTGGGGAGTGTGATCGTGTGTACAGCGTCTCTTTATGTCTGTCTCCACGTTGGTTGAGTGTGGAGTAAGTGCATATGAGAGCATGAGGGCGGGAATGGATGTTTGTATCTGTGTGTGCCTGTATGTCTGTGTCTATATGTCAGGTTGGGTGTCAGACGCCACCTCTCTGGGGACATCTCAGGCCCTCCAAGGTTTGGAGGCCTATCTCCCCCCACCACCACTTCCCCTGCCAGTGGCGGACTCCCTCAGACATCGGTGCGTTGGTGGTTCTTTGTGTCCGGGGATGGGCGTCCAGGTACACACCGGCTCACTCCTTGGCGGCCGCTTATCGGGGCCTGGAGCCTGGGGCTCGCTCGGGCCAGTTCGGAGGTGGGGTGCCCCCGGCCTCTCGGCCTGGGGCTCGGTCAGTCAGGCACGGCTGGCTGCCGGCGGAGCTCACGGGCGCGTCACTGCAACTCCCCCTGGCTTCTGCTCCGCGGCTGCTGAGTGAGCCCTCATCTGGGACTCTCCTCAGCTCTTTCCGGGACAGTGGTGCGGCTGCCCCTCTGTTGGTCTTCCTTGGTCTCTTGTGTTCTGGGGGCCTCTGGATGTCTGGAGTTTTGATCTCCTCCATACCTGCTTCATGCCCTGGAGGACGGGGCTGTGGCCCCCCCACACCCTCTAGCAGATCATTACATGAAGGAACCTTTTAAAAAAAACAAGCGCGTCCATGCTCACAGGTGTACACACGGGTGATCACACCCACAAACTACACCCTTTTTGGCTCCTACCTCAAAGCACACTGGGTTCTGTTGATCTTATGTGCTGCACAATAATGTTTAACATTTAGTATTTACTGTCATATTCCCATATATCATTGTGATGTTGTTTTTTCTATTACTCTTGTTCTCTTCTGCTTGTTTTCTTTTTTCTTTCTCAGCAGGTGATCCAGGTGATTGATATATGCTTTTTTTTTTTCCTTTTTCTTTTTTTTTCTGCTCATTCTGTTGGTTTTTATTTTTTGCCCTTCTCCCCGTCCCTCTTCTCAGCTGTTTCTCTTTCCCTCTTTCTTTCTCCCCTTCTTTCCCCCACTCAAGTCTGTCCCGTATTCAGTAAGTGAAAATAAAATAAATAAAAGGTGACTCAAATGGACCATTACGGCAAGGCTGGGATGGTCAATTTGGTAAAGTAAATCCGTTGGGCATCTTTCTTTGCCTTTAGACAACAATTCTGATGGCAAAAGAGCCAAACGGGACAGGCAAAAAAAGAAAAAAAAAAGAAAAGAAAAAAAAAAAGAAAAAAGAAAAAAAAAAAAGCATACTATAGCTCAGAAACAGCCCTAACCAATCTGCCGCCCTAGGCAAGATTTTAGGTGGCGCCCCCCTACATCAGCAGTGTAGTGTAATGTTGTAACAAATAATATTTCTATTAAATAAGCTTTACTTTGCATTTTAATTAACGTGGGATTATTTTTTGTATTTAGAAATAATAGTACCAACGTTTTTTTTTTTTCCAACATTTGTGGCACTGGTGTGGCGCCCCCTGATGGACGGCGCCCTTAGCATTTGCCTATACGGCCTATGCCACGGGCCGGCCCTGCTATAGCTGCATGGGTATCTCTCACAGAAACAAGCTACATCTGTATTGGGATATGTTCAAGAGCCTGTAGGTCTGTCCCATTATAGTGTAATGTAATGGCACAGACCTGTGCCACTTAGCTAGAAACAAGTTGTGTTTGACGCCTATGCTTTCCCTGTCATTACACGCGGCTGACAAGGCATGACTTGGTAAACAAGGCAGAGGTCAAAAGGTCCAAAGTGCTCATTCCTTATTTTGTAAATGCTACAACTTGGTGTGCAACCTCCACAAATAATCTAAGATAACTCAGACAGCTATCCATTAACTTAGAAAAGAAATCTTGTTCTGTCAGGCTGGAGAGACTAAACAAAATAAAGCTCTTGCTTTCTACAACTAGGCCAATGATTCATCAGCCCTGAGAGAAGTGTCACGACAATTTTTTCCTGTCAAGTGGCCAGACACTGAGGCTGTTTCCCTTTAACAGCCCCGGGGGGGCACATTGTGCTGTGCATTGTCCTTTAGTGGACTGAGCTGCCAATTTGTAAACAGTTTTGCATATGGAGTTTGTGAAGTGCACCACCCTACCAGGAGGGCACTGTACAAATTGAACTGAGGGGAACTCATTCAGGTGACTGGTCTACCTTTGGGCAGACAAGGTGGTAGTGGAGCTTTCGTGATTGGTCACACCAATGGGTGCTTTACATAGTGACTTAAGTACTGACCTGTGCTTGGTATAATAAAAATATTTATTTGAATCTGGAAAAAAAACTGGCTAAGTTTAACTTCTTACTCTCTGTCATTCTTTGCCTCTTTCTTTTTTAATGTTCACTTTTTCCATTTTCCTTTCCTTTGGCAGTGTCTAAGTCTGTCATGCCTGCAATCTCCACTGCACTTACAACACTGCTTAATTCTCATCTTATTTTAGAAAACTGAAATCCACAAGTTAAGCATTTAAGTCCTGTTAATGACTGTAGTCATTTGATGTTGCATGGGTTATCAGAGCGGATTCAGTATGACAGCGAATAGTGTCACAGTGATTTTCATGTACCCTCCTAACACTTCTTTGCACCCCCTCACTAATCTGTATGTGTACAACTGAGATACTGTGCATGCATAATTTTTTTCAGTTCTCACTCACTGATTAGTAAACAGCTCAGACTTCCTCTAACATGAAGATCAAAGGGAATTTTCAATGTCATGCTAAAAATTGCTCATCCTGTGTGTCTGTGGGTGAGGGTTTTTGTGTGCATGCTTGCACATGGAGAATATGACATATGAGGAAAATCAAAAGAACCAAGGCGCATGCATTACAGAATCTGTGACTTAAGCAGAACCCAACTTGTTAGCACTGGTTAGGAAGAATATTTGCAAAGCAAGCCAAATCCTTACACATCAATGCTTGAAATGGTTGTCCAAGGACAGCTAAAGGTTGCACGTTAACATATTTTAGGGCCCGATTCACAAAATATATAAACACATGAATGCATATATTCCATTAAGGTCCTGACATAGAACACATTTCATATAATACTGTATATAAATACAGTACACTGTTCTTGCTTTGCATTTCATCCTGTTTTTCTAAGCTTGTAAAAAAAGAAGTAATTGGTTCATGGGCCATCAAATAATTTCCATGTATTCAAATTCAAATTCAAATTCAAATTTTTTATTTGTCACGTACACAGTCATACACAGTACGATATGTAGTGAAATGCTTGGACAACTGCTCGTGACCTAAAGAAAACAAAAAAGGAAAAGGCTATGAATAAGATAGGAAATAAATATGAAAAATTAAAAAGGGTAAATTTAACTAGGAAGGAATAGAATATAAATTAAGGTTAAAAATGAAATAACTGTACAACACAAATTAGAATGAAGGGTAAATTTAACTGGGAAGAATAAGATAAAGATAAATATATAAATTAAAGTTGAAAATAAAATAACTGTACAACAAAATACACAATACACAATATAGAACTATATAAGAATGTATGAAGAAATCTAAATATAAATAAATATATACACAATAACAGCAGCTGTACAAGTATTAACCGGAAATGAAGAATATAGTGACCAGTGTTGTGCAAAACCAAAGTCCAGAAAGTCCAGTGTGTGTGTAAGAACTGTATGTGTGGGTCAGTACTGTGTGGTGGTGTGATTGAGAGACCGTATCGCCTGCGGGAAGAAGCTCCTCCTCAGTCTCTCTGTGTTGGTCTTCAGGGAGCGGAATCGCTTTCCTGACCTCAGCAGAGAGAACAGTCTGTTGTTGGGATGGCTGAGGTCCTTCACGATCTTCCTGGCCTTGGTCCAGCACCGCCTGCTGTAGATTGAGTGCAGGTCAGGGAGCTCGGAGCGGATGGTGCGCTCAGCTGACCGCACAACCCTCTGTAGAGCTCGTCTGTCCTGCATGGTGCTGTTCCCGAACCAGGTTAAGATGTTTCCCGTCAGGATGCTCTCTATGGTGCACGAGTAAAAGTTCCTGAGCACCTTGGAGGGCAGTTGGAAGTCTCTCAAGCGTCTGAGGTGGTAGAGACGCTGTCGGGCCTTTTTCACCACGGTGTTGATGTGACAGGACCATGACAGGTCCTGCGTGATGTGAACTCCGAGGTATTTGAAGCTGTCCACTCTCTCCACTGGGCACTCGTTGATGACGGGGGTCTGGTAGTTCCTCTCCTGCTTAGTGCTGAAGTCCACTATCAGCTCCTTTGTCTTACTGACGTTTAGAAGGAGGTTGTTCCTCTGGCACCAGTTCTCCAGATTCCTAATCTCCTTCAGGTAGGCCGTCTCGTTGTTATCAGAGATCAGGCCCACCACGACGGTGTCGTCAGCAAACTTGATGATGGTGGTGGAGCTGGTAGTGGCCACACAGTCATATGTGTACAAAGAGTACAGCAGGGGGCTCAGAACACACCCCTGGGGGGCTCCAGTGCTGAGAGTGGTGGAGGCTGAGACATGTCCGCCCATCCTTACTGCCTGTGGTCTGCCAGTTAGGAAGTTGGAGATCCACTGACACATAGATGAGCTGAGTCCCAGATGCTCCAGCTTGGTGGTGAGTGTGGAGGGAATTATGGTATTAAATGCAGAGCTGTAGTCTATGAAGAGCATTTTAACATAATTCCCCCTTCTAGTGTCCAAGTGAGTGAGTGATGTGTGGAGGAGATGAGAGATGGTATCGTCTGTGGAACGATTTGGACGGTAAGCAAACTGTAGTGGGTCCAGTGTGTCTGGTAGTGAAGAAATGATGAAGTCTCTGACCAGGCGTTCAAAGCACTTCATCACTACTGAGGTGAGGGCTACAGGGCGATAGTCATTGAGAGAAGCAGGGTGGGGTTTCTTCGGGACAGGAACAATGATGGACTCTTTGAAGCATGTGGGGATCACCGACTGAGATAGAGAGATGTTGAATATCTCAGTGAACACAGGAGCTAGCTGGTATGCGCAGTCTCTTAGGATACGACCTGGGATGCCGTCTGGTCCTGCTGCTTTCCTGGTGTTCACTCTCTTGAAGGCTCTCCTTACTTCATGCTCGGAGATGACGAGCACGTTTCTGGTGCTGGCAGTATCTTCCTGTCTGCAGCCGTTAGGCTGCAGCTAACACTAGCATTGTTGGAGTCCTTAGCTGCAGCCTCGAAGCGAGCATAGAAAGTGTTCAGCTCGTCTGCCAGAGTCACGGCCGCGTTCGTCATACCGGTTGTTGGTGCTTTATAGTCCGTTATTGTCCTTAGTCCCCGCCACAGGCTCCTAGAGTCACTCTGTTGGAGTTGTGACTCTAGTTTCCTCCCGTAGCGCTGCTTCGCCTCTTTCACCGCCCTCCGCACGTTATATGACGCGGCTTTGTACGGGTCCATGTCCCCCGTCGTGAGTCCCGTGTTGTAGGCAGCGGTGCGGGATCTCAGAGCGTCGCGGATGGTTTTATCCACCCACGGCTTCTGGTTGGGAAACGTTGTGATAGTCTTTGTCTCCACGGTATCATCCGCTAGTTTCCCGATGAATCCCACAACCGCTTCCGTAAACACGTTGACATCATCATCGGAGCTGTTTCTGAACATGCCCCAGTCTGCGTCATCGAGTGCGTCCTGTAACGCGGCCACCGATTGATCCGTCCAGCGCGCGACCTTCCTCTGAACCGGAACTTCCTGTTTCAGCCTTTGTTTGTATTTTGGGATGAGGAAGATGGCGGCGTGATCAGATTTGCCAAAAGGAGGGCGGGATTGTGCCTTGTAGCCGTCCTTGACCGTAGTGTAGCAGTGGTCCAGTGTCCTTTCACCTCTGGTGGGGCAGGAGATGTGTTGATAAAAGTTCGGCGCTGCGCGTTTGAGGTTGGCGCTATTAAAGTCCCCCGTCACAATAAGCGCAGCGTCCCGGTGTTGTGTCTGGTGCTGTGTGAGTGCCTCATGCAGCTCGCATAAGGCGGTGACCGTGTCCGCTTGTGGTGGAATATAAACGGCACTTATAATGACCGATGTAAATTCCCGAGGTAGATAAAAGATGTAAAATACTATTGTAAAATACTATTTTATCTCAGACACTGCTCAGAAGCTGCTCTGGGTCAATGGATTCTCTGTCTCCTTAGATGTCATCCCAACTTTGCCAACAACAGTTCAAACTGCCTTAATGACATCGTGAAGTATGTATGAAACCAGCTTCAACTCCTGGATCAAACCATGAAACTCTCTGTGCTGCTGCCTTTCAAAATGCAAGCCTCTCCGTGTATATATGCTTCATATAGACTTCATATGCATGAAAGCAATCTGCTGAAGGGACAGGAGACAAAATAACTTCTCATAGACATATATGTGTTAGCACCAGTCAACAAGCCTTTAGCATTACTTGTACTTTTCACCACAGACTGGGAAAAAAATAAAAGAATTTCCACAAGCATGCGATTATTTTATTCTTCCCATTGAGCACCAGGGAAACTCAAAAGCCTTTTGTAAAATATTGACCTATTTCATAACAAAAACCACAGTGTCCATGAAACCAGCTCAATACTGTTAATCTGACCACTGCAATCAAAACATATATTAGTGATAAAATTATCTCTTTCTTATTGCTGCTTAGAATAATAAATTGATGTGCCAATTGATACTTGGTCGAGAGATATTACTGGGATAATACTGGTTATAAATGGAGTTGTTACTGTGTTGTTACTATACCAGTATAGTGCCTTATAGGCTGCTCTGACATTAAATTAAAAAATCATTGGCCCCCTTGAGGCAACTGTTGCTGTGATTTGGCCCTGTATAAATAAAACTGAAATGAACTGAATTTGTTATAAATTGCACGTAAAAAATAGCACACCACCTATAAATACCAAATTGTAAACCTAGGACTAACTTGTACCCTCAGTGGTGTTTCTTATGCAAACATTAAGATAGCAGCCAATAGAAAACTTCAATAAAACTTTTAACCCAGGATTGTAAAGACATTAACATAATGTAAAAGTTGCATCTTGTTTGATTTCTGAATGTGTTGACTTGAATTAGATTGGCTTTGACAGGGATAGCCAATGCTCTCTGGCCTCTGCATATAACTAAAGTCACTGATGCATATCTGTCAACCATGTATTTCCCTAGAAAGCGCTCAATGGAAATGCATGTGGTGAATAACCAAGAATAACTGTCAACTGGTCCCAGAGCAAGAGATCAAAGCATGTCCTCTTCACACTTCATGCTGTGAAAAGAAAGAAAGAAAAGCACTTGGGAAAATATTCTTATTTTTAATCAAATAGTGGGTGTAAATGACATTTGGGTGGCACCAGGGAAAGTTTATTACTGACTTTTCAATAAGAAATGAGCATGAGATCAGAAACAGCAGCAGGGTATATGCAAACAAACTCACAAAACTAACACAGTGCTTACTCTCTCCCTGCATGTATGCCGTGACACCAGGTTGGTTTATTAAATTTAATTTTAATACCTTTTTATTAACAATGTAAGATAACAAGTGCTCCTTATAGCAGTAATATCATTGGAGTGCGAGTCAAACACAATAAATGCAAAAAAAAAGAGATTGCCACAAATCGTTCTTTAATTTTTAAAAATCAACATTAATTTTTATATTTCCTTCATTATTGATTATGAACCATTTTATTGCCTCAATTTCACCTGTGATCAACTGTTTTAGGTTCATTCTATGGTTCCAAGATATTATGTTATGATTGCATATTATCAGCAGTAAATGAATTGTTTATGAGAGAGTGGTACTGACTACACAAAATGAAAACACATCACAACCCTTAAAAGCCTCCCATGGAAATGATTAAGTTAAAACTGTGACGCTCTTATTTCTTGTTCTGCCAGATCTAAAGCCTCGTCAACACAGGGAGAGGTTTTGCTTACTATGTTCTTATATGTCAATTACAAGTAAAATTAACTCTACTTTTGCAAGAAGACTATTAACACCAAAACATTTAACACTTTTGAATTTGCTGTGTACACCTGCAAGTGTAAAACAGAGAGTTGGCCCACGGTGCTGTGGTACAGCTTCACATTGCCACGCTGAAAGCCTACACCTTTTTCACACTTCCAGTCACTCGTGTATCTTCGGGTTAACTTACAGTAGAAATGTAAAGGTAAAAAAACAAAAACAAAACACTGCCAGCATGTCAAAGACTGCACAAATATTGTTATATCATTAGAAAGAAATATAACATTGCTTATTATTTGTGAGTATTCTATCTGACATATAAAACACATTCATCTTTTTTTCACGCTACAAGTCAGAGTGGAGTTCTTTGGTGAATTGCCCTCCTTTTCTTGTTGAAGTCATTCAGCTGTGCTGTTTTTACTCCTGTGAGATCCAGGTAATTTGCGTAAGACAGGCAGGGGACAGAAATGACAAGAGTGCTACTAAGATGTAGGAAAACCTGCCTAACTGCCAACGACTGTCTCTTTATTTATTCACCTGTCTAAACGTCTGGTTGTGTCTCTAAGACTGTGCATCAAGTTTCTTTTTCTGTGCATACTCATGTATGAGTTATCGCTGCATTTATATTACTCAATATGCAGCATTTATACACTATAAAAGAAATGCAATTACATCTCACAAACGGCAATTCATTTCCTCAGTTGCCTAATTGATTCTGTGTTTATATTTAAGTATTCTTACTTGTTGGTTGATACAGAGAGTCAGCACATCAGAGCAGCTCTTTCCCCCAGCAAATAATGAGCACTGCACCTGCTGTGTAGCAACGTAGACAACAAGCTTTAAGTAATGTGTGAAGTGACTTTGTTGTGAAGTTGTTGGGCATTGCTGTATTTCCTGCACTTTCTGGATGGATGAAGCTGTTCCACATATGTGCTAATCGTCAAAAATGTATTAGCCACCTGGATCTCAAGCCTTTGCAGGACAACTAACCTCACTACAGACTAGACTCTCTGCTTCTGTGAAGGATGCAAAATGACAGACCAGCAGAAGGTGTATTATGAGGTTGCCAAGCAGCAGAATTGCATAACAATTTTAATGCAGATGAGTTACAGTCAGGGTAAAAGAGAACCTACATGCACAAATTAATAAAGGCATGCATAAAAATGTGGCAAGAATTTATATCTTCAGCACATGCAAAGGAAACATGGCTTTAATATATCTGTGAAAACCAGCAGATACACACACAAACTTAACTTTTTTTGTTTCTCTCTTCTTACACCATAATGCCATGGGGCGATCGTGGCTCAAGAGTTGGCAGTTTGTCTTGTAATCGGAAGGTTGCCGGTTTAAGCCCCGGCTCGGACAGTCTCGGTTGTTGTGTCCTTGGACAAGACACTTCACCTACCGCCTACTGGTGTTGGCCAGAGGGGCAGCCTCGCTTCTGTCAGTCTGCCTCAGGGCAGCTGTGGCTACAACTGTAGCTTGCCTCCACCAGTGTGTGAATGTGAGAGTGAATGAATAGTGAAATTGTAAAGCGCTTTGAGGGTCTCGAAAAGTGCTATATAAATGCAATCTGTTAATATAATTACTTCAATAACTTTATAGATAATATGAATAACTTTGTTCAATTCATCAGCCTCTGTTACTATAGCTACTTGATTTTTTTTTTCATAACTCGACCAAATACTTTACCTTGAATCAGTTTACAGGTCAGTGCAAATACCTCCCGGTTGTTGTCTTCTGTTATTCTATTTAGCATTTTGTTTGTTATTGCATTTCAGAAGATTGCTTAGAGAAAGATAATAAAATGGAGAACAAGTCAAAAACTGAGGGAAGTGAAGCCAGATATACCAACTTAGAACCCACCCTGATGAAGAAGGCCTTGCTGTAAAGGAAAGTGGGTCATTTATGTCACTTTTTGATGACAGGCTGTGTCACCACTGGCCACTCTGTGTCACTCTGCTTAATTTGTCTAGAGAGACTGACACTGACACAGGGACAGGGACTGTCACCAATCTCAGCACTCTTCTAGCCCTGTAGTGTTTGTGTATGTGCTTGTGTGCGTTGTGTGTGTCTGTGTGCCTGTGTACATCAGTGACCATGCCAGTGTCTCTTTTCCTTTATTTAAATGTCATGCTTACTGGTGCTCTGGTAGGTATGCATGTGAGAGAAAAGTCATGTGTGTGCTCATGCATTTTAGCAGTGACACAGTGGAACAGCACAAGGCTAAGCTGGTCACAGACTGACAGTTGTGAGTTCTCCCTAAGGACACATATGCAGAGACCAGCATTCTTTCACTTGCAACACACTCCAACAACTAACCCTTCTTACATCTATGAATCTACTTGGTGTAATTACTTCATTTTCAGTATATTTATTTTATTCTCTCCATGTATATTTACACCTCATTTGTATATGCAGGTATTTATTACAAAGATAAACATAAAGAGATCAAATGTTACAGTAAAAATAAACAAATAACTTACCATACCCCCTCTTCTATTTGTGATCTTTTTCCTCAGTAATCACTGCTTGTGGTGAGTACAGGAACAGATCAGCCTTCGCACCCCTGTTCAGCTCCCTCTTACACCACACTGACATACTGTAAATAAAAAATGGATGGAACTTTCCAGTCTGAAATATGGATCCAATGCAGAAGTCTCTTAAACTTGCACTATCTCTAGCAAACATGGAGCAACTTTGTGGTTGCAAAAAAAATCATGTTGTATTGATGCCATGTGCACAGTGATCAAGATTTGTCCAAAACACTGGACATGATACAACCACTGATTGCTATGGAATCAGACGTATTCCCCCACTGGTTGGCAGTGGTTCCTGAAGCTTGCTGGTGCTCACTGGGTGAAATCAGCAGCAAAATCGTGGCTCCCTGTAGTGTTTCATGTTTGTGTGCAAATACTCGCTAACTACTTGCTGGGTTGCGGTAAAACTTGAACTAGGTCTCCATTTCCAATTCGTGCCACACTTTCTCACCATTTCACTACAGCCTGGAGAATAGCTGGCCGGGCTGCATTACCCAATGGGCATTCTGGGCAGGTGGCCAGGGACATGCAGTTGGCCCATCCAAAAGGCTAATGAAAGCATTTTTTTTTTTTTTTTACCAGAATTGTATTGTCTTAGACCAGGGATGTCAAACTCGTTTTACGTTGAGGGGCACACACAGCCCATTTTGATCTTAAGTGGGCCAGATAAGATGAACTTTCTGGCAGTGTAAAGGCGTTTAACTGCACATTTAAACCTTGAGATAAGTTCATATAAGATAAAGAAGTGCAATTTAAATAGCACATTTCAGTGTTTGTACATGATAACTGTATAAAATGACAAATAAGTTCTGGTAGCTCAGAATCCAGACTGTCTCATATTTAAAAAATATAAAGAGTTTTTGATAGATCAAAATTTTCTTTAAAAAACAAAACAAAATAGGAACATTTGTGTAATTTAAATTCAAATTCAAATTCATTTAATGTATGAATGGCTGTGGGGGAAGCTCTTTATTAGCGGGTAAAGCTGTAAAATTTATAGCCTGCTTCACATTTCTAAATTTGTCCAGCGGACCGGAGAGGAGTCTTTGGCAGGCAGATTTGGGCCTCCAGGCCTCATGTAGACTTTATATCTTGAAACCATATATTATCAAATATAGATGCATTTTTTATCATAAATGAATCATATTAGCAGAATAGGGCAGTCTGTATTTCACCTCTTCCTTTCTGCCTTGCTGAGGCTTGTAGTCTTGCCAAAAGTCAGCTAGCTCAATACAGTGCCACCAAGATGAATGAAACAGACATGTTAGAGTAAAATGGAAAGACTGGGGATGTCCAACTTGTAAGAAAATTGCAATTTTTTATTCAGTCAGTTCGGGATAAAAACATTGCTTTTAACTTGTTGTTAAAACATTAAGTAAGATGACATACAAGCTAATCCAGGGGTTAGCTGTAGCAGTAGCTCACACTCAATGATTTAACAGTCAGTTTCCCAGTGACTGCCATCAGCCTTCAGCAGCAACTCACAACTGATCAGGGAATACTGACCAGCCTCATGAGTGGACCAGATACTATCATGGTTAGTGGTCACACTAAACTTCAATAGATGTCTCCCTTCAGCTCCCTCAGTGAATATGTTCATGGTGAGTTTATTTAGCAAATTCAGGCTAAAGAGAGTGAGAGCTGATTGATTACTGTCTGTTGATGCTTTTCAAGGAAAGCAGCCCAGTGGGCAGTTGCTAACTGCCACAAAGATGTGGAAAGGTTTCTATTTTCTTCTTCTAGAAACTATATTATTCACCTCTGCAGAAAACCCTTTTTCCTTCCTGAGGCATCTGCAAAAACTGATGACAACTGCTTTTGAGACCTTGGACACTTTTTTAAATCAGCCTTGCTCCACAAAATCCCAGGTGGTTCTGTGTGGAGTGGATAAGATATTTCAAGGTGAGATGAAATTAATGGTTGATTAATTTTGGTGTTATTGCACTTATAACTTTTGAATACATTTTTATTGAAAATTGCTGTAAGCTTCTGCAAGCATTAAATAAGCATATAACCTCAGTAAAAGTAACACCCTCCTAGTTTTATTGTGTTTGACTCAAAGGTTTCTTTAAAGTGACACAGAATAGTATCTCTTGTTAATGATGTAAAAATGCAGACTGTGTGCACCTCAGGCAGCTTCTTATTCAAAGGTTTTTGACCTCTTGTCTCTGCGACTAAGAAATTGGCCTTTTTTTCTTTTTATACTTGCAGCTTAAAAGCTATCCAGCAACACAAAACTGTTACTTTTATATATAAGCTTTTAACCAATGTGATTTTATATGGTACATGGACTGGTAGCACTTTTTTACTTTTACTGAGCACTTTTACTACAGGCCTCATTCACCCAATCACACATACATTTACACACGCAATTGTTTTCTATACCTAAAAACTTTCTCTAACATTCTCACACACACACACACACACACACACACACACACACACACACACACACACACACACACACACACACACACACTCATGTGTCTCATCACATGAGCAAAGGTGTGGGTTATTACCACCAGATGGTGAAACCACTGCGACCTTCTGGTTGATAGAACCGAAAGAGCTTCAACCATTTTAAAGGTATGCTTAGGGTTTACCAGTAGGGGTGCTTATGAAAGGCAGCAGGGTACGCTTTGGGAAGAAGACAGTTTATATGTCTTTCATCTCCACTGTTGAGCTTTTAGACCAGTTTAATGTAAAGACTGAACTACATAATGATGTAAAATGTTGTAATGGCAAATATTTATGACACATATCTCAAGCTCCCTCCTAACTCTAAATCTAAATCAACTCCAAGACTGAATCACTTCTAATCTGAGCAAAGCCCCACATTTGGTCAAATTTTGATATAAATCTATTCATAGCTTTTTCAGTAATTCTACGACAGTCAAACCAAACCAACCATTTAATAATTTCTGAAGTTGAGGTAATCGTCCATTAATTAGAAATGTGCTAGAAGAAATTCTGATCACGGTCTTAAAAGCAGCACTTGGATGGTGGTTTTGTGCCAATATGTGTGGTTCATCAATTATATATCCTTTCCACATTTATAAAACATCGCTGGATCCATGTGAAGTCAGGTGTAAAAATGTCAAGGGTCATGGAAGGATTAAAAAGAATAATAACTAGGGTTGGTAAACAAAACATGAAAAATAAAATCCCCCCAAAAGGAGAGATTCTACATTTATTGTTCTCTTCCGACCTTTATCTCCATTGTTACGTTAGCCACACAAATGACAGTTTACAACTTCATAATTCTTTATAGACACAAAATTAAGAAGCTTTACTTTATTTGTATGACTGCTGAATTCTGTAGCTGTTTTAGTAATGATGAAATAATAATTTTAGCATTTCATCATCAATTTTCAACATCATTTGAAAAGAGATTTGCACATATGCATTTAGATTTACCATGACTGAGAACAGAGTACTGGCAGCAGGCCATTACATTTAAGCCTTTACATAAGTTTAAAAAAAAAAAAAAATGCAACCACACTGCATAAACAGCAGGGACAGAAAATGCAGTCTGCATGCATTTGTATCTGAGTGCTTTTCTGCTTATGAAGAAACTGTGGATGGTGTTTTCTCTCCTGTATATTTATTTTTGCCTTTATTTCTTTTTCTTTATTAAATGTCCATATTTGTGCACATTTGACTAAATTCTGACCAATTGCGTAAACTAATCAAAAAAACAAAAAAGTGCAACGTATTAGCAGATAATGGCATGAACCACAGGTCACCTCCACTTTGCTTTAGGTGGGCTGCACAGATTTTTTGTTTAGTTTAATTTACGTTTTTTGGCCAACTGTTGCTTTAAGAAGAAAACAGCTGCCATATATTGGATTGCATACAAAAGAATGCCAAGTCACAGATCCCACATGATACGCAGCACCACACGTTTACAGCACTTGTTTAATTAACTGCATCACGAACCTACAACCAACTGTGTTTCTTTGTTATTTTGTTTTGGGGTTTTTTTTAACACATTTTTAAAAAGTCTGTTTTGTTAATACTTGGAATGTTCCCAAAGTCCTTGAGACACTGTGGCACTGCACAAGTATATCTGTATATTGTGATTATCAAGCATGACTACAGTGTATCCATTTATATATTTCACCTTGCAAATTTTGTCAGGACCTCTTTTCAATCTGTTTCATGTAACATGTGCGGTGTTCTTGCACTCCTGCACTCTCAGCAGGTCATTTCCTTTCTTTCTTTAATCCTTTGAGATATAAATTCTATTCCCCCTTTAGGTTGTCCTCTCACCTATCCAACCACGCTTGTCTCCCACTCCTCCTCCTTTTCCCAGCTCAAAGTGCTGAAAAGCTTTCCAGAATAAGAAGTGTTACTTCCGAGCTGTTTACTTTTCTCGTCTTTCAGAAAAGGAAAAAAAAAATAAAGTGGTAACAACACCTGCCCGTGTCTCATTTTTGTGCTTCTTGTGCTTTTGCGCTCATATGTTGGCATCTTTGGGCAGTCTGTGTGCACTTCAGCTCAGGAAAGAGCTTGCTTACACTGTATAAATTTAGTTAAGTGAACACTCTGGAGAATGAAAAGAGACCTGCTTTTCTCTTTTGCAAAAAAAAAAAAAGTCAGCAGGACAACACCCCCGCCACCCCCGCCACACACACACACACACACACACACACACACACACACACAAGTATGTTCCTAACTGGTTGCTTGCTCTTTAGGAAGCGAGAAAAGAAATTTAAAACCCTTCTCTCCTGCCATCTGTTAGTGTGCAGGCAAAACCCACTCTCCCCCGCCCTCTGCAATCTGCTGCATCACATACAATCGCACAAAGGCACACGCACACTCATTTACTGACACGCAAACTCACAAATGAGACACAATACCTACTCACCTATACTCGATCTGTAACGCATACACCAACCAAACGGAAACAGAAATATATTTATATATAATTCAAACATCCTGCCAAGGCTTGATAAGCAACACTTACAATAGACTTACACCTACACAGGCCCACTGTTTGTATCTCCATGTATCTTTCTGACTATCTCTTACCACATTTCTGGAGCCTGCGGACACACAGGAAAGAGAGCATAATGGCGATGCTTGTGATTGATCTCATTAATACGAAGGAGCAGACATGTCGGCGTATGGTGTTTATCAAATCTTTCTGGCAAACACTACAATCATGAGAATGGCTCCACAGGGAAGACGGGCGGGAGGAGAGATTAAAAATAAAGGCATGGAGAACGAGGAGCTGGTGCGAGATGGAGATGAGGAAAACGAAAGAAAATTAAAGTGGATCCACAAACCAAGGATCAATAAGAATTAGTGATAATACAAACAGATTCTTTTTTTATCCAGTCTCTCAGTTATAGCAAATGGTTTCATTTCAAACTCTTTATGTATCGCACAAACACCATCCGCTTTGATTTGTTGGCACAGACAGCTTGACATTTCAGCCCCAAAACTTATAGAGTAGAGAGAAAATGTAAATTGTTTCATTCTGATCTGGCAGACGTCTTAATAATACTCTGAACATTCAATCTGAAAATTTTCTTTTTGAACATGTGAAAAGTGTCCATTTTGTTAAATTTATTCCACACTGGGGTTAGCATCTGCATCCTTAACTATTTCTGTTTGTATTTTGCATTTCCTGGATTAGTTGTATACAAACACATTTTTTCTTGCTTAAAAAACTTAAGGGGATGGCAAAAGTCAGTGTATCGTGAATTTTCTCAGTCGTTCTTTTTCATACTGATTTTACACAGGTTACATATTTACCTGCATACAAAAATACCTAATGCAGTGTACCAAAAAATGTGGATGTCACCATTTTGAAGTAAATTCACAACTGTGTCGATATCCCACTCAGCCAGTTGGGCTTGATTTTTAGTTGGCGGTAAGTACAAAAGATAAAATGCAATCAATTAAGTTGAAGTGTTGAGAGCTATGAGTTCAGCTGGTTCAGGTGTGTCCCAGTGATAGCTGGTGTAGTCAATACATGCGACAGAGAGAGAGGGAGAAAGCAGCAGGTGACTCTCAGTGTCCAAAATGGTCAGTTTGAGAGGAGTGGCAGTCGTCAGTAATCCATGGAAGATGGGGTTTGTGAGAGGACTGTTTATGTTCTAAGGCAGCGGTCCCCAACCCCCGGGCCTCGGACCGGTACCGGTCCGTGAGTCGTTTGGTACCGGGCCGCGAGAGTTGAGGCTCAGGTGTGAAATGTATAGTTTTCAGGGTTTTTATCAGTTTTCAGCGTTATTTTGTTATCGTTTTTATCGTTTACTCGGTTTTCCTGGGTCTTTTCACGTGTGTTATGAATAAATCTTCTTTTTTTGTTGTATTTATCCGCGACACCTTAAAGGCCGGTCCGTGAAAATATTGTCGGGCATAAACCGGTCCGTGGCACAAAAAAGGTTGGGGACCGGCGTTCCTAGGAGAGGGGATTAGAGCAGCTGGTTTGTATATAAGGAATGAGTCAAGAGAAAAACTTTTCTCTGGTTGAAGCAATTAGTAGTGAGAGCGTAGGATACTTGTAATTGACATATAAGAACATAGTAAGCAAAACCTCTCCCTGTGTTGACGAGGCTTTAGATCTGGCAGAACAAGAAATAAGAGCGTCACAGTTTTAACTTAAAGAGGCCTTTTATCATTTCCATGGGAGGCTTTTAAGGGTTGTGATGTGTTTTCATTTTGTGTAGTCAGTACCACTCTCTCATAAACAATTCATAAGCAACAATTTACTGCTGATAATATGCAATCATAACATAATATCTTGGAACCATAGAATGAACCTAAAACAGTTGATCACAGGTGAAATTGAGGCAATAAAATGGTTCATAATCAATAATGAAGGAAATATAAAAATTAATGTTGATTTTTAAAAATTAAAGAACGATTTGTGGCAATCTCTTTTTTTTTGCATTTATTGTGTTTGACTCGCACTCCAATGATATTACTGCTATAAGGAGCACTTGTTATCTTACATTGTTAATAAAAAGGTATTAAAATTAAATTTAATAAACCAACCTGGTGTCACGGCATACATGCAGGGAGAGAGTAAGCACTGTGTTAGTTTTGTGAGTTTGTTTGCATATACCCTGCTGCTGTTTCTGATCTCATGCTCATTTCTTATTGAAAAGTCAGTAATAAACTTTCCCTGGTGCCACCCAAATGTCATTTACACCCACTATTTGATTAAAAATAAGAATATTTTCCCAAGTGCTTTTCTTTCTTTCTTTTCACAGCATGAAGTGTGAAGAGGACATGCTTGGATCTCTTGCTCTGGGACCAGTTGACAGTTATTCTTGGTTATTCACCACATGCATTTCCATTGAGCGCTTTCTAGGGAAATACATGGTTGACAGATATGCATCAGTGACTTTAGTTATATGCAGAGGCCAGAGAGCATTGGCTATCCCTGTCAAAGCCAATCTAATTCAAGTCAACACATTCAGAAATCAAACAAGATGCAACTTTTACATTATGTTAATGTCTTTACAATCCTGGGTTAAAAGTTTTATTGAAGTTTTCTATTGGCTGCTATCTTAATGTTTGCATAAGAAACACCACTGAGGGTACAAGTTAGTCCTAGGTTTACAATTTGGTATTTATAGGTGGTGTGCTATTTTTTACGTGCAATTTATAACAAATTCAGTTCATTTCAGTTTTATTTATACAGGGCCAAATCACAGCAACAGTTGCCTCAAGGGGGCCAATGATTTATTAATTTAATGTCAGAGCAGCCTATAAGGCACTATACTGGTATAGTAACAACACAGTAACAACTCCATTTATAACCAGTATTATCCCAGTAATATCTCTCGACCAAGTATCAATTGGCACATCAATTTATTATTCTAAGCAGCAATAAGAAAGAGATAATTTTATCACTAATATATGTTTTGATTGCAGTGGTCAGATTAACAGTATTGAGCTGGTTTCATGGACACTGTGGTTTTTGTTATGAAATAGGTCAATATTTTACAAAAGGCTTTTGAGTTTCCCTGGTGCTCAATGGGAAGAATAAAATAATCGCATGCTTGTGGAAATTCTTTTATTTTTTTCCCAGTCTGTGGTGAAAAGTACAAGTAATGCTAAAGGCTTGTTGACTGGTGCTAACACATATATGTCTATGAGAAGTTATTTTGTCTCCTGTCCCTTCAGCAGATTGCTTTCATGCATATGAAGTCTATATGAAGCATATATACACGGAGAGGCTTGCATTTTGAAAGGCAGCAGCACAGAGAGTTTCATGGTTTGATCCAGGAGTTGAAGCTGGTTTCATACATACTTCACGATGTCATTAAGGCAGTTTGAACTGTTGTTGGCAAAGTTGGGATGACATCTAAGGAGACAGAGAATCCATTGACCCAGAGCAGCTTCTGAGCAGTGTCTGAGATAAAATAGTATTTTACAATAGTATTTTACATCTTTTATCTACCTCGGGAATTTACATCGGTCATTATAAGTGCCGTTTATATTCCACCACAAGCGGACACGGTCACCGCCTTATGCGAGCTGCATGAGGCACTCACACAGCACCAGACACAACACCGGGACGCTGCGCTTATTGTGACCTTGATTTGTACATCTTTAGTGCTGAGAGTGGTGAGGGCTTTCTTTTTAACAAAATAGGGACATAGAGGAAATCAGTTTGATGGTTTTAATTGTAGCTGAAAAATGAAAAAAGAAATCTGAACTCCAAAAAAGTTTTACAGATAATGTCGTGTGAAGGCTGTGTGCAGGCAAGAAAAGGACCCAAAGTACAGACTCCAGAGACAAACGTGAACGCAAACAGAACAAAACTAAGGATTCCAATAACTTACACAGGCATACAGAACACACAGCATATATGACAGTAGCTCACAACATGGACACAGAGAAACACAGGGCTTAAATATACAGAGGGAGCAATCAGGGAGTGGGAAACAGGAGGGAAACACAGCTGGGGCAAATCAGGCCTAAGGAGACAAAGGAAGCAAAACCAGACACATTAACATGAGACACGGACTTTCAAAGTAAAACAGGAAACACAGACTGAATTTACAGACACGGACTCACAAGGAGGCACTGCAACAGAGGGAACAGAGACGTGGGACCGGGGCAGACACAGACACTGACTGGACACAGAATAGAGGGAGTAAGGAAACCAAAACTTGAGAACCACATAATCACACACCAAGAACAACTGGGGAAAAATAGAAATGCAAAACAGAAACCAAAACCTTCACAAAAATAAACTAAGATAAGAGCACAAATAAAAAGGTACAAAACTGAAACCACTGGGTGAACGACCCAGGTACCCTAACAGATAATTGTAATGGCCTCTGGGTTTTGTTTTCTTTTGATGTTTGTTTAGATTTTGTCTGTATGTTTCTATGATATTGATCTCATTAACCCTTTAGAGCCGATCGGAGCGGGCACGCTCTGTTTTGCGTAACTATTTTTAAATCCCAGTCGCACTGCAACCGCGTAAGCTAGCGCAAAAATTTTTTTTGCATATGAAACCGGAGGAGTTGTACTTACATCTTATGCCATCAGCTTGTCCTAGGTCACAGTTTCCTTCCACATAAAGCTTTGCAAAAACTGCATAAAAAGCGCTTGCAGGAACAAAAACATAATATTCCAGAAACACGCTTTGCCGATCCGATCAGCTGTTCATAACACTTCCTACGTTGGAATAGACGTCAGCGCGAACTTTTGCATTTCCGCCATTACCTGCTCGAAACCGGAAGTGACGTCATTTTCGCGGAAATGTAGTCTTTTTTACCATCAGGGCCTCAGGGCCTATACTGGTCTTTTTAAAAGTTATCTTTGACTTTATGACTTTCTGTGTCGTTTCTGGGATGCTTAGGACTCATATTGCACTGCTGGAAATAGTTTATTTTGATGCATATGCTGCTTTTTTGCAAATTTGCAGTATAATATTTATTTTCGTTTTTCCTGCAGTGTATAAAAATTGGTGTATTTCAAAATAAAACTATGAAGACACTCAAAATAAATTTCCTGTGGTGGGAAACTATTTTGTGCAACTTTTTTGTATTTACAGTTTTGAGGGATAAGCCTCTTAAATTTCTCTAACTACAAATATATGTTAAAAAAGCAAAAACGATTTTCAATTTTTTTGTAGTTTATTGCACTTTTTTGCAATTTATGTAGTTACTATGCACTTAATGCAGACATATTATTAAAATTTAGGCTGTAATGGTTGTATTGATGTATAGCAACTTGAAATGCTCCCAAAAATGGCTCCACAGCATGTAAAAATATAATATAAGCTCTGGCGGACTTGGTTCTATGGTAGGTCTTAAAAGGTTAAATTTCATAGTGAACTCATCCTATGTTTTATTTTTCAGTCTTTCATTCCTGGGTTTTAAGATAAAGAAGGTAAATTCCGAGGTCACTGATGTTTAGTATTTGTCCTTGTGTATCATGTATATTCTTATTTCATTATTATTAGTTATTTTATTGTGACTCTTAGATTTTTCGAAATTTGTTTTGGCTTATTTTCCTTTTATATTTTTGTAACCTTTTATAACCTTTTATATGTTTGTAATTTGAGCCTTGTAGTTGGTGTTCTGTTTGCGTTTCAGTAACTGTATCTGTAGCCTGCTATTTGCTTTTAGTTTCCTCAGTCGTCCTTTTGTTCAGTACAGATGTTTGTGCAGTTGCAGGACTAATCCTGGGTTCCCGCCTTTTGACATCCATACACCTGCAATTTATCATACACCTGTCCCTGATAACCTTGTTGGAGCCACGAGTGGCTGAGCTTAAGTCTTTGCTGGATCACTGAACTACTACAGTCAGCCTAACGCCGGCTCTCGTGCCAGTTGTCTTGCTTGTGTTTGTCCTGCGAAGAGAACTTACCTTTGTCCTCTTATGTGCAGATACCTGTGGAGAAATCTCTCTGTGAGGCGGTGCTCAAACTCAGTTCTGGAGAGAGAGAGAGAGAGCGTTTCTATGGAGAAGATGATCTGAGAGAGACACTGGCACTTGGCTCATCACAAATGTGGATATTGTGTTTGGATTGTTGTTTGCATCCCACCTTGTGAATAAAAACACTAAATTTCTAAAGAAGAGTCCTGCAACTGAGTTTTGCTTTGCCTAACAGCACCCTGACACCGGGAGTCTGCATTTGGTCCATTGTCAACACAGATATGACAAAAACTGTAGATAAATGTAAAGAAAGAAAGACATATATTATATATATTACAGACGTATAAGAAGGTGGACAAGAGGCAGTGCTTCTGCACTACGACACAGATTCACCAAACAGAGCAAAGGTTAGAGTAATAAAAATACAGTGATGGGAGCAGACAGTCCTGGTGTCCACCAAAGGATCTGTTGACAAAATGCTGATTTATTCACACATAACCAACAACTTCCATATGAGCGAGCAATCTGATAACCAAGTTCAGCTCATTTAACTTTGAGTCTCCTGATTTCTGTTATTACAGTATGTAGCTGAAATATGTGGGACTTGGCTGTAAACATGCAGGTGATGACTCAGTGAAGAACTCCAAGACAGAGCAAAAGCTTTGGGACTGTACACACTGCTTTGAGCCATCGAACACCAATTACAGATTCTGTCAACACACAGTTCAAGAAATGCAGTCACAATAAAATGGTTATGTTCCATCTTTATTTTACCACTTTCTCCCAGTTGATTAAGTGAACTTAGAGTTTGTTTGGGTCTCAGATACTGTATCTCTTGCACACTCTTGCTTGCCCTTTGTTTTCCCCTTCTTCACTCCCAAAACATTCCCTTTCTCTCCTTTACTTTGATGTCTGAACCCTCAAGGCTCTCTCTTGCCGTATCATTATTCCCTTCATGATTTTTGTCTGATGGGCTTTGGTGGAATGGATGGTGATGGTGCATCTGAATAAACTGTTAAAATTAGAAATGAAAAGTTGACATTGTCTCAGTGGACAAATTCAGGATTTAACAGATTAAATACATAAATCCATTCAGTGAAATGTGAGACATGTACCTTAACAAGTATTTTCAAATAACCTAAACAGTAAAGCTACGTTCATGACAATCCTGGCACAAAATGGTAGCATGGAAATAGCCAGCTCTTGTAAAGCAGAGAGGAACAAGCATGTTGGTCTCCCCTAATGTTTTTGGTGCACAACATTGTACAAGGGAATACACAATATAGTACTTATCGTAATTAAGCACAGGGGCTCCCATTGGAGGCCAAAGTGCTCTACCATGCTCCGGGCAAGTGAGATTTGGAGGTTGAAAACTCTTCTCTTTTCGAGAAGGTTGTTATGTAATGCCTAATGTGTGAGGAAAACATAAGACATGGATTCTAAATTATCTGCTCCAGGGAAAGAGGTGTTTTTTGGCAAGTATCAGAGTACTGTGGTACAGGGGCTGGCTGAGGCACCCAGTGTGTCTCTTGTTCTTCCATATGAAGCATCCCAGACATCGGTGCATTGGTGGTTCTTTGTGTCCGGGGATGGGCGTCCAGGTACACACCGGCTCACTCCTGGTGGCTGCTTGTCGGGGCCTGGGGCTCGCTCGGGCCCCAAGCGGGTGCCCTCAGACTCTCGGCCTGGGGCTCGGTCACTCTGGCACAGCTGGCTGCCGGCGGAGCTCACGGGCACGTCACTGCAACACCCCCCCCCCCGGCTTCTGCTCCGCGGCTGCTGAGTGACCCCTCATCTGGGACTCTCCTCAGCTCTTTCTGAGATAGTGGCGCAGCTGCCCCTCTGTTGGTCTTCCTTGGTCTCTTGTGTTCTGGGGGCCTCTGGATGTCTGGAGTTTTGATCTCCTCCATACCTGCTTCATGCCCTGGAGGACGGAGTTGTGGCTCCCCACTCTAGCAGATCATTACATGAAGGAACCTTTTAATACAAGCGCGCTCACGCTCACAGGTGTACACACACACAAACGACACCCTTTTCGGCTCCCACCTCAAAGCACACTGTGCACTGTCGATCTTACGTGCTGCACAATAATGTTTAATATTTAGTATTTTCTCAACAGGTGATCCAGGTGATTGATATATGGGTTTTTTTTGTCTGCTTATTTTGTCGTTTTTTGTTTTTTGCCCTTTATCCCCGTCCCTCTTCCCCGCTGTTTTTCTTTCTCTCTTTCTTTCTCCCCTTTCTTTTCCCCAGTCAAGTCTGTCCCGTATTTAGCAAGTGAAAATAAAATAAAATAAACAATAAAAGGTGAATCAAATAGACCATTACGGCAACGCTGGGATGGTCCATTTGGTAAAGTAAATCTGTTGGGCATCTTTCTTCGCCTTTTGACAATAATTCTGATGGCAAAAGAGCAAAACGGGACAGGCAAAAAAATAAATAAAAATGAAGCATCCTATTTGACTCCAAGCAACTTCTTAGTGATGAATGTTGTAATATGGTTTAACATTTTGCATTTGAATATGCTTAGAAACTAACGAAATAGAAATGTCCACCACTGCCTTATAAATTTTGGTTTGGTATTATGGAGAAGAAAGAGCTCGCTTCTCTGCTTATGTGTTGCGAGCAGTCAAAAGATACTTTATCCAGGGTGGGGGTTTTTTCCCAAATGAAAAAGACACCTCGATGTGCAGGGCACAGATCATTATTATGTGACAGAGATGCTGAAAGATTTTACGTTGCTACTGTAGCTTCTGTCTGTTTTTTTCTCATTTCTTTTCTTTTATTATTAAGCTTGTATATCAGTTGGAGCTGAGTGGTTATTTAAACAATCCAACTGTCGTGGCTGATTGATCCCCTGAATCAATTAATGCACCCTAAATATGACGATTTGACCACTGGCTCTACTGCAACACAAACACAGAAAAGAAATCAAATGAGTATATGAATTAACTGGATTATGCAAACGGCCAATATTTTAATACCCCAAAAATTGTCATTGTGAGTGGAAAGTGGAATTACTACACTTTATATCATTTTCTCATCTGTTTAAAACTTAAATACAAGCAGGGGCGATTTTAGCCCATTTTTGGGGGTACATACTAGAGATGGACCGATATCACGTATCGGTATCGGTCTGATACTGACCCAAATTACTGGATCGGATATCGGCGAGAAATAAAAAATGTAATCCGATCCATTAAATATCAAAAAAGCACCTCACAAAACTTGCTACACGGCGTAACTCGGCTCATAACCGTAGCACTTGCAGCAGTATGCATCACGTGATAGAGCGGCTGTATGTATTTGTAGCCTCGCTACCAAACCACCATTTCATCTCCGAGGAAGTTTTCCCAGAGAGAAGTAAAGCAAGTGTGTAAGTCCATCTCTGAATGTTTGTAAAGCATTCCCACGTTAAGCTTAACAACCGATATATGAAGCGACTGCCTCTCTCTCTCTCTCTCTTGCTGCTACTTCAATCATCAAACTGCTTAATGATCAGCTGATCAGCCGTCTCTCTTCTTTGTTTTTTGCCCACTTCTCACCAGAAAGAGGAAACCAGCGGCTGAACAACAGCAGCACGTTTAAGCTTGTTAATCTGTTGTTAGGATTTATTTAATGTTACTTTTTACACCAGGATCCTTTTCTACGTAGCTGACGGCTGATAACTGCAGGGGCGGATCTAGCAAAGTTTAGCCAGGGGGGCCGATAGGGCATGAACAGGGAAAAGGGGGCACAAAGACATACTTTTCTTTCTTATTCTCATTTAAAATGTCTAGTTTTTAATAAATAATTATCTGACTCTTACACCCAAAGTTTTAATCTGATGTAAAATGTATAGAAGTCCATTACTGTATATAGTAACTGTTAAGTCTAATATACCCTAGTAAGCTATAGTACTTTTTCCTTTGGGAAAGTACCATCTGTGCAGTCTGCAGTTCTGTTGAAGAAAGATGTTGAATCTATTTAATTATTCTTGAAAAATAATTTATTTCTGTGCATTTTCCCCCCTGCATCAAATTAAAGTTGATTACATCGATTAAGCATCATGAGGTGGAGGGTGGGGGGTGGTTCCCTATTTTGTTTTGCTGGGAGTTTGCAACCCTATTAGTTAGATTGCTTAATATTATTGCTAAGTACTCTTTAAAATACCAGAATACAGAGGATGGAGTAGGTTTAAGTTTATTAGATTGATCAGTATTGCTGAACTATGAAATATTTTGGGCGCAGTGTATTTTTTACATACAGGTATAACAGAATACCTTTAGTGTTGTTATTTATTTAAACTTGAATATAAACTTATACAAAATGTAGCAAGATATTAAAAAAAACGTTTTATTGATTAAAAAACACACTATATCGGATTCATATCGGTATCGGCAGATATCCAAATTTATGATATCGGTATCGGACATAAAAAAGTGGTATCGTGCCATCTCTAGTACATACAGTACTTGGTTGAGACGTAACATTTTAACAACAAAAGTATAGATAACCCCCGCCTCGACTAAATGGTTTGTTCTCACCTACTCTGGCTCTAGCACCGTTGCTGCCAGAGCGATGGTGGCTGAGACACAGCGGAGCCTGCCTGGCTTAAAACAGGACATATTAGCTGCATTTAACCTTCAGTTACTTTTTATATAGTTAGGTAGGAGGCCATGTTTCTTTATAGCTGAAAAACATTACACCCAGGTAACCTGCAGTGTTGAAAACGTGTTTTGCGACAATGTTAGCTACCCTACAATCCATCCTACTGTGTAGTAAAATCAGCGACATTTGACTGTCCTGTTGCTCCCATTGAAATTTATACAGCCTATTTAAAATCTAAAACTTAAAATTGTCCGTAGCCTGCATAACCACTGTCCTGTTTGAAATGGAATGAGAGAAGCTGGTTCATATGTGCATGTGCCGATATTAAACCCAGGAGCCACATTCAGGTAAAAGTGTAAGAACAAATGATCCGTCAATCAAGAATCAATCAGTGTTTCAATATTTATATCTTTTATTAGATGTTCATGTGGTTTGGTTGAAAGTACACTGAGCGAGGACTTTTTTTTATTAGTGATCTTAATGGTATTTTTTTCATATTAAAGTAATTTTTTCATCTACAAGCAGTTTTAACAGTTTCTGTTAAACTGCTTGAGAGAGTTGACCACCAAAAGTATTTGCCAGCTTCAAGGTGAGGCGACTCAGGTTAAAATGAAAGGAATAAATCTGCAGAGCCATAGTAGTATCTGCAGTAAAGATATTTTCATACATTGTACCATAGGCAAAGTTGCCTCCATTTTTATAATTTAAATTTTTTTTTATCAATAATTTGTACATTTCAAGGACTCTATTTTTGGAGTCTATTTTCATATATCTGTATTGTATTATACATTTGTTTGTCATCACCAGTGTGTGAATGTGTGTGTGAATGGGTGGATGACTGGATGTGTAAAGCGCTATACAAATACAGGCCATTTACCATTTACCATACACATTAAAAGTGAATCTCTGTCCAAAAAATGCACTGTTTACTTCTTACTCACTATGATCATCATTCATCATTTTATCCCAGTAAAGTAATTAAGGTTAGGATATGTTGTTTGTTTTTTAAATTCCAATCCATTCTTTGTTTGCAGCATTTAATTAACCTTGATCAGATTTGATGGTTTTGTTACAGACTTTAAAAAAAAGTGTTTTGCTTTTCTTTCACAAATGTGGGAATAAATTGTGTTAAAATGTACAAAACAATGATGTCATGTTTTGTGACGAGGACCCAGGCACAGAGAGACTTGATGAATTTAAGAATCTTATGATTTAATAAAGAAATTTGCAGACTTGCATAGAGATGGTAAAATTATTATGACTGATAACGGAGATGAAGACAACAGACGATGAGGACAGGGAGAAACAGGGGTTTAAATGCACCAAGGAGACAACCAGAGGGAACTCAGGACAACTGGAGACATTTAAGGATGCAGGGACTGACAGAGACAGGGAAGAAGTCTCATCGTGATGAGTAAAGTTTATCTTGCCTGGCTGAGCAGCTCTGGGTGCTCAGCACCCCCAAAGCTCTGATCCTAGAATCGCCCCTGTTGACAAGTAAAAGACTAATGAAGATGAGCTAATTCTGAAAGTCATTATTTATTTGAAATCCAGCAAAGGCTTGACCCTGGACCTGATAGATGCAGATAGTCTTTCACCTACTGTTAGAGGCTCATCAGAAATTATCTTAGCGGAGGTTTGGCTGTCAAAATGCCATTTTTCATGAGAAAATGTTGGGGTATGGCAAATTGCACAAGAACTGCATCGAAAATCAAAACAGTTCTTGTGGATTGATGAATCCAAAATAAAAAAAATTTTGTGCTACAAATCATGATCAAGCGAGAGGTGTGTCTCTAGTCATCTGTAAAACACGGTGGAGGTACCGTCAGAGTTTGGGGCTGCATTTCAACCAGTCAGTGGTATTGGAGATCCTGTTCATAATTAATGGAGTTATGAATGAAGAAAAGTGCTGTCATCATCTTGATCTTGTCATGATTACGGAGAGCACCTGATTGGCAACAGCTTAATTTTAAGGATGCAGAAAAATACACCTGAATTGAAAAACACAAAGTGGAAATTGTTCCACCTAGCTCGCATTTTCCTGAGAAAAATAAAAGAAATGAGGGGTGTCTTATGACTTTTGGATAGTACTCGGTTATTAATATTATTGATTTTCTATAACTTGTTACTGCAAGCATTTGAATTCACAGTCAAACTATGAAATTAAAATTTTGCTGACTTTTCCCTCAAATTAAGGTTTTTGCAAGCTGTTCTACCCTGATAGGTTACAACTACTTTTTTCCACAGTTTTTAACAGGATTCTTTGAATACCATGTCTCTATACCAGGGATTTAAGCTCATTTAACAGCTTACAGCAAGGGCCACATATGACACACTTTGATCTTAAGCGGGCCAGACAAGTAAAACTTCCCTTTTTGGTAGTGTAAGGACATTTAACTGCAGATTTAATATTTAGAGATATGTTAATATAAGGTAAAGAAGCGCAATTTCAATAGCACATTTCAGTTTTTCTGTTTATAAGTGTGTAAAATTACAGAAAAAGTTATGGTAGCTCACAGCCCAGATTGCCCCATATGTATAAAACATAGTTTTTGTTGATAGATAAAAAATTTCTTCTTTTTTTAAAACCAGAAATATTAAATATTAGAAATAACAAAGTCAGATCTACCCCCCGGCCCAATCCCTTTTTGTCCCCCATAAACCCCCCACCAGAGCAGCCAAAGGTTCGCCATCGAGCCCCGCCCTCAACAGAGCAATCGAAGTCACATTGCCCAGCCTCGCCCCCCTTAGTTCCTCCTTACCACCTTCATGCTCTGTCTCCGCAGTCTGATGTGTGATGTGTGGAGGGTCCGGGCTGTGAGGATTATGGCAGTGGTGACTTTTCCCAGGAGAAGCTGGGACCCTGTTTACTAGAAGGTTTTAAAATCTCTGTACTTTTAGGTGACAGAAGGAGACATGTGGCCTGGTCAAAACACAGAGAGCTGCACTCTAAAAGATCTTTAAATATAGTAAACATACCTTGTGTGCCACAGACTGCTCCCAAACACGAGGGGACAAGTAATACCTCTAAAACACTTAAGTTGGCTTTATTAAATATTAGATCTTTAGCTGAGAAAACATTTTTAATTAATGATTTAGTCACTGAGCACAGCCTTGATTTTATGTTTTTAACTGAAACTTGGTTGGACCAAAGTAACAGTGGAGCTGTTCTCATCGAGACGACATCCTCCTAACTACAGTTTTATCAGTGAGGTCAGGGCGAGCAGGAGAGGAGGAGGGGTTGCTGTCCTATTTAATGAATCATTTCAATGTAAGCAGCTATCTCCTGGAAGTTTTCAGTCTTTTGAATATGTGGCTTTACAGCTGAAGGCCCCATCCAAAGTTGTGTTTCTTAATGTTTACAGGCCTCCCAAATACTGCACAGACTTTTTTAATGACCTCAGTGAACTGCTGTCTGTGATCTGTGTTGATTTCGACTGTGTAATTATTGTTGGGGATTTTAACATCCATGTGGACAACCCTCAGGACAAAGGGACTAAAGACCTGAGTAACACTCTGGGCAACTTTGGGCTGACTCAGCATGTAACAGAGGCCACACATAATAGAGGACACACTCTTGACCTACTGATCTCCAAGGGCCTGAGCATTTCAGAGGTTACTGTGTCTGATGTGGGCCTGTCTGATCATTACTGTGTTTTCTTTGAAAGTAAAATCTCAGCCCACACAAATATATCAACAACAGTGATCACAAAACGGTGTATAACTGAACACAGTAGTGAGATCTTTAACCAGGTCTTCCCATTAACACCTGACCTGTCCAGAGGGTCAGTCAATGAGCTCGTCAATAGCTTCAATGCAAAAATGTTAAATGTAATGGACACTATTGCTCCCACTAAGGTGAAGGTTATCTCTGGAAGGAAAAAGTCTCCATGGAGAAACTCCACACTGGTGAAAAATGAAAAAAGAGAGTGTAGGAAAGCTGAGCGCAGATGGAGAAAAACAAACCTCCAGGTTCATTATGACATCTATAAAGAGAAACTTCACAATTATAATTTACAACTGAGGAGTGCAAGAAGATCCTACTTCTCTGACATCATCACTAAAAACAGCCATAATGCTCGGGTCTTATTTTCTACAGTTGACAGGCTAACAAACCCTCCTGTGCCAGTGGCAGCTGAACTTCATTCAACCATGGCCTGCAATGACTTTGCCAAATTCTTCACAGAAAAAATCCAAAAGATTAGACAAGCAGTTGGTGCATCAACAGCAGATCCAGAATATGTACTGTGTCCACCGAAAAACTGCTTAAACACCATCAAACAGTTTCACCCTATTAACAGCAAAGACCTGGAGGACATCTTAGCTCAACTGAACTCCTCCTCCTGCTGTTTAGATGTCCTGCCAACAAGTTTTTTCAAAAAGGTCTCAAAGACTTTGGAGTCAGACCTGTTACAGATCGTCAACTTTTCTTTAATATCAGGTGTGTTTCCAGAATCACTAAAAACTGCTGTAATCAAACCTATACTGAAAAAGGACAATCTTGACAAGACACAAATGAACAACTACAGGCCAATCTCAAATCTCCCATTTTTAAGTAAGATCATTGAAAAAGCAATTTCTCAACAGCTCAGTTACTTCTTAAAACAGAATAACTGCTACGATGCCTTCCAGTCAGGTTTTAGACAGAACCACAGCACTGAAACTGCTCTGACCAAAGTGTTTAATGACATATGTCTGAATACAGACAGTGGAAAAATGTCAGTCTTAGTTTTACTGGATCTCAGTGCAGCATTTGACAAAGTTGACCACAACATATTACTCAAACGACTGGAGAACTGGGCAGGTCTTTCAGGAACTGTACTAAACTGGTTCAAAACATACGTAGAAAACAGGAAATACTTTGTATCAATAGGTAACTTCACATCTGAGCAGACAAGTATCACATGTGGAGTTCCCCAAGGTTCCATCTTGGGACCCCCTCTGTTTAACATTTACATGCTCCCACTGGCACAGATTATAAAGAACAACAAAATAAACTACCACAGCTATGCAGATGACACACAAATATATATCACAATGTCACCAGGAGCCCGAGGCCCTGTACAGGCTCTTGGTAAATGCATTGAGGAAATTAATGACTGGTTGTGCCACAATTTTCTCCAGCTAAACAAAAACAAAACTGAGGTAATAGTCTTTGGCGTCAAAGAAAAACGATTACAGGTCACCAGAGAACTTCAATCTATACACCTAAAAACCACAAACCAGGCGAGAAATTTGGGTGTAGTGATGGATGCAGACCTAAACTTAGAAAAACACATTAAGACAATAACAAAGTCAGCTTACTATCACCTCAAGAATATTTCAAGGATAAAAGATCTGATGTCTCAACAGGACCTGGAAAAACTAGTCCATGCATTCATCTTTAGTAGGCTTGATTACTGTAACAGCATCTTTACAGGTCTACCTAAAAAATCAGTCAGACAACTACAGCTCATTCAGAACTCTGCTGCTCGAGTCCTCACTAAGACCAAAAAAGTGGACCACATCAGTCCAGCTCTGAGGTCTTTACACTGGCTGCCTGTCCGTCAGAGGATAGATTTTAAAGTTCTGATGCTGGTCTATAAAGCTCTGAATGGTTTAGGACCAAAATACATCAGTGACCTCCTGACCCAGTATGAACCTTCCAGATCCCTCAGGTCATCTGGATCCGGTCTTTTATCAGTTCCCAGAGTCAGAACCAGACACGGAGAAGCTGCATTCAGCTTTTATGCTCCTTATATCTGGAACAAACTCCCAGAAAGCCTCAGATCAGCTGAAACACTCAGTTTATTTAAATCCAGGTTGAAGACTCACCTGTTCTCAGCTGCATTTGAATAAAGCACCAAATCCACACTTTTAAGCTTAAATTTCAAAACTAACATTTTAACTACTGATTTTATCTATTGTTCTGATTTTATCTGTTTTGATTTTATATACTGTTTTGTTTGTTTGTTTGTTAATTAGTTAGTTAGTTTGTTTGCTTGTTTTAATCAATTTTAAATCATGCTTTTTATTTGTTTTTGTTTCTAATGTCTCTGTAAAGCACTTTGAATCACCTTGTTGTTGAATTGTGCTATACAAATAAACTTGCCTTGCCTTGCCTTAACCACTTGCTGTAGTATGAATGACTGTGGGGGAGGTCTTTTTTTTTTTTTTAGCAGGAAAAGCTGTAAAAAAACAGTTAAAAGACAAAAAAAATTATGGCCTGCTTCATATTTTTCAAAGCCGTCCAGAGAGCCAGATTGGAGCCTTTGGCAGACTGATTCTGGCCCCCAGGCCTTATTTTTGACATCCCTGCTCCATACATAATCTCTCCAGCAACTCTTTGCACAGGAGACTTTGTATACTACATCCGATCTGCTTAACATGAGTCCAACAGTGTGCTAACATGCTGATTATGACCAGTCAGAAATATAGTTTAAACACATTGTTTGGTTTGCTTCATGATTTGTTTTTATTTTTCTTAAAATATATCCACATTTTTGTTCCTCTGCTTCTAGGCAATCATTTCATATTAGTGGAATAAAAACATAATGCATGGAAATAAATCTGTTAAAATGTAGTGTTGAAACAATGCTCTATTAGTATGTGAGCTACTGATTTTTGTGCCGTGCCCTGAAATGGCAAGCGTCCTTGAAGAGTCAATGATTAACACTTCAGTCAGTCAGGGCTGTCGATATCTGGTCATGACTCGGTGTCACGACTTTTCACATTTGGTCTCTGTGTTATCTACTTTAGTTTTTAGTGCACATCCTTCCTTCTCTCTCCTGCATTTTCTGTGGTGTGGTTAATGTCTTGTTCCTCCTGCTTCCTAGTTATTATTTGTTTGTTTTTAGCATACCTTACCTTAGCACCTTGTCTAAACTCCTCTTCTTGATTGGTATGAGCTGGTTGCAAATTGCTTTTCCCTGAAGCTCAGAGAAGTTAAATTGTTTTTGGCTGTTTGACTTTAGTAGTAAAACTCTCAGCAGTATCAAATGATTAAAAGAATACCATAATTACATTGTTGATGTAACACTGCGTGTAATAAAAGAGATGGTGAAAACAGGCTGACTTCAGTGCTACTTCATGTCTCTTGTGTTTCATTTTCTTCATCATGCTTTTGACTGTTTTTCTCATCCTATAGCCTTGACTAAAAATCACAGATAAATGGCTAACAGTCACAGCTGAGTGGCATAGCCAGGTCATGCCCTGCATCCAACCTTATCTGTCTCATGTCTCGTAGGCCTGCCTGACCTTCCTGCAGTTTAGATGTCAAAATAATAAGACCTGACAACTCCAAACACAACACAGCACACATGCTATAACACGCTAAACATAGTATGTAGTCACAAATTAATATTACATGCAGTTGCTTAGATAGATATACTGTATCCTGCAATACCGAGTTTACCCTTTATCACCCATGTGTCATACATACAGAGCGCTTAGGAGGGAACTTACTTTTAACTCACTTCTCATTACTTTTTCTTTTAAAAGTAAATCAATTGCTCATTTTATTCATCTTTATTTCCTTGTTTTGATTTCAAATCAAATCAAATCACTTTTATTGTCACATCACATGTGCAGGTACATTGGTACAGCACATGTGAGTGAAATTCTTGTGTGCGAGCTTCACAAGCAACAGAGTTGCAAAATACAATAATGTAAACAAGCAAAATACAAGAATGGCTACATCTGAAACTAATAAATATATGTACAATATATAATAGTATATGCATTTCTGGATGTGTATACTAAATATTTTTCTACGTGTGTGTGTGTGTGTGTGTACACATATTTTACAAATTAAATAGAGTAAACAATGAATAGAATATATAAAATAAATAAAATAAAATATACAGAGTGAGACATGTGCAAAACAGTGGCATTACTGTACAGTATGGAGTGCATAATGTTAAAGTTCCAGTAGTGAAGCTGAAGTGTCTATGACGTGTTCAGCAGTCTGATGGCCTGATGGAAAAAGCTGTCTCTCAGTCTGCTGGTACGGGACCGGATGCTGCAGAACCTCCTTCCTGATGGAAGCAGTCTGAACAGTTTATGGCTGGGGTGACTGGAGTCCTTGATGATCCTCCCCGCTTTCCTCAGGCACCGCTTCCTGTAGATGTCTTGGAGGGAGGGAAGCTCACCTCCAATTATCCGTTCAGAGCACCGCACTACTCGCTGGAGAGCTTTGCAGTTGTAGGCGGTGCTGTTGCCATACCAGGTGGTGATGCATCCAGTGAGGATGCTCTCAGTGGCACAGTGATAGAAGGTCCTGAGGATGCGGGGGCTCATGCCGAATCTTTTCAGTCTCCTGAGAAAGAAGAGGCGCTGCTGCGCCTTCTTCACTGTTTTGTTTGTGTGTACTGACCACATAAGATCCTCAGCCAGGTGTACGCCAAGGAACCGGAAGCTGCTCACTCTCTCCACAGCAGCGCCGTTGATGGTGATGGGGGTGTGTACTTCTCTGCACCTCCGGAAGTCCACTATCAACTCCTTTGTCTTTGCGACGTTGAGGGTGAGATGGTTGTCTTGACACCAGTGGGTCAGGGCGCTGACCTCCTCCCTGTAAGCCGTCTCATCACCGTTGGTGATAAGACCCACCACTGTAGTGTCGTCCGCAAACTTCACAATGATGTTGGAGCTGTTAGTGGCTGTGCAGTCGTAGGTGTAGAGTGAGTACAGGAGAGGGCTCAGTACACACCCCTGTGGAGCACCAGTGTTCAGTGTGACGGGGGATGAGGTGATGCTGCCCAGTCTGACCACTTGGCGTCTGTCAGACAGGAAGCTAAGGATCCAGCTGCAGAGGGAGCTGCTCAGTCCTAGATCCTGCAGTTTCCTATCCAGCTTCGAGGGAACGATGGTATTGAATGCTGAGCTGTAATCTACAAACAGCATTCTCACATACGTGTCTCTCTTCTCCAGGTGTGACAGGGCAGTGTGTAGTGTCAGGGCTATGGCATCATCAGTGGACCTGTTGTGGCGGTATGCGAACTGTAGAGGGTCCAGTGAGTCGGGTAGTGCAGAGCAGATGAAGTCCCTGACCAGCTTCTCGAAGCATTTGCTTACGATGGGGGTCAGGGCTACAGGTCGCCAGTCGTTCAATGAGGAGATGGTGGAGGATTTGGGTACAGGGACGATGGTGGCCATTTTGAAGCAGGCTGGGACTACAGACAGAGAGAGGGAAAGGTTGAAGATGTGCGTGAACACTCCAGCCAGCTGAGCCGCGCATGACTTGAGGACGCGGCCGGGAATCCCGTCCGGACCAGTAGCTTTGCGTGCGTTCACCTTCCTGAAGCACCTCCGCACATCCTCCTCAGACACACTCAGATTTCATAGTTAAAAGTGTGTTGTTTCAGTCTCACCATTCTCTTCGACCTTTTTCAGTCATTGCAGGCAGCGTTATCCCTGAAAAAAAAAAAAAACAACCCTCAAATCAGTCTTCTCGTTGTGCGGTGCGGCAACCAAACGCCAAACAGACATGCTATAGCAAGTAGCTAAGGGACGCACTTATTTAACAGCTTAAAAAACAGATCTACCCTCTGGTGCTTCTATAAACTAAAAAAAAAAAGAGCTGGATGAGAGTGACAAGTGAAAGTAACATTTGTTGAGGAGCCTGAGATTCCCCATTAATTTTTATGTATTCCATGTTTACTGGATCTGAGAGAAAAGTCACCATTTTCCAAAAAAGGAAAAAAAGTTGTTCAGTCTTTAACACAGAACAGTTTGTTCAGCAAAACCTGTACTCTTTCTTTTTCCTTGTCTTTTTGTATTTTTATATGGTGATGAGGTGTTTTGAAAGATACAAGTTATCGTTCAGGACAAACCGTGTCCTCAACAACGAAATTTCTGACTAAATAGAAGCTTATGTGATCAAAGTACTTTCAGAAATGTAATGGCTTGAAATTAAAAGTAGTCAATTAGAAAGTAACTTAAAATATAATAACAAAAAATACACTGCCAGTACGTATACTGTACATTATTGTCCAAGATGAAGCAGTTCAGTTGCATGGAAATTACATTGTCACTGTTGCCTGGATACAGGGACTGTTGGATTCTGTAGTGATATAGAGATTCAAGGTCCTTTCTCGTCCTTCCTATAAAATTAAGCTTAAGAATTTTTGCCTGTGGAAGTAGATAATGGTATGTATATTGTATGTTTACCATGAATAAATAAATGAACATGCTAAGAATTCAACAGGAAAGCTCATATCTCTTCTTTAATTAATGTCCAGCAGCACATTAGGAGAGGCGGGGGGGACTAAAACAATGCTGTTTTAACAGAACTGTTAAAGATTGAAGAACATTCAACAAAGACATGTTGCAATCAAATCTTCAATTCTAAACATATGCTCGTGAAGCAGGGGCAGTCTTTTTCAATCTGAAAGAATTTTCAGTCTGATAGCTCTCATTTCATGGGAGCTGAAATCTGCATAACCTCGAGGCTCTATTTGGCAAAACACCCGCATCCTAATGTGGTGAGTGTGCAACAATGAAGCCCACGTTAGGCAAAGAGTTTGTGTGTTTACCACTCACACAAAGGCTCGAAAGAGTAAAATACCAGGAATCGGGTAGCCTTTCATGGAGGTTTGGGAATGACTGGGACAGGTATTGCATTTGGAAAATCAATTTTAATGCTTCCAGAAGATATTGGACTACACATGAGAACAAAATGGAGAAAGAATAACAAACAACAGAGAAGAGGGATGTCTAAATCATGTGAAGTGACGACCTTGGCAGTGTACTTTATGTAAGTGCCTGTGTGTGCGTGTCTGTGTGTACACTTGGATCTTATGATGTGGTGTGTACATGCTGGCTAAGGAGCCTCTGGGAACTTTTATACTTTACAAAAATAAATGCTTTTTGCACCATCTCCTCTTTGCCCTGACTGTTAGTTGTGAACTATGATTAAGTGGAACAGCCTTGACTTCAAGTGAAAATATCTGCCACACACTTTCACACACAAAGACTAATGGATTTAAGGTGGTTTCGACTCTGTGGGCGCACTGATTTTTATTCTATTATTTGTTTTTAAATTTGATATTCACCTTAGCTAAAAGCAGACAAACGTGATTTTAATTGCCTTCAGCCTGCAGGATTTTAGAATAAGAAAGGGAAAAGGATTATTTTTGTTTTTCAGTTACACAGTAAAAGACGATAACATGCTGGCTAGTCGGTATTTTTGCATGTATATAAAAGCACAGCAATGACAAGCTCTGTGTTCTGTATATCTTATGTTATTATGTCATAAACTTTTTAGTTTACATAGTTGTATGTCACTGTGTCTGAGGGTTTTTTAAACTTTTTCTCTATGTATAATGTATGCAAAATACATTGTTTTTTGTTTGTTTGTTTGCCAGGAGTACCCATGAAGAACATGCAATAAAAAGGTTTTTTAATTCAACCCATAAACAAAAAACCAAACAGACAAACAAACAAAAACCTACCCTTAATGGTAAAAGGACATAATGGGAGGTCTTCATGTATTTTATTAATTTTACAGGGCTAAAGACATTAAAAATACACCAACACGTGTTGGCTTTATTGCAGATCTTAATTTCTTTTTAATTTAGTTTATTTGTGGTTAGAATAGTGTCTTTAACTGCCTGTCAGAAGGCCTATGTACTTCCTGAGTGTTGCCCTTGAAGGTGAGCGAAGAATACTCACATAATACTGCACATAATTAGTGCTGCACACCTGTGGTGAGTGAAGCTATATTTGCTTTGTTTGCATCTTTGTACCTCTGAAGAGGTACAAAGATGCCCTGAAGACGGTTCTAGCCAATATGCTGGGGTGTATTTTTAATGTCCTTAGCCCTGAAAAATAATGACCTCTTATTACTTTTTTCAGCCCTGCCTTGAATGCCTGGGGTTGAATGCTTTATTTTTTATTTTTTGTTTGTTTGCTGTTTTTGGTCATAATTTTAGCTTTCATTTATGCATTTGTTTATCCATTTTTTACCCAAAACCTTGCTGGATTTAGACCTGGTCACTGTGCCCTTAAAAGTTAGAAAGATACATATTGTACATTTCCGGTTGAGTGAACGCTGGCGCGACTGGCTGCCGCTACTCACCGGCCGCCACTCACCACTATCGCTAAACGTTAACGCTACTGGACTCTGGATTTCTGGACTTCTGTCCTACTCCTGTTTCTAAGGCCCACCGGTGTCCCTACCCGGCTGTTCCTGTCCATGATGTGGCCTTTCAGGATCTATGTACTCTCAGTGTGGGTCTGGATCCTTATGTCATCGATCTACCGACTCGGCACTGGACTTCATCAATATACAGCTGATGAGCTCCTCCGGCTCCGCTTCTCTTTAGCTGCTCCGCCGCTGGCTGCTCTTCATTTCCACACGGACATTGCCTTCCTCCCTCGTCGAAAGTACGTACATCGAGGCTCCCGTCGGTATTTCCATCAGGATAATTCCAAACCAATTCAGTCCTTCTGGTCCACCTCTGGTCGCTCTCAACGGAACCCCTGCAGGTCTATTGACCACAATGTTCTGACTGGTCTGCCTAGGTCGGCTAACACTCTCATCCAGTCCGACAGTATTTCTGTCAACTTCGGCCTGCTTAATATCCGTTCGCTTACGAACAAAGGACATCTCATCCAGGATCTCCTAACAGACCGTAAGTTTGACTTTTTCTGCTTGACTGAGACATGGCAACAGCCCAATGACTTTTCGCAACTCAACGACTCCACCCCCCCGGGGTTTGTTTACACCTGCCAACCTCGCGAGTCCGGCCGTGGTGGTGGCCTCGCGATAATCTATCGCGAGAACTGGAAAGTCTCGCCGCTGTCCGCCCCTACGTACAGCTCCTTTGAATCTGTTGTTTGTCAACTTTCAGGACCTACCCCAACTGTAATAGCTGTCATCTACCGCCCCCCAAAATTTAATTCTGTTTTTATCAGTGACTTTGCCGATCTGCTGACCAATCTAGCTACTGTCTCCCCTAATATAATATTGCTGGGTGACTTTAACGTTCACGTGGATAACTGCGACCATCCTCTTACCAAGGACCTTCTATCCTGCCTTGATAGTTTCAGCCTTAAACAATACATAAACTTCCCTACCCACATTAAGGGCCACACTTTGGACCTAGTCTGCTGTTCTGGACTTACCCCCTCCATCTGTACAGCTGACGAACTGCTAATTTCGGATCATCTACTTCTCTCCTTTAATGTTCACATGACCCTCTCTGTAATTAACAATCCCCGTATTATCTCTTTCCGGAATATCAAGAATATAAATCTTGATATCCTTTCCTCTGCTTTTTCTAGCTGCTTGTCTTCTAACAACTTAGCTATTCAAGAGGACCTGGTACTTTTTTATAATCATAGCCTTAGTAGTATTTTAAATTCCCTGGCTCCACAAAAAACCAGAACTGTACTTTTTTCTCGCTCTGCACCCTGGTACACCCCTGAACTCCGGCTACTGAAAGCTAAAGGCCGACAGCTTGAACGTCTCTATAAGAAAACTGGCCTTACTATTCATAAGGATATGTTTAATAACCACGTTCTGTTTTACCAGGAATGTATTAGTCAAACCAAATCTGCTTATTACTCTGCTATTGTCTACTCAAGTGAGAACTCTACCAAGACCCTTTTCTCACTATTCAACTCTTTTAACAGGCCACCTGATTCTCTCCCTGCTCATCTCTATTCATCTAACTTCTGTGATGCTCTAATGCTATTCTTTATTGATAAAATTCATAAAATACACTTAGACCTGGACCCTAATGCTCAATGTAGCTTCTCTGTCCTAACTTCTCCCCCTTCTCACTTCCTCTCTGTTTTTCAACTTCCATCCTTAGTTGATATTGCTGATCTCATCCATAAATCAAAGCCTTCTACCTGCCAGCTCGATCCTATCCCCACTGTCCTCGTCAAAGCCTGCTTACTCCCTCTCCTTCCCCTCATATCTGCTATTATTCACTCTTCACTCACCACTGGAACTGTTCCTGCTTCCTTCAAAGTTGCTGCTATTACCCCAATTCTGAAAAAAACTGGTCTAGATCCCAACAACTTTAATAATTTTCGTCCTATCTCCAATCTACCATTTCTCTCAAAAATCCTTGAAAAAATAGTTGCTTCACAAGTCCATCTTCACCTAACTGATAATAACCTTTATGAACAGTTCCAGTCTGGCTTTCGTCCTCTACATAGCACTGAAACTGCTCTTATAAAAATAACAAACGACCTTCTTATAGCAGCTGATTCTGGTCTCCTCTCCATCCTTATCCTTCTTGATCTGAGTGCAGCTTTTGACACCATCTCTCATCCCATTCTCCTTAGCAGATTAGCTTCTATTGGTCTCTCTCACACTCCACTAGCCTGGTTTAAATCATACCTATCTGACCGCACTCAGTTCATTCAATTAAAATCCTTCACTTCTCAGCTTTCTCCTTTATCCACTGGGGTGCCCCAGGGATCTGTCCTCGGGCCCCTTCTTTTCATCATCTACCTTCTTCCACTCGGACATATTTTTCGTAAATATAATATTCAGTTCCACTGCTACGCCGATGACACCCAGCTCTATCTCTCTACCAAACCTGACTCTACTCTTCCTCCACCCTCCCTCATCCTCTGTCTAGCTGAACTTAATTCTTGGTTCTCCTCCAACTTTCTTAAACTCAACAGCAATAAATCGGAACTTCTTCTGGTTGGCACTAAACGACTGCTATCCAGAATTAACAATTTCTCTCTCACCATCAATAATTCGCTGGTCCCTATCTCTCCCTCTGTGAAAAGCTTGGGTGTCATTCTCGATAGCACATTATCCTTTAACTCACATATCAATAATATTACACGTGCAGCATATTTCCAACTCCGTAACATTAATCGCCTCCGCCCCTTCCTCACACCTCACGCCACTGCCATTCTCATCCATAATCTTGTTATCTCTAGAATTGACTACTGCAACTCATTATTATTTGGCCTCACACAAAAATCTATCAACAAGCTCCAACGTGTCCAGAACTCTGCTGCCCGTATTATTACTAGGACTTCTTCTACCCACCACATCTCCCCAATCCTGAAGCAGCTTCACTGGCTCCCGGTCAAATTTCGCATCCATTTTAAAATAATTCTGTATACATTCAAGGCTATTCATTCTCTCTCTCCACCGTACCTCTCTGACTTATTACAGATGAAGCTCCCATCCCGCTGCCTCAGATCTTCATCTTCTCTTTCTCTCTCTGTTCCCTCTGCTCGTCTGATCACAATGGGAGGGAGGGCCTTTAGCTGCTCTGCCCCTCGACTTTGGAATTAGTTCATTCTCTCTTTTTAAGTCCACCCTCAAAACTCATCTGTTTAAAATTGCCTATTCTTAAATTTCTGTATGTTTTAACTTTTATCTTCTATTTTTACCATTGTGTATATTTCCAGTTTTTATCTGTTGTACAGTGTCCTTGGGTGCTTTGAAAGGCGCTATTTAAATAAAATGTATTATTATTATTATTATTATTACTGTTTCTCTTTCAGCATGTGCATCAGACTGCAATAGCACTCATTCGCTGCTGCTCTGTGATGGTCTTAACCTAGGGGATGAATTCATATTGCTCCCCATCAATGGTAAAAACCTGGTCGAGCTTCTACATTGCCTTTAAACTTGGACATTTGAAACTTTTACACTGAATGTAAATTGGAAACTGCACAAATGTGCACTGACAAGTGGGCTGAACAAGACTTTCAGGAAGCTTTTCAGGAGAGTTGAGAGCAGTGTAGCACTGCACAAGTTTGAAGAGGATACTGTTTCAGCTGAAATCAGAAATGGTTTCTGTTTCATGTGAACCAAATAAAGTTTTGCATCTAGAATGTACAATGTAAATGATCTGATTCTTCTCTTATGTGTTTCTTATCCTACCTATCTCAGAGAAAATGTAAATAGAGATTGGTGGGATTGCTATCACTATCCAGCTAAAATGGCAACGAGATCGAGTTAAAAAGACAGAAATATTTCTTTACTGAAAGTTGATTTCCTGATATCAGTGTAATAAATTGGGTGTATTTTGGCGGCTGCTGCTGTCCATCAGAGTGCAGACCTCAACACCCCTGTCATCATTTTAATTTCAGCTTGGAAATAACCCGTAGGTGGCAAGAGGAAAAAGTGGTATTTGAGTTTAAAGTTTATAACAAGCTGCAGACACATTCCACATTTCAGTTGCTTTAGAAAAGCAACACACTCAGTCTTCCACATTTAAAAGTGAAATAATCATTACTGAAGGTCATCAGACTTTCTAGGCTTTCTAAGGAAGGAATCAATTTAGCTTCAGCAGCTTCTCATTTCAGTTGGATGACAACCCATTTTATGAAATCAATTAAACTTCCTACACTAGCTACAGGTTCTAATGTGACAATTCTATGATAAGATAATGTTAATTTCACTGATCCAAGAACAAGTTTAGAATCTTTACTGTTGAAAATATCTGTACGTATATGTACACCCTAAAGCGTTATTTTGTTTACCAGCAGCTGTGGAACACAAACTCTTCAAAAAAAGTGGTCATAGATTGAGGGAGTCAAAGGCTTTTACACCCTACTTTGTGCAACACCACTTCTTTTTCAGTCACTAGAGTTGCCCCCTACTGACCATCAGAATGAATGTTAGTTTAAGGCATCCCCACACTGGATTTTCAGATATGAGAGTTGTATTTTATGCATCATCTAATGCAGGGCCTGAACCCAAATCGAATCTGAAGACTCCTCTGGAGCTCACTGAAGCTATATATAGCTGAAGACCCAACCCTTGTTTGCTAGCAGAGATGGGCAGTAACGTGTTACAAGTAACGCGTTACAAGTAACGCGTTACTGTAATCCGATTACTTTTTTCAAGTAACGAGTAAAGTAAGGGATTACTATTGCAAATACGGTAATTAGATTACCGTTACTTTCCCGTAGGAACGCCGCGTTACTGCGTTACTAAAACCGTGATTTTTTTGCAAGAATGTCTCATGACAGTGACGTAACCAGGTGCAACGTTCATGACAACAGCTGTGTGCAGATCAACAATGGATCGATTGTGGGAGAGAGTATGAGCGTGCAGCGTTTAAAGCGTGGAAGTACTGACCTTACTTTAAGTTTGATTCCATAAAAAGTGACAAAAACATTAGTGTCCGTTGTGCGTGGGAAGAAAACTTCTTTTTACAGCGAAAAAACCCCCCTAAACTTCCAAGCAAGCACCAAGTGCGCTACCACGTAATGGGCACAGAGAAACTCGCGGATTCTTCCACTGACCGCTGTGGCACACCTGCACCAGGGTAAACCTCCACCTACCCGACTCCTGCTTTACAGGTGAAAATAGAGCAAAAGGACCGCTAGTCTTTGATTTTATTTATTTTCTGCTGTGTTTTACTTGCATCTATTTGAAAGACTGAGTGTAAACACACACAAAAAAAATATTTTTTGTGCTGGAATGTGCAGAAAATAGGTTTAAATAGGTTTAAAACAAATTTCTTCCAGTCAGAGAATGTTGCATATAATTAAATTTTTGCTTGATGCATAAAGTTAAAAGATTAAAACTAATAAAACAAGTTTTAAAAAGGGACGTTTCCATTTGATTACATTTTGTATGATGGATTGTAGAAAAAGTAGAATTGGGCTGAAAGATCTATCGCTTTATCACCTATTCAGGTTGTAAATCGTGTTTTTAAAAAGTAACTAAGTAATTAATTACTTAGTTACTTATTAAATTACTGAAAATAAGTAATCAGTAAAGTAACGGGATTACTTTTTTGGGGAAGTAATCAGTAATTAGTTACTGATTACTTTTTTCAAGTAACTTGACCAACACTGTTTGCTAGTGATGATTGTTGGCTTGAAGGTTGGATCAGTATGACACAAGCTGATCTTTACTTTCTGTGCAAGTATGACAAGCATGGTGGCAGCACAAATGTGCACTGACAAGGCAAGGTTAGTGCGAAGCCTGTCACCAGCTATTGTCATGCAGGTGCTCTTCTATGCCATTAAGGAGAACTCTGCAAAGGACTCGAGTCCTCTTCAACCTCCACACCACAGCGTGAAGCTTTTGCCATTGGCCAAATCAGTGGCTTTCCACTGAGCAGCAGTGTGTGTGAGGACCCACTCTTGCTATAAGAAGAGCAGAGGGTCACTGTTATTCATTTTGGATGTCTGCCTTTTATTAGTTTCTGACAGAAAATGTGAGATAAACTACCAGAATGTTTTGTTAGTGCAAAGCCGAACTCAGCAACAGTTATTCTGGAAAAAACGATTATTCTTGAAATCACGTAAAGTATTTACAAGCTTTGTTGTAATCTTTTTTGAAGTATAATTTTCATATTTTAACTGTAATTCTTTTTAGAGGTTGAGTTATTTAGACTTTTTGACAACTTACAAAAAAATCCCATGCCCTAATTAGAATTTTTTTCTTTGCATCCTTCAACTTTTAAAAAGTTATGAATACAAGAGCATCAATTTAGCTCATTAGGTGGTGCAGGAAACCCATATGCCATGTGTCTAATGCAGATGCCTGGGTTTGAATCCGCCCCAAGGCCAATTATTGCATGTCTAATTATGGTCTTTCACCCAGCTTTCTTGTCTTTTCCCAACTGCAATAAAGGCAACCCACCCACCCCCAAATATAGGTTTAAAAAAAAGTTTTTAGGCCTTCATAGCCTGCTTATTTCTGATGGATGTTATATATTTCTTAAAATGTTAAAATGTATTAAAATGTTATGTTTCACTGTCTTTTGCATGGTTTGTTAAAGATCGCCATATCACTCATATCGTTTTGTCTATTTACACCAAAATTGACCCTAAGTAAACCTTAAGATGCTTGGAACAACCTTTCTTTCTAAAAAAAATGGAATACTGAATGAGTATTAGGGCCACATTCATTAAAAAAATTATTGATCATTTTTAGGATAAAGTAAAAATAAAAATAATTTTAAAAAAAACACACACGCGGTGATACGTTTAAGGATGCTGAAGAGATTGTGCAAAAAGCTGTTTCTGGTCAGAAAGAACAACCACAAAAACAGATGCAAGGACATCGGTGGCAACATCCTCGTGCAAAAAAGAGGACATATGTTGAATCAAAGAACACAACAAGACAGCTGATTGTTTCACTCATCTACACAATGTATTTCGTAGTGGATATAGGAGTTGTGGCAGTTGTTTGGCTTGAAACGACAACCCATTCCAAGTTTAGTCTCGAAATTTTGACTTTAATCTCTAAATGAACACTATTTTTTCTGCGATTTTTTTCTCTTTGTTTTTTCCCATGTAAATCAGATTGAATGACACGTATTGCTTACATCACAAAGGCATTATTTTGGTTAACTAAGAAACCATCATTCATGCCGACAAGAGTCAACCTCCATTAATTTCTGTTGTTTAGTTAAATGACCAAACAAACATATGTGTCTGACTGATGACCTTGCACTAATTTTTCAGCGTGACATTCAGTATCTGGGTGTGGTTGTGTGTCCATAATAGTGTCTCCACAAATGTGTAGAGGTCTGCAGTCAAATATCTGTGCACATGGCCCTGTATCCGTGTGTAATGGGGTGCCATGGCAGTGGCATCTGTAACAAGAAAAGGGCTGAAAGAAAAACCTCAGCTGGCCTCTTTTGTTTTCAAAGCGCATATGGTCATGTTCAATTCTTTTGCCTTGTATTAGAGACTGAAAGAGCCCTTTATGTTTGTGTAAAGGAGTTTTGTATGCGTGAATTAGTCTTGTTAAGCCAGTTTCATGGTCTTTTCATCAATGTTTTTCACTTGGGGTGTCTGTAGCAGTGTGGATAAATTCGAGAGGTTTCACTTGAGTGTGCTTTTGTCTAGAACCTCTAGTGTGGGGGGGTTGTGTTTGGGGACCTCATGTTCAAGATAGCCTACTCATTTGTGTGTACAATTTGGGGTTTTCCCAGGTCTGGCTAATATCAGCAGCGTTTAATCAAAAACAGACATATGCTGACTCAACGGCCCTGCAATCTTTCTCTCTCTTTGTCTGTTGCGCGCGCACACACACACACACACACACACACACACACACACACACACACACACACACACACACACACACACACCAACGCATGCACACATATTGATTAGAGCTGGATAAACAGGAAAGTTATCAGACTCAGGGGTGGTACTTGTTTCACAGGAAGGCGAGACAGATATAGGAAGCTATAAAGTTTTGGTGTACGCACACAAAGTTCCTTCCTAATATTAGACCGACTGACTCCATTTCATAAAGAACATAGCCTCCCGATGTCTTTGAGAAAGAAACTCCCCTCACAAACTTCATCATGGGCAAATTGAAACATGAAACAACAAAAAAAAAGCAAAGCAAAACAAACAAAGAAAAGAACAATAAGAGGTCTGGTTCCTCAGATATTGAGGAAGAAAATAGAGTTTGTCAGAAGATTCAGCTTCACAGCAACAAAAAGAGAAAGAAATATCAAAGCTGAGGTTCAGCTTTGGTATTTTTTTTTTAAATTTATACAATGTTGAGATTTTTTTCTCACAATAAAGGCATTTCTAATGCAATCAGTGTTTTAAACAAAATATTTTAACCCTCTTCTCCTCCCTTCTCCTTTGCCTTTGCAGTCACAGGGAAATGCTTTTCCTCCAGACGAGAGAAATATTTTCTTTTTGTGTTGTTTATTTTTCCCCTACCTGGTTTGCATATCTTTAGCCTCCAGCCAAGTGCTGTTAATTAGGTAAACAGGTAATTCCCAGCACGAGCCATTTGCTCCTTGTGCCTATCTGCATATGTGCATTTGCATATGCATTTGTGTGCATCTGTGCACAAGTATGAGCACATACGTGTGGGAGAATACAGGGGGCAAATTCAGCAGAAAACAATACTACAATAAACAATACTGTAAGTGCGCACGGAGAAATAGAGTTGAAATGCACGTGGGGAAGTCAAGAGGTAACTTATGCATAAAGTCATCCATTATTGAAAAGCAGCATTTGAAAGGTGGAGGAACACTACTTGAAAGGCCCCAAAAAGATTTCTTTGAGTGCCAGTTACCATACCATGCTTTTGGCTGAAAAAGAGAATGAAAAAGATGACTAGGATAGAAAAGGAGAAATGAACATTATAAAAAGAGAGAACGTGTGAGAGCTGTGATATTCCCTCTCTGTGTGTCAGGCTCACTGGTGTGTGACATGTCCATCTCAGTGGGGACTTCCAGCCCTTCTCTGCCCATCTTTTGTTTTTCTACCCGTCATGCTGTCCACCTCTTCGCTATCTTCTCATATAGCTCTATTTTGCCTCCCTTCACTACTTTGTGGTTGTTTGACCTTACCATCTCTACTTTTTTCCTTTCCCCCATCACATATACAGTGGGGCAAAAAAGTATTTAGTCAGCCACCGATTGTGCAAGTTCCCCCACTTAAAATGATGACAGAGGTCAGTAATTTGCACCAGAGGTACACTTCAACTGTGAGAGACAGAATGTGAAAAAAAAAATCCATGAATTCACATGGTACACAGCAAATCCAGCATGTCCAAATTAACACTGTCGGATTTGATTTCAACACTATTAAAGTGTCTATATGGGTCCACACCAGAGAGTGTTAATTTAACTCTTTTTGGAGAGTTGGTACGTTAACTCTGATTTAGTGTTAAACACCAAATCTGTCTGGAGTTGATAATTTAACACTTGGTGTTAAGAGTTTATATATTAACTCTCAAAGAGTATTTTAGTTTAACTACGTAAGAGTTATCTTCTAATTCACTCTAAAAAGCGGGAATTTTACTGTTCTGAACTTCTAGAAATTTCTTTTGGAAATAAACATTTACTAAAAAGATGCAATGGTTTTTGAAAAACATTTATTCTGAACTGTGCACCACAATTTCAAAACATTTTCTGAAAGATGTAACAGTGTACATGTTCTCACTTTCATTAGAATTTTGTTTATCAAAAGGTCTGACATGGTAAATGCAAATAACAGCATCTCATCAGTTATTTCTTCAATACAATATGCATGTCCTTCATTCATCCCTTTGTGGAACTTCAATGCACTTCTGCTCTCCCCCATATTCCATCTTCACAAGCATATCCTGTGCGGAGATTGAATAAAAATTAGTTGACACTAATTAATGGCACAAATAATCCAGTAAACAATTGCAGCACAGTAAAAAAAAGGAATCCTCTTTGAGTCATTACTTGTGTAAAGTATTTTCCCAAAAGACAAAGACACAGGCAACAGGTAATACTGAACTAAATGTAAAACCTCAACCTTTTTCATTTTTACCTAAACCGTGTGCACAAAACTCTGGAGGGATCTATGCTAACGTAGAATCCAGTCAGGACGCCTGCTACTGCTGTTTGCTCGCTTTTTTATGGGCGATCGTTTTCAGGCTTCAAGTAGCACCATTATACCAACATTTCACATTCTAGACATTGTTTTAGGTGTATTTGACCAAAAGTTTGACTGAAAATTCACATGCAAGCTTTTTTTCAAGGCTGTGGTATTTGCCTGCAAACAATACCTTTCAGCTAGCTAAAACAGAATATTATGCTATCAGCGAGCAACATGGCTAATGCCTTTCACACAGCTTTGTCTCAACTCCAAAGAGCCACAGAAGTAAAAGCTCATAATAATAATTGAAACAATCTTTGAAAAAATGACTTACCAAGCATGGCAAACAACTCAAATATGTAGAGCAAAATGCTCTGAAACGGCTTCACTTCAGCTTCGATTGGAGCCGTGCTGGGGGCGGAGTCTGTGAATTTACTCTATTGGTGTCATAGCCCCTGTAGGAGTTCAGAGTTAAGAGGTCAAGAGTTAATGTTTCCATTGTAACACCTCCAGATTTGACAGAGAAACACTCATTTTTAACACTCGATTTTAACTACTATCATTTTACACCTCAGAGTTACATTAAAAGAATGTGACTCTGCTTAGAGTAAAATTAACTCTACTTTTGCAAGAAGACTATTAACACCAAAACATTTAACACTTTTGAATTTGCTGTGTAGGATTTGTAAAGAATTTATTCGTAAATTAGGGTGGAAAATAAGTATTTGGTCACCTCAAACAAGGAAAATCTCTGGCTCTCACAGACCTGTAACGTCTTCTGTAAGAAGCTTTTCTGTCCCCCACTCGTTACCTGTATGAATGGCACCTGTTTGAACTCATCATCTGTATAAAAGACACCTGTCCACAGCCTCAAACAGTCAGACTCCAAACTCCGCCATGGCCAAGACCAAAGAGCTTTCGAAGGACACCAGGAAAAGTATTGTAGACCTGCACCAGACTGGGAAGAGTGAATCTACAATAGGCAAGCAGCTTGGTGTGAAAAAATCAACTGTGGGAGCAATCATCAGAAAATGGAAGACATACAAGACCACTGATAATCTCCCTCGATCTGGGGCTCCACGCAAGATCTCATCCCGTGGGGTCAAAATGATCATGAGAACGGTGAGCAAAGATCCCAGAACCACACGGGGGGACCTGGTGAATGACCTGCAGAGAGCTGGGACCAAAGTAACAAAGGTCACCATCAGTAACACACAACAACGGCAGGGAATCAAATCCCGCAGTGCCAGACGTGTTCCGCTGCTGAAGCCAGTGCATGTCCAGGCCCGTCTGAAGTTTGCCAGAGAGCACATGGATGATACAGCAGAGGATTGGGAGAATGTCATGTGGTCAGATGAAACCAAAGTAGAACTTTTTGGTATAAACTCAACTCGTCGTGTTTGGAGGAAGAAGAATACTGAGTTGCATCCCAAGAACACCATACCTACTGTGAAGCATGGGGGTGGAAGCATCATGCTATGGGGCTGTTTTTCTGCCAAGGGGACAGGACGACTGATCCGTGTTAAGGACAGAATGAATGGGGCCATGTATCGTGAGATTTTGAGCCAAAACCTCCTTCCATCAGTGAGAACTTTGAAGATGAAACGAGGCTGGGTCTTCCAACATGACAATGATCCAAAACACACCACCCGGGCAACAAAGGAGTGGCTCCGTAAGAAGCATTTGAAAGTCCTGGAGTGGCCTAGCCAGTCTCCAGACCTCAACCCCATAGAAAATCTGTGGCGGGAGTTGAAAGTCCGTGTTGCTCGGCGACAGCCCCAAAACATCACTGCTCTCGAGAAGATCTGCATGGAGGAATGGGCCAAAATACCAGCTACTGTGTGTGCAAACCTGGTAAAGACCTATAGTAAACGTTTGACCTCTGTTATTGCCAACAAAGGTTATGTTACAAAGTATTGAGTTGTATTTTTGTTATTGACCAAATACTTATTTTCCACCCTGATTTACGAATAAATTCTTTACAAATCCTACCATGTAGATTCATGGATTTTTTTTTTCACATTCTGTCTCTCACAGTTGAAGTGTACCTCTGGTGCAAATTACTGACCTCTGTCATCATTTTAGGTGGGGGAACTTGCACAATCGGTGGCTGACTAAATACTTTTTTGCCCCACTGTAAATACTTCCCACTTTCTTTGAATATTTACACCGACAAAAGGAGACAAAAAATGTTTCTACATAAAAAAAAAAGGAATTCAGTGCAATTAATTTTACATGGTATTAAGTTATTATTGTGGTCCAGACAGCCTTATAGTGTAGGTGTGTTTATCACAGCAAGTGGCCAATCACTAGTTATTGTAACACAGCTGCATTAATCACACCTTCACATCAAGCAGAATTTGAATGAAGTGTTCAAAAGTTACACAAGCAGCACCCTTATGGAAGCTAAAAATCGAGCAGTTATGCAGTCATGACCTGTTCTGGTACAGTAATGTTGGTTTTGATGGACAGAGATTTATTGGCAAAACGTTTCAAACATACAGAAGTGTAAGAGGAATTTATTTATGCATAATATTCTGATTTCTTAGTGTGAGTTCTATTTTATAGTGTCCAATTGCATTGGGTTTGGAAGTGGATATCTCCAGTTTAACAATACTGCAGGGTGGGCCATTTATATGGATACACCGTAATAACATGGGAATGGTTGGTGATACTTAAGTCCTGTTTGTGGCACATTAGTATTTGTGAGGGGGCAAACTCCGCAAGATGGGTGGTGACCTTGGTGGCCATTTAGAAGTCGGCCATCTTGGATACAACTTTTGTTTTTTCTATAGGAAGAGGGCCATGTGACACATCAAATGTATTGGTAATGTCACAAGAAAAACAATGGTGTGCTTAGTTTCAACGTAACTTTATTCACCAACCCATGTTATTACGGTGTATCCATATAAATGGCCCACCCTGTAGGGGAGACCGGGGATAGTTGTAACGTGGGTCAGTTGTAACACTTCCAATTTCTCCAATCAGGGCTAAGTTTCAAATGATGTGACTCATCCTGTGCATGCCCAATTCAGTTCTGCTATCACATGTGAAAAATCAGCACATTTTGTCAAACACAGACAATTTAACATGGAAAAAAGTAATTTGTATGCCAAAAAGTAAGTTTTTCTACTTTATTTCAATTTGTAATAGCATTATCTGCTTTGCAGTTAAACTCATCAAACTTAAATTATGTTATTTGTATGTCTATGGGGATGTATTCTGTGTAGGTCTTTAGTGCTAATGTTTTAGCCGTTGGCTGTAATGTTAGCTAGTTCATGGCTATAGGAGTCTGGGTCAGTTGTAACAATAATGCAGATGTTACAACTTACCACACCATTACTTTAACTTATATTAAACAAGTTGGGGCAACGACATCAGCAGAGAGAGGTTCACTGGTTGCATTTGTATATGTGGTTAATGCCATTGGCAACACAATTCCTCCACTGTTTGTGTTCCCACACATACATTATGCAGACCTCTGTGTCAGAGATGGACCAGTAGGAAGTACTGGTAGTGGAAATAAATCAGGATGGGTACAAGAAACAGATTTCCTCATCTTTCTGAAGCACTTTGCAAACCACACCAAGGTAAGCCATGATAAAAAGTAATGGAATTGTGATGCTGGTGAACAACTACATTTTTAGGCTTCATTGTTATGTTCAAAATTGGTGCAAGAGTTGTAGGTTATAATGCCCACTGAGCCAATGAGGCCAAACTCAAGGAAGACCAACCAAAATTAATGAAATATTCAGTTGCAGAAAATTCCATAATTTGTCTTTTTTGGGGGGTTGGAATATGTTCAAAAGTTAGATTTCTGCATTCTGTCACACACACACATAGCTACATAAATGGCTCTAAGTGCATTCATGTGTTGAATAAACAAAGATTACATGCTAATGTTTTGTTAGTACCCTTATTTCATTGTGTTACATTTTACCCCAGGATATGTTACAACTAACCCAGACTATGGGGTTAATTGTAACATTTCACTCTTCGTGTTTGAGACCATACCATGCAATGGTTAATTGTGCTGCAGAGAAAATAGCTGCACTATTTAATAGCAGAGACATGTAAATACTTTGCATTACATTTTGAATCCACTACCTTAAAAGAGCTCCAATTTACAGACAGAAATGTCAAAAATGTTACAACTATCCCCGGTCTCCCCTACAGTGGGCCTAATGATAATACAGTTTTATATGACACAAATAGCATAAGGTGGTGTGGGGATCCATCCAAGAAATAGAAAGTAATTAAAAACTATGGCTGCACCCATTGCACTTTTTCTGATTGATCTCTATACTGATTTATGCCAATTCCAATTTTTATTTTAAGACAGCATAAACAAGAAAACAAATTCGTTTTTTACAGTGAAGAATATTCTTTTCATAACAAACAAAACTGATAAAACTATCAACTACAATAGGTTACATTGTACTCAACCTAAAAAATAAAGTGCTCTGCTACTGAAAATAGGCACAAATAATTTACTGAAAATCAGTTGCTCGACACCCATCCTTACCTGTATATACACTATATTGACAAAGGTATTTGCTCATCTGCCTTCAGATGTTTATGAACTTGACTGACATCCCATTCTCACTTCATGATGTCGGCCCACCCTTTGCAGCTATAACAGCTTCGGCTCTTCTGGGAAGGATTTCCACAAGTGTTTATGTTTATGGGAATTTTTGACCATTCTTCCAGAAGCACATTTGTGAGGTCTGATGTTGGATCAGTAGGCCTGGCTTGCAGTCTCCTCTCTAACTCATCCCAAAGGTGTTCTGTCAGGTTGAGGTCAGGACTCTGTGCAGGCTAGTCAAGTTCTTCCACACCAAACTCACTCATCCATGCCTTTACGGAACATTGCTTTGTGCACTGGTGCCCAATCATGTTGGAACTGGAAGGCCCCATCTCCAAACTGTTCCCACAAAGTTGGGAGCATGAAATTGTTCAAAATGTCTTGGTCTGCTGAAGCATTAAGTTTCTTTAACTGGAACTAAGAGACCGAGCCCAACTCCTGAAAACCAACCAAACCACCATAAACCCACCTCCACCAAACTTTACACTTGGCACAAAGCAGTCAGACAAGTACGGTTCTCCTGGCAACTGCCAAACCCAGACTCTGACCACCACTGCCCCACTGCTCCTCTCTTTAGGCAAGGCAAGGCAAGGCAAGGCAAGTTTATTTGTATAGCACAATTCAACAACAAGGTGATTCAAAGTGCTTTACAGAGACATTAGAAACAAGAACAAATAAAAAGCATGATTTAAAATTGAATAAAACAAGCAAATAAACTAACTAACTAATTAACAAACAAACAAACAACAGTATATAAAATCAAAACAGATAAAATCAGAACAGTAGATAAAATCAGTAGTTAAATGTAAGTTTTGAAATTTAAGCTTAAAGTGTGGATTTGGTGCTTTATTCAAATGCAGCTGAGAACAGGTGAGTCTTCAACCTGGATTTAAATAAACTGAGTGTTTCAGCTGATCTGAGGCTTTCTGGGAGTTTGTTCCAGATATAAGGAGCATAAAAGCTGAATGCAGCTTCTCCGTGTCTGGTTCTGACTCTGGGAACTGATAAAAGACCGGATCCAGATGACCTGAGGGATCTGGATGGTTCATACTGGGTCAGGAGGTCATTGATGTATTTTGGTCCTAAACCATTCAGAGCTTTATAGGCCAGCATCAGAACTTTAAAGTCTATCCTCTGACGGACAGGCAGCCAGTGTAAGGACCTCAGAGCTGGACTGATGTGGTCCACTTTTTTGGTCTTAGTGAGGACTCGAGCAGCAGAGTTCTGAATGAGCTGTAGTTGTCTGACTGATTTTTTAGGTAGACCTGTAAAGATGCTGTTACAGTAATCAAGCCTACTAAAGATGAATGCATGGACTAGTTTTTCCAGGTCCTGTTGAGACATCAGATCTTTTATCCTTGATATATTCTTGAGGTGATAGTAAGCTGACTTTGTTATTGTCTTAATGTGTTTTTCTAAGTTTAGGTCTGCATCCATCACTACACCCAAATTTCTCGCCTGGTTTGTGGTTTTTAGATGTATAGATTGAAGTTCTCTGGTGACCTGTAATCGTTTTTCTTTGGCGCCAAAGACTATTACCTCAGTTTTGTTTTTGTTTAGCTGGAAAAAATTGTGGCACAACCAGTCATTGATTTCCTCAATGCATTTACCAAGAGCCTGTACAGGGCCTCGGTCTCCTGGTGACATTGTGATATATATTTGTGTGTCATCTGCATAGCTGTGATAGTTTATTTTGTTGTTGTTTATAATCTGTGCCAGTGGGAGCATGTAGATGTTAAACAGAAGGGGTCCCAAGATGGAACCTTGGGGAACTCCACATGTGATACTTGTCTGCTCAGATGTGAAGTTACCTATTGATACAAAGTATTTCCTGTTTTCTACGTATGTTTTGAACCAGTTTAGTACAGTTCCTGAAAGACCTGTCCAGTTCTCCAGTCGTTTGAGTAATATGTTGTGGTCAACTGTATCAAATGCTGCACTGAGATCCAGTAAAACTAGGACTGACATTTTTCCACTGTCTGTATTCAGACATATGTCATTAAACACTTTGGTCAGAGCGGTTTCAGTGCTGTGGTTCTGTCTAAAACCTGACTGGAAGGCATCATAGCAATTATTCTGTTTTAAGAAGTAACTGAGCTGTTGGGAAACTGCTTTTTCAATGATCTTACTTAAAAACGGGAGATTTGAGATCGGCCTGTAGTTGTTCATTTGTGTCTTGTCAAGATTGTCCTTTTTCAGTATAGGTTTGATTACAGCAGTTTTTAGTGATTCTGGAAACACACCTGATAATAAAGAAAAGTTGACGATCTGTAACAGGTCTGACTCTAAAGTCTTTGAGACCTTTTTGAAAAAACTTGTTGGCAGGACATCTAAACAGCAGGAGGAGGAGTTCAGTTGACCTAAGATGTCCTCCAGGTCTTTGCTGTTAATAGGGTGAAACTATTTGATGGTGTTTAAACAGTTTTTTGGTGGACACAGTACATATCCTGGATCTGCTGTTGATGTACCAATTGCTTGTCTAATTTTTTGGATTTTTTCAGTGAAGAATTTGGCAAAGTCATTGCAGGCCATGGTCGAATGAAGTTCAGCTGCCACTGACACAGGGGGGTTTGTTAGCCTGTCAACTGTAGAAAATAAGACCCGAGCATTATGGCTGTTTTTAGTGATGATGTCAGAGAAGTAGGACCTCCTTGCATTCCTCAGTTGTAAATTATAATTGTGAAGTTTCTCTTTATAAATGTCATAATGAACCTGGAGGTTTGTTTTTCTCCATCTGCGCTCAGCTTTCCTACACTCTCTTTTTTCATTTTTCACCAGTGTGGAGTTTCTCCATGGAGACTTTTTCCTTCCAGAGATAACCTTCACCTTAATGGGAGCAATAGTGTCCATTACATTTAACATGTTAGCATTGAAGCTATTGACGAGCTCATTGACTGACCCTCTGGGCAGGTCAGGTGTTAATGGGAAGACCTGGTTAAAAATTGCACTACTGTGTTCAGTTATACACCGTTTTGTGATCACTGTTGTTGATATATTTGTGTGGGCTGAGATTTTACTTTCAAAGAAAACACAGTAATGATCAGACAGGCCCACATCAGACACAGTAACCTTTGAAATGCTCAGGCCTTTGGAGATCAGTAGGTCAAGAGTGTGTCCTCTATTATGTGTGGCCTCTGTTACATGCTGAGTCAGCCCAAAGTTGCCCAGAGTGTTACTCAGGTCTTTAGTCCCTTTGTCCTGAGGGTTGTCCACATGAATGTTAAAATCCCCAGCAATAATTACACAGTCAAAATCAACACAGATCACAGACAGCAGTTCACTGAGGTCATTAAAAAAGTCTGTGCAGTATTTGGGAGGCCTGTAAACATTAAGAAACACAACTTTGGATGGGGCCTTCAGCTGTAAAGCCACATATTCAAAAGACTGAAAACTTCCAGGAGATAGCTGCTTACATTGAAATGATTCATTAAATAAGACAGCAACCCCTCCTCCTCTCCTGCTTGCCCTGACCTCACTGATAAAACTGTAGTTCTTTTAAACAACCAGCAACTGCATGGTGCTGCTCCATAATCTATCTTCTCTCAGTGTCATCTTAGTCTCCATTTTCACAGTTATGATTTTTGTTTTTCTCCCTCTGGAAAATTCAAATGTGGTATGAAAAGTGCTCATTGCATAAGTCTCACATTAAGTGCATGTAAATTGGTTAATTTTTGTCAGTTGCTGATATTAGCCATTATTGATATAGGCCACTCAAAGTGATCACCTGATTGCAAGAAATGATATGACCATAACTTTTCTCCCCTTAATTAAATTCTGGAGATGGATACTAGCTCCATTATGTAGGTGCATTAATGCCACCACATCCTGCCATTAGTTAAGGCTGACATGATTAAATCACTTCTCTCCAACTTGACTTATCCTTAAACTTGCTTTACACTGAGTTCTTGCAGTCTGCAGGCACAGGGGTAGGTTTTTTGTCGTATGTATTTCATACATTGTCCAACTCTGTCAGTTATAAGAACAAGCCATTCGTATTCTAGTACAATACACCTTTTTATATGATCACAGAAGTTTTGAGGCAAAGATATGAATTTAAACTGTAGCAGCTATCAGGTTATAAATAAAACATTTACTTTTATTTTTTTCTTCTTATATATATATACACCAAATTAATATTCAGCAGTCACAAGAAAAACTGTTTTTTAAAACAAAAAACACTGAATACTATACTCGGTTGTCCACAGTTGTTTGTATTTGTTGAAGATATTTGGGGACAATTTCAGTCTTTATGCCTCTTTGATATTATCAAACATGCTTTACCATTGCTTTGACATTTTTTAGGCAAAGCAATCTCTTTAGAGATGTTTGATTTGGTTCAATCAGGGCTCTGGCAGGGACACTCAGGAAATATAGATTTGTTCTTAAGCCACTGCAGCATTGTCTTAGCTGCCTCTGTAGGCTTGTTGTCCCCCTGGAAACTTAACATTTTAAAGCCTAAATTGCAAGAGGACATTTCTGTATACTTCCCAAATTCAGTGTATTTGAACAGTCCTGGTTCTGAGTTTTTCTACCTCATGACTTGTTGTTTTTACTCTGATATGCATTGCAAGCTGTGAAACCTTACATAGACAGGTTTGTACCTTTCCAAATCACATCCAATCAATTGAATTTCCCATCTGAGGATTCCTATCAATGTGAAGAAACGTCTCGCAGATGATCAAGAGAAACACAAGGCACTTTACTGTCACAGCAAAGACAACACTTCAGATATGTCAACATATTTTCCTTTTCCATTCTTTTTTCTTTCTCCTTCCTCTCTCATGTTGAGTGCACAATCATGGGGGGGAGGAAGAATTTTAATGATTTCAGTTGTAAATTCAGCTTCTTCGAGATAATAAAATTTTATACTGTCTGGAAATATTTTTTTTCTGCCCATGTATGACAGAAATTATAAAAAGCTAGATTGAGTGTTGCCATTCAAAAAATCCTTTTGTATTTCATGTAAAATTAAATCATAGCGGGTTTTAGTTTGATACACGAGCCACTGAACATTTATGAAGTCATTGAACTGGAAAACATTAGATAATTCGAGGTTATAGACACAGTGTGAGTTCAGCTTCCATCTCTCCATTTACAGAAAATATAAAGAAATGCCTCAGAGATGCCTTCTGCATCAAAGAGGAATAACCTGAATATGCAATTATGCGACATCATACGAGTTACAGCCTTTATGGTATCCATAGTAACGACGAAGATTTGATCTCCATTTTGACCCATCTCATCAGAGGTGACAATCGTTTTCCTTTGCAGTCTCTGAAATGTTTGTAGGAAAAGGAAATAACTAGCCTCTTTAAAGGATTGTTGGATCTCTGCATTTAACATACAAAGTCACTACGTAGGACAGTTTTCCAATTTCATTGTACTACTGTACTATGTATGACTGTGCAATGACAATAAAGAGTTATCTATCTATCTATCTATCTATCTATCTATCTATCTATCTATCTATCTATCTATCTATCTATCATCTTTAACTGCATTCAGGAAATAACAAAGTCTACTTCAAATGAATGACATGCGCTTTAGCATAATAAATCTCAGCTCTGAAACAAACGCTTCACTCTGGGAGTCATGGCAGTCACAAAATATCATTACCATGCCATTTCTATACCGTGTGTCTATAATCACATTTTAAAAGCCAAGAGAATGATCAAATATTGGGGGAAAAGAATGAGAAATGAGAGGAAAAGGAAGGGAATGAAGGAAAAACATTCAATAGTTTTTATGTATAATAGTAATTCAATTTACCTGCCACTCTGACTGATTGCAATCAGCAAGGGCCTTTTGCCTTTGTATTGGATCTGAGGTAAATGCTGCTGAAATCTAATTGAACAGCATTGTGTTGTGTCTCCATGAGGCAGCCCACTGTTTATTGTTCTGCAGAGCTGACTATGTGCATGTGTATGTGTCATCTCAGCTTTTCTTTTTCTGCCCCTCTTGTCCTTTATTCTTGGACTTTGTGTTGGAAGTTGACAGACATTTTTCTTTGTAAAACTACAAAGTTCCCAGTAAATGTGGTCCAAGCCTCATTCAGACCATTCTGGTGGACAAAAACCCCACCAAACATCTGTAAAATGGAAACAAAAGTTAACTTTTTTTTGTTGCTAGAGAAATTGTAGGCAGTAATTACAAAGTGGAGTATGTCAGTAGTTGTAATTCAGAAAGGAAGCAAACAAAAATTACTTTTCTTTATCGCCCTTTCAGCTTTCTTTACAATTCCAAATAAAGGACAGTTTTTAAGAAGCCAAGTTTCTTCCTAACCAACAATATCTGACCAAAATCTGCTGAAGTTTGTAAAGTCAACAAAACATATTGATGAAAACACAAAAACATCATGCCTTTAAAATGCTTATTATATCAGCAGCTGATATTTGAATGGGGTCTATATTTAACTGTAATGGCGAATAACTATCACAGTTACAACAAAGTCATTCAATAGACTCATCACAGCTAGAATGTCAGTGGTGTCCTGAGGGTTTTTTTCTCTCGCAAGAAGAATTAACACAGGCTCCTATAAATCCAGGCATTGTAATTAGACAGAGATACTACTGACTCCCATAAATCCAGAGGTTATAAGTCTATTTCCTGTCAGGAGAAGGGCACACTTCCTGTCAGAATGACAGAAGAGGTCAGGAGTCAAAGAGGGAGGTCACTACTCTGTTTCTCATCAGAACCCACCAGCCTTGTCTCTTTCTCTGATTACTATAATCTGCTTTGCTGCGTCCTTTCTTTTAATTTCACATGAGTTCCTTCAGCAGTTGATTTAATTTTCTGCACTCCCCCACTTTTTCTTTGCTGCTCTCACTTTCCACTCTCACTTTCTCACTCCATCTCTTGTTGTTCTTCTCACACCAACATCCTCTCCCCTAAGTCCCCCAAGGCTAACACAGACCACAACAGACCTGACTATATCACCCATTCAGCCTCCCAGATCAAATTACCATGGACAAAACAGAGTAATAAAAAGCAATGGGTTGTTATATGAGGTACACACTCTAAAGCAGAACAAGTCTTTCAGCCATCTCATCTACAATTGTATCTTTGCCACTTACCTACTTCTTCCTATGATTAAGTGACTTTTGAGCCATTGCTGGGTTGTAAAGTAATAATGGCATGTTTGTTAACCCTAAGTGCCATAATACCAAACATAAAACATAAAATACATAGAAATTAAATTTGTGCTCTCATGTTTGGAGTATGCCATTTATGTGCCACTATGGATTTTACAACTTTAGCTCATGGACATGGCTGTGAGTCCTGGATTTGGGTACATTTGCCACACCCCCATGACAAGGTCAGAGCTCCCAAAAAGGTTGATTCTGTTCATCTGGACGTAGTGTTTTCAGCGGGAGAAATGTTTCATCACGCATGTCTCCACCACGCTACCATTAGTTTTAAGAGTTTTGATAAACCCTTCAGTTTTCATCCTGCTTTAAAGGCTTTTTTGTTTGTTTTTACACCACAACTATATGATAAATGATACAAATAAATTAGATGACAATGCCACTATGCTCAGCTCTGCTAAAATATAGCAAGCCAATACATTGAACTTAAAGCTACAAGTCCTTTGTTCAAATCCAAAAGGTTTTCCACTTTAAAGAAAGTTTCATGAACACTGAAACATGAATGGTGGCAAAAAGAGTAGTGCATTTGCATTCATGGGTGCACAAAACTAACAGGATCCAAAAAGGCCCCACCCTGCAATTCAAACGACCCAAGATCTGATGCTAAGACCCTAATACCTGATAGCAAATTAATGCAAATTACAGCTAAATTGGTTGAAATTGATGTCGTGCTTTTTTTTCTTCCTCCCACGCTTCACACCTTGATTGGTGGTTTGCTTATGTTTTCTGTCTTTATTCTGGCAACCTACTGTGACCTGACACATATTCATATTTGTTTGGGTTTCCCCAAAATGACTATATATAACAGCATACTAATATATACTAATATGTTGTGAAACGATCTTCAGTTCAATGGCACTTGGTTACAATATAAGAACAAAGGGGCATGAGTGACTAAGAATAGAATAGAATAATCCTTTAATTGTCCCACAAGGGGAAATTTGGTTGTAACAGCAGCCAGAAAGACACATATACAAACAAACACAGGAAAGAAACATACACAATTTATTTCTTACATATTTACATTAAGGACAATGGTTACTATAAACAGAGTACTGTACAGTTATTAAATTAAATAAAATTAACTACAGATAAGAGGCAAACCCAGGTTGTAGTGCGAATCGGTTGATTAAATTATTGCAGTTACAGCGCAGATGTAAACATCTATGATTTTTGGGAGCAGTTTTGATTGTACAGTCTGACAGCTGCAGGGAGGAAGGACCTGCGGAAACACGGGTCCTAAGACAATAATAGCAGCTAATATTTACCCATATTGTGTAATTGATTCATTTTTTCTTGAATGAAGATCATGCAGGGTAGTGTACCCAGTTATATTTCCAGCATATAGAGAGACTGAAGACTGAAACCACAGCTTCCACAGACTAATTAATAATGAAGACTGTTTCTCATAGGATACCTTTAGGAATCACTATTATTTTGGATGTAAAAGCTCCTGTTTGTTTGAAAGATAATTTTTTATAAATTCCTGGTCTCTTCTTCACAGTGTTAATATAGCTACACTATTTTTGCACTTTTTACCAGCTGCAGAGAATTGCTCCTGCTCTCGCCTTGCCTCAGATTGAAATCAAGAAAGTTTGAATTATTAAATAAATTTGAATGAACCCCCAGACACTCAGTGATGTTTTCATCTTTAACATTTCCTGGAACATTTTAACAATTAGGACTACACCTTAACTTGACCAAAAACCCTCTTGTAATTCCATGGCCAAGTGGTAAATGCTCAGATGGTGATAACAGGCAGCTGTCACTCAGGGATTGCTCACTCCAAATGCTGCTACCTTAGGCAATGAGGTGTCAGTGGAAGCTGGATGAGATTTTTCTTATCCTAAGCTGTTGGGCTCTCCTTAATTAATGTACAGACAGAAGAAAAAGGATAGGATTTGGACTAACAGACACAAGTTCCACATGATTTTTTAGGCAGTCAAAGAGTGTGCCTTTGTGTGACTATGACTCTTATTTGCTGTTAATTAAATTCAATTTGATTTATACAGCACCAAATCACAACAACAGTCACCTCAAGGTGGTTCATATTGTAAGTTAGATCCTACAATAATACAGCAGTGAAAACCTCAACAATCATAAGACCCCCTATGAGCAAGAGCTTTGGTGACAGTCGGAGGGAAAAATTCAGTTTTAACAGGAAGAAACCTCCAGCAGAACCAGGCTCAGGGAAAGGTGGCCATCTGCTGTGACTGTTTGAGGTGAGGGGAGGAATTCAGGACAAAAAACATCCGGTGGAAGAGAGTCAGACATGAATAATAACTAATTAATCAAAGCAGAGAGTTGTGTAAACACAGTGAGTTGAAAAGATTACTAAAGAAGAAATACTCAGTGCATCATGGGAATCCCCCAGCAGCCTAGACCTATGGCAGCGTAATTAAGGGAGGTTTCAGGGTCACCTGATCCAGCTTTAAATAATGTACTTTAGCAAAAAACAAAGTTTTAAGCCTAATCTTAAAAGTAGAGATGGTGTCTGTCTCCCGAATCCAAACTGGAAGCTGGTTCCACAGAAGATGGGCCCTCCCATTCTACTATTAAAGGAACCACAAGTAATTCAATTCAATTCGATTCGATTTGATTTTGAGAAAAATGAATTCAAGATTCCTTACAATGTTACTGGAGGCCAAGGTTAATGTCATCCAGATGTAGTATCTGGTTAAATTAGAGGCCATCCACATTTTTATATCTTTAAAACATTTATGCAGTTTAACTAATTGGTGTGTGTCATCTGGCTTCATGGATAGATAAAGTTGGGTGTCATCTGCATAGCAGTGAAAATGTATGCTATGCCTTCTGATGATATTGTATAAAGGAAGCATGTATAATGTAAACAGAAGTGGTCCTTTCGCAGAACCCTGTGGAACACCATAATTAACATTACTGTGTGAAGAGGACTCTCCATTTACATGAACAAATTGTAGTCTATTAGAAAGATATGAATCAAACCACTGTAGTGCAGCATATACCTACAGCATGCTAATCACTGTAATACAATATTATGGTTAACCATATCGAGTCAGTCAGAGACCATAAAAAGGTAATTTGTAACCTTCACTAAAGCTGTTTCTGTACTGTGATGAGTTCTGAAACCTCACGAAAAACTCTTCAAATAAGCCATTGTTTTGCCAACTGCAAAACACTCCAGGGCCCTGTTTCAGAAAGCCGGTTTAGTGCAAACTCTGAGTAAGTATACCCTGAGTTAACGAAAACTCTGGGTTTTCGGTTTCACAAAGCGAGTTTAGATTAATTCTGAGTGAGTTACTATGACGACACACTCCGTGAAGCTAACCTGCCCCCTAGCAGGTTTACTTCAACTAACCCTGACGTTCTCCGCCTCTTTGTCGGAAACCTGACTGTAGGAAGTGTCAGACATCTACTTGAAGAGCCAGTAGATGTTGAAGCCCAAATTCTCCGCCGGGAGAGAGTGATTAGAGCACGTTCGGACATTTTATCATTTCCTGATGATTTTCTGTGTGAACGTTACCGTTTTTCAGCACAATCTATAATTTATTTGAATAACATCCTCAGGCCTAATATTGCTCATGTGACACATCGCGGACATTCTCTCAGTTCTGTACATATTATTTGTATTGCACTTCGGTTTTTTGCAAACGGGAGCTTTCTGTATAATATTGGTGACGCTGAGCACGTTTCCAAGGCTACCGTCTGTCGGGCAGTCAGGAATGTTACAGTTGCACTGAAACGTCTCCTGTACTCGTTTGTGTTCCCCGGTCATAGACGCACAAGATTTATCAAAGAGGGATTCCACAAAATTGCAGGTAGCAGGATGAACAAAACTTAATTTATGATGTGGTGATACTTGAACTACTACTTAAATTTTACATTTATTTTCACGGTTCCCAGGCATGATTGGCTGTATAGATGGCACTCACATTCCAATCATTGCTCCTTCAGTAAATGAAGGAGACTATGTGAACAGGAAGTCTTTCCACAGCATTAATGTACAGGTACATAGCTCCCTGTAGCATTTCAAACTAACAAATTATTTCACTATAGTAACGGATGCTAATTTGTGTTCTGTGCACTGTGAAGATCATATGTGATGCTGCCAACATTGTCACAAATGTGGAAGCCAACTGCTCAGCCTCTGTGAGTGGTGGTGGTGGTGGAGGACCCCCACCTGTTTTTCAGGCCTCCGCTTTTGTTCTGTTGGCTATAACGGGTCACATTTGATCATACAGAGTAAGCAAATATGTACTTGTAATGTGCTCAGATAATTTCAATAAGTGCTTACAGAAAGAAAATTAATGTAGCCTCTAACTGCAATTGATTTACATCGGACAAACAGACCAAGCACTATGGCTCATAATACAATTACACCTTACCTGTTTGGACTATATTTTTATATTTCATTTTTACTTGCTGCCAGGAACGTTTGGGGCCTGTTGGGTTGCACCTGCGCTCACATCACATCACAAAATAAAATGTATAAAATAAAAAATGAAATATAATAAAATAACGTGTTAAATGGGTGGAAATCCCTAGATCAATGTTTAAATTAACACTCACGCATTGACTCTGTCGGCTATGTTTTGCCATGCATGTTCCCTTTCTTTTGCAGCTGAGGCTGTGTTACTTTTTTCCCACAAAATTTGCATGTTATCGGCATATGCTGCCATCAGAATTTCGGCCTCAAATGCTGTAAGATACATTGACCGCGCCTTCTTTCCCTCCGTCTCCATGGTGACTCGCTTAATCTGTGCTCCACTAATCAGGGCTTTATGTATCCTCGTGCGCGCGCTTAACTTGGGGTTAAAGCAACTCCGCGTTGACTGAACTAATTGTTATCAGCCTTTCTGAAACCGAATATTCCGAGTTGGACAGTTCGGGGTTACTCAACCCTGAGTATCGTTTTTTACTCTGAGTTTTCTAAACCGGCTTCCTGAAATAGGGCCCTGCTGTTCAATATGCAAAACTATCAGAAAAATTATAAAGTAGCAATAGTAGTGTATTCTGTAGAAATGCTCAAATGAACTGGTATTCTAATAAAAAAAGAAAAAGTCAGCTCATGACAGGTGTTTGCTGTAACTTCAGTGTACTGGGAGAAAAGTTAGAATACCTAGTGAGTAGAGTAGTTGTGTGAGTATATTCTTCCAGCTCTAAGAACAGAGAAACCTGGGGATATCTGACTGAAATTTGACGCTTTAGGCCACTTAGTTGTTTCACACGCATGTGTGCACACACATACACACAAACAGAGTCAGATAGGCTGAGTCACTGGTCTGGTCCTGTGGAGTGCTGATAACAACGTTTGCTCCTGGGTCTTTGGAGTAGGAAACAAGCGTGCATGTTCACAGGACCTTTTTTGTGTATTTTTGTGCTCTTCACGTGTGCAGGAGCTGTTTAACTCAAGCAAAGAATGCAGTGTTAAAAATAAGAAAAAGAAAAACAGACATACTTTTAACTGTTTGTGCATGTGCTCGGGGAATTGGACACATTCATTAGTCTACTGTGCTGCCTTTTTGTGTGAGTACGTGCACATGGTAGGCATTTGTGATTCCTCCATAAAACACGAGGACCAAAAATCTCTAATCTTTGCACTGTCTTCTGTCACACAGGATCAGAGGTTGTACTGTGAGAGACAGAAAGAGAAAGAGAGATGAGCAGGAGGAGGAGCAAGAAGAAAGAACATAAAAATGCTGTGACATGTAGACAAATGGAGGGATAAAACTGGAAAAGGTGGAAGCAGAAAATACAAACAATTCAAACTGACTTATCTTGATGCATTATATCCTGCTTGACACTCACTTTCTCACTTACACTAGTTCCATATAAATTCAACTCTGCTCATAAGCCACATATGACTAAATGGCAACAAGAAATCCCATGAGCCACATAACATGAAACAGAAAACTGGGAAAGCTGTCAAGATGAGCTCTTCTTCTACCGCAATTTTTCTACATCCCTGGAATCCAACTAATATAATGTAGTACACACAGGCCAAACCAGGCTATGTAAACTTATTTTGTCTTAATTTTTTTTATCTTACACATACAGTACTTGTCTACATCTGGGCATCCGGGTCATGCAGAGGAATAATTGCAAAAAGATGTAATCATGATGACAAATTCACTGCAATTACAATTCACTTGCTTTTAATTAGTGGCACCAGTGGGTGAGATTTTTCACTTAATCTATGTGGAAAATTGGCATAAAATGTTCCCACATGAAGAATTCGAATCATGCTGGCTTTCAAATGACTTTCTTTCTTTACTTGGGTCCAGACCTTGGAATCTATCCACATCACTGAGTGTATTTAATGGGCATCAAATTTAAAAGCAATCGATCCACAATGAGTACCATGCAAGAACAAACAATTAGCCAATTACTGCACTGACTGTGCAGTGACTTAAACCGTTATTTTAAGCATTATGAAGTAATAAGAACAATGGGAAACATGTACCAGCATGGGTTTTTTTTTCATCATTTCCCACTGATTAAACCCCCAAGTAAATATGTTGGTGACTCCACAGCAGTAAAAACTCAAGATTCAGGTGAATACATTGGTCTCGTGTCAATGGTTAGGCAATACCAAAAATCTGCAAACCTAACCATATGCTCTTTTGTTGGTGAACATGGTGTAAACACTAAATTAGCATTGCCAAAGTGAGCTTAAGCCACATCTTCACAGTGCCATTAGTTATTGGAGTACTCTTACTTAACCACACTGTATTTGGGGGGTAGACAATCTTCACAGCATCTTTCTGGGTATTTTTGAGTTGATTACATGCATCAGTCATAGACGTTTCTTTAAACCATTATTATTAAAATATCAGTGCAGATATCTGAACTTCAAAAAGAAAAGCAAAACAAATAAACACTTATGATGTAGTATTCGAGAGCATTGTTGCCTAAGGTGCGACTACATTGACTACATGAAAAACCTATTGTTTTCAAAAGTTCCCAATTCGGTGTCTTTTCCCAGGAAACCTACTCCGTCACATTGCCCAAAATACTTGTCAGTTGCATCATAGCTTTAGTGCTCCAAGGCAGTACAGCCAGAGGGGTTATTGCCAATGTGTTGCATTAATAACAAAGCAAGTTCTTGGTGTCCATGCAAATTCTATCGTGTACTTGTGCTGTTTCTCATTTGAAGCCTTTGTTAGTATGTAAGCCTGCACTCATGACGAAAATACATGCTGTTATTGTAGGAAAAATTAACTTCAAGCAGTTGAAAACTGGATATGGTCTTCATCATTGTGTTTTGTATCTGCAGTATAAACAGTGAAAAGTGTCACATACTTTCAAAATATGCACTTGAATTCAACTTTTTTCCCCAGAGTCACCTTAAGCCATTCTTTTGAGTTCACACATTAACTACATGGAAGAAGAGTTCTGAACTATACAGGCAGCATTTGGCAAAGATACATACCGTAAGGTGAAAATGGACTGACATTTGATGGGGTTTTTTTGGGGTTTTTTGCTTGTGTGGCTGCCTTTGCTGGCCTTTTCTTGTGTAATCCAATTGAAAATAGCCACCATTATTCTTGACTTTGGCAGCCAACCCCACTTTTCCACCCATCGACACAAGACTTAATTAAGTTCACCTTTATCAGCCTCCTTTTAGGTTATTTTTCTTTCCCCTTTTCTCCAGTCCTCTAAAATCTTACCTTTAGCCTCATTCTCACTCAACTCTTCTGTTTTCTTTTTAGTTTTTCTGTCTCTGCAGTTAGATTTAAGAAATATTGGGGTCCTAATAAATATATTAATCTAACTAGAACAGAAGATACAGTTTTCTTTAAGCACCAAATGATTTATGAACTGAAAACTTCACAGCCACCTTCTTAACTCAAAGACGTCATTACGTGTTTTCTCTGGTTTTTATGCATGTCTTTACAAAAAAGATTCTCTAGAAAACAAGAAAACTATTTTTCAATGAAACGGTACTTATTTAGGTTATATAGGAGATTGTACCTTCTCAAACATTCTCATAGCTTAGAAGCACCAAAAACAGCAGAATAAAGCACGAGGCATTGATTAGCGTGTGGAAGAATCGTTGTAAATGACATACATTAAAACAGTTTCTTACACAGTTTTGTAAAAAACATCTAGTTTTATCATAAAATATGCATTAAACACATCAAAGAGAGGCCTCAATCACATCACATAAGCTCAATTAATAGCTATAATAATGCAAGCATATTTCTCTTTAGAGATAAGCCTCAGTGTGATATTAGAAATGGACAGAGTAAAGCTTCTTCTCCACACAATTTAATGCAGCAAAATTATGTTATAAGCAAGTTTCAGCTTACAATTCATCTATCAATGCAACAAAAACATTTTTGCTCAGTTACAGAGAGGCCAGATCAGAGCACCATCGCTGCAAGTAAAGCTGCAGAACACCACTATAAGTCAGTGGATGTAAGGTTTTTACAGATGAGACCTTCTAATCATTTTGCAACCTAGATGTCCTAAAGGTGAATGTAATTCTGTTATGCAAAGAATGATTCTTATGTGGTATAATCCAAGAAATACCACTGAGTAACCTGGTTTCCTAAGAAACGATGTTTAAGGTGATTTCATTTAGTATGAATCAGCAGTGCAGTTGCCCTCTCTTCATGATTCCTGAATTCCAAAGCGGTGCTGCTTTTCCACCTTGTTAAAAGGGTTCTCCGATGCTTAGTGTTTCTGTGATAACCAGCACTCTCCTCTACCTTCAGGCAGAGTGAGAGCAAGAGAGAGAGAGAGAAGCAGGCAAACATCCAAAATGTGTTCCTCCGTCAAAGGTAATGAAAGAAGCTCCGTATTCTTTGATCATATGGCAAGGGCATCAAGCCTGCATTAGATTTCTGAAATATCTAAAATGCTCAAAGCCTTATCTGTTTGCACACATGAAAATACACACAAGCACCACATTCTTTTGGCGCACATAACTGTGTATGTAAATCTAGCACATAAACACACAGGCCCTGGGAAGCAGAGACACTTTGACTGCTGTCAAAAGTAGAAACAGCATCTCGACCTGAGGAGATAAGTAGGTGAGGCACGGTTGATTTCTACGTTTCCAAATGATGTTGACGCCAACAAAAAGACACCTGTCTCCCTTTTTCCTTTCATCCCTCTCAAACACCTTCATCCGTTTCTCTCACTTATCTTTCAGTTTAAGAATATTCCAGTAGCGTATGTCATCAGTCTATTCAAGTTCCCGCTTTCTCCTAATTTTAAGGTAAAGTCTCCTGCAAAACGGATGCTATCTGGCATTTTGTGTAAATAAAAAGCATATTGTGAGATGGAGTACATGTATTATTCCAAATGCACTTTCGTTTTTGTTTGAATTTTGAGATGTCTTGTGTTTTTTCCTCAGTGGTTGTTGTCAAAAAGGTTTATAAACTACTGCAAGCCTTGTCCTGCCTTCTCCCCCTTTTGATTCTTTTTGGATCGATTTGTTTGCCTTTCTCTAGATCCTTTCCCCGCCAGCAGGGTGCCTCACAAACACACGGAGCAACAGCAGAATGTGTTCAAGTTGGAAATAGATGTGGGATGGTGGATGGATTGAAGAACTACACAAACTGAGGAAAATATGTCATAATGCATTTGCAGCATAATATACTTTAAATGCTGCAGACATGCCTTTACTTAATTATTAAAAGGAAAATGCTACAATGGAACAGTTTTACGCTGTGGGGAAATTGGGTGTTGTTTTTTTCACTTTGGTTTCAAGCTTAAGCTTACGTCTGGTCAGTTGTTTATAGCATGAAAAACAATAACAGCAGTTAGCCCAACTGTGAGCGGTAAAATCCAACTTCTAGGCCCTGTCAGAATCTAAAAAACAAAGTGCAAATAACACAAATTGCTATTTAGGAGTATTTTGAACAGATCTACGTACTTCCTGTCTCTTTTGGATGCCTTCTCTCGTCAGATGGGTAATTCCTCGTAAATCATAAATCTCAATTTTTGTGTAAAACAAGCAACCAAGATACAATGTGTTAATTCATTCTTTTAGCCTTTGCATAGATCCACACTAAGGAAAGCCTTTAAGAAGCAAGTTATTCCACTCGACAGAAATCCTGGCCTTGCCTCTGGGCAGATATTTCAGCTAGCAAGTTGTAGTCACTATCTAAATAAATCCCAGGAAAGACTTGACTTTATCTAGAAAAGAATTTTTAAAAATAAAAACAAAGCCACCAGGACATAATAACTGAATGCATAGAATCAGCTTTCAAATCTGTCAGGAAGCAATTTTTCCATTCAAAATAAGGCTTGAGACATTGTTTGTTTCCCTGCATGTTATTGCTCTGCTTTAACCCTCTCAAGGCAGGCGTTGCAGATTTGCAACAGTTAAAAGCTAACAACCTGATTACCCCACATACATATTTTATGAGCTTTTTTTTTTACTCAGAAGTACCACTGCAGGTATTCTTTTGTGCATTAGCAACAAAAACTTGATTTGAGCCTGAGAGGGTTAATTAAGAGTACCTACTTGATCAGTGTTTCTACTCAGCTCACTAGAACACTGAACAAATGCCATGCTTATTCATCTTACAGAATTAAACACCTTAGTCTGAATGTCTTCAAGACAAAAGAGATGGGGGCCCAACAACACAATGGGTGAAGAGGTAGAAACAGTGGACAGCTACAGGTACTTGGGGATTCACCCGAATGACAGACTGGACTGGAGGACCAACAGTGATGCTGTGTACAAGAATGTGATGAGCAGACTGTACTTTCTAAAGAGGCTCAGTTCCTTTAATGTGTGCAAGAAGATGTTGACGATCTTCTACTAGTCTGTGGTAGCGAGTGCCATTTATTCTGCTGTTGTCTGCTCGATGGGGGGCATCAGTGCCAGAGGTACCAGCAGGATCAGCAAACTAATCCACAAGGCTGGACGCATCATTGGTCAGAATTTTGAGGCATTTGAGTCAGTCAGGGACAGGAGATAACTGAACAAACTGCTTTCTATCATGTACCCACCACACCCGCTCCACCACTTCTGAGGCAGCAGAGCTTCTTCTCCCTCAGACTGAATTCTACTATAGATTTCTATACATATTAATTACTTGAGGGTTACGTCTCTCTGCTGTATTGTTTCCGAATAAACCATACTGCCAGTTTTGGTTAGCTAACGAGGAAATAAGTTTAACCTTAATGTTCCTTTAAATGTATTTGCTTTGCATAACTTATTGAGAATCTACTTAAAAGAACTTTGGACTGATGCTAAAGGTGGATTATTTTCTTTTCGCACAACATCCTGATTATGCTTTTCAGTAACAATGTCAGTCAAGGGTCCTCCTTTTTTCTTCTGTCAGACAAAAATGACAAAAAAATAAATAAAACAAACAAAAACAAATCCATTAACCCAAAAGCACATCAACCATATTATACTGTCTTGAAGGCAAAGCAAGAGAGGAAAAGAAGGGTGATGGAAATTATTTATGGGAAAGAAGCCAAAGGCAAAACTCTGAAAAAAAGAGGAAGAATGTTTATGAATGAGATTTAGTGGAATTACATAGAGATATGGATGAGATAGGGTAGCGGGGAGTATAAGTATGAGAGAGAAAGAGAGAACAAATAGATGAGAGTGCAATGGGATTTGTGGGACATTGCCAGAGAGGTTGAGACAGAGAGGTTGTTGACATAAAAATGTTTTAAGTTTTTGTGTAGGGCTAGAGGGACTGGCTATGAGAGGTCTGAGATTTTATCCCGTCATTTGCCAAAATATATTTTAAAAAAGCCAGAGAGCTACTTTGCCATCAGAGTTCCGTCATAGGAACAGGATGTAAGCACTCAGTTTGTAACCCAACAAGGCATACACATTTTAGAAAACATTGTGTAGGAACCCATGTTGAATAGTTTCCCTTAAAATGCCAGAAAATCAGGATGACAGGGGAAGGAGGCAGTTGAATAGCAGGTGGAGAGGGGGAAACAGGGATGGAGGCATGTAGGTGGAAGTAAGAACAGAAAGAAGAAAGCTTGGTAAAGGAGTGAGTGAATCTGCTGAAGAAGAGAAAAAAAACACTAAGAAAAAGACATGAAGGCGAGAAGACGAAAGACATGAAAGGGAGAGAGCGGGGGTGGTGGAGAGAAAAACTATGAGAGAATATGAGAGAGAGAGAGAGGAGAAGAAAGAGCTGTAGCCATTGCTCCAGGCACCACATTTCTGTCAGCGGTGGCATCTTTATCTGCTGAATCCACTTTTGATGCCTTGCCACATATGTTGCTGTAAATTACTTTTAAGGCCTACATTAGACAGTGAGGAAAAAGGGACCAGGATGGGGGCCAGAGTGCGCCAGGCCTTTTTAATGGAGCAGAAAAGGGGGAGGGTTTCTGGCACCCGTTTGTCTTTGCTCTGTTATTAACTCTCCATCACTTTTTTTCTAATCTCTTTTTTCCTTCTTTCATCTCAGGTTATGTTACATTATCTTTCCCGATCTATTGCTTCCTTGCCCTTTACCTTGATTCTTGACTTTTTTATGCTTTTCACTCGGGTTTTGTCAGGGGTTGTGTCAAGGTCTGCGGAGGCAGACCGTGCGGAAAGGTGTGTGGTGGACCCAGGTGCGAACACAAACGAGGATGCAGGAGTGGATTCCAACCAAAACGAGCCTTTTATTATGGCTGAAAAACTCATGGAAAAGAACAACAAAGTAACTGAGGGAAAACCTGAACATAGACTGGGAAACTATGACTCTAATGAGATTTAGGCTGCAAAATACAAACTATGGCTGGGATACTATGACAAGGGGTAGGGGAGATAACACAGACGACGCGACACAGACTACATGAAACACAGAGACTAAATACACATGAGGGATGATCAGGGGAAGTGGATGCACACGGGGAACACAGGTGACACTGATAATCATAACAAGACACGGCAGGAGTGAACGTAACACTGATGGGAGATGGGCAAAGTAAAGCAGGACGTACACAGAGGTTCAAACAGGAGGAGAGAGAGCACGGGGAGAACGCAGACATAACGGGCTGGGGAAAACATAGAATAAAGCACAAAGAGAGACGAGGGCTCATAAATACACAGAGGGGCACACAGGGGGTAAGAGTCACGAAGGGAAAACACATAAGGAACAACACAACAGGGCAACTCAGAAGACATGGCCTAAATAAGGAACGAAATACAAAAATACAAAGAACTAAGAATACTGGGCCCACATGGCCCAGGACCATGACATCACCCCCCCCTAAAGGGCTGGCTCCCGACAGCCCAAACCCGAGAAACAAAAACAAAAACAGAAAACAACCCACCCAGGGCGGGAGGCGGGGGACCAGGACGGAGGGACCAGAACGGGAAACAAAATAAACAACAGAAAACACGGGAGCACATGACCATAGTCAAAATAAAGTTCAGGGGGCCGACCCAGAGCCCACAGGCACCAGAGTTCACGGGTCACACGGTCGGGGGGCCGACCAGGCGGGTGGCACAGGTGGCAGAGCTGGTCCGGAGGCCGGCCGCGCGGAAGGCAGCGGCGGCGACGAAGGAGACGACGGAGCAGTTCAGGGGGCCGGCCGCGCGCAAGGCAGCGGCGGCGGCTCTCCAGTGTCAGGCGTACTGGCCGAGGCCCGGTGGGCACAGGACCAGTCGAGGCGGGACCAGTCAAGGCGGGACCAGGCGAAGCACAGGCTGAGGCTGCAGCAGACGAAGACTCTGAGGCTGCAGCAGACGAAGGCTCTGAGGCTGCAGCAGACGAAGGCTCTGAGGCTGCAGCAGACGAAGGCTCTGAGGCTGCAGCTGACGAAGCACAGGCTGGACCAGGCGTAGCAGAAGGTGGCTGGATGGGCTCCTCGGGCCCTCCAGCAGACGAGGCGTGAGGCCGGACGGGCTCCTCGGGCCCTCCAGCTGAGACAGGAGGCTGAACGGGCCCCTCGGACCCTCCAGCGGAGACAGAAGGCTGAACGGGCCCCTCGGACCCTCCAGCTGACGAGGAAGGTTGCTGAACGGGCCCCTCGGACCCTCCAGCGGAGACAGGAGGCTGAACGGGCCCCTCGGACCCTCCAGCTGACGTGGCATGAGGCTGGTGCGGTTCTCCAGAACCCCCAGCTGACGAGGAAGGTTGCTGAACGGGCCCCTCGGACCCTCCAGCGGAGACAGGAGGCTGAACGGGCCCCTCGGACCCTCCAGCGGAGACAGGAGGCTGAACGGGCCCCTCGGACCCTCCAGCTGACGAGGCTTGAGGCTGAACGGGCCCCTCGGACCCTCCAGCGGAGACAGGTGGCTGAACAGGCTCCTCGGGCCCTCCAGCTGACGAGGCTTGAGGCTGAACGGGCCCCTCGGACCCTCCAGCGGAGACAGGTGGCTGAATGGGCCCCTCGGACCCTCCAGCTGACGAGGTAGATGGCGGCGTGGGAGCCGCGGAGTCCTGGATGAGCTCATCCGAGCTCCCAGCAGGAGCTGATGCAGAGCCAGAGAGATTTGAGACCCCTGGCTGAATGTTAAGCTGACCAGCGGACCGTACTGCTATCGGGGACTGGGCTACAGGAGCTACTGGGGCCTGCGCTACAGGCGGCACTGGAGCTACTGGGGCCTGCGCTACAGGCGGCACTGGAGCTACTGGGGCCTGCGCTACAGGCGGCACTGGAGCTACTGGGGCCTGCGCTACAGGCGGCACTGGAGCTACTGGGGCCTGCGCTACAGGCGGCACTGGAGCTACTGGGGCCTGCGCTACAGGCGGCACTGGAGCTACTGGAGACTGAACTGAGGGTGGCTGCGAGGGAGCTAACTGAACTGAGGGTGGCTGCGAGGGAGCTAACTGAACTGAGGGTGGCTGCGAGGGAGCTAACTGAACTGAGGGTGGCTGCGAGGGAGCTAACTGAACTGAGGGTGGCTGCGAGCGCCGGCGGCGAGAGTGCCGCTTCTTTCTATCCGTGGAAGCGGGCGGGGTGAGCGGTGGAAGTCCCTGGCAACTCCGGGGACCCCCGAGAGCGAGGCGCGTTCCCCGAAAGACTTGCTCACAGTCGGGGGTCAGCCACGGCTTCCACCGGAGCTTCTCCTCCAGCTCCGCGAGAACCACCTGCTCCCGTTCAGCGATGTCCCGGGCAGTGATTTGTGGGGACATCTCCTCAGAGCCGAAAATCACTGCTGACACGGACTCGGAGGCGGCTTCGGCCAGCGGTTCCGGCCCAGGCGACTGCTCTGACGACACCCCGGACTCTGGCTGCGCTGACGTGCGGCGGCGACGAAGGCGCCGCTTCCTCCTAGCAGCGGCTGTTGACACAACATTGATAGCTGTGACGGCTGGCTCCTCATCCTCCGACCACATCCGTGCCAGAAAGGAGGCTGGAGAAGCGAAGTCCGAACGAAACGGCGAGGGTGAGCGGCTCGTGTACGAAGGAATGGATGGTAGCGACCCCAGGTTGCGTCCGAGTCTCAGTGAGCCAACTTTAATCACCCCGGAGCCGCAAGATGGTGGAGGCGGTGATGGGGAAGTTGCGTGACAGCGGAACGGTGGTGACGCGGCCCGTGCGCTGGGCGCCTGCTCCTGAGGACGGGGTTGGAGGATGGTGCGGAGGTAATCAGAAATCAGGGGGGGTAGCGCCTCCCACAGCCAGGGGAACACGGTTACGCTCACCCGCAATGGGTGAAGCAACTCCTCCGTATCCTCCTCCCCGGAACGCTGCATCCACTGACAGCATAGCGCTTCCACTGTCTGAACGACCTCCCTTCTCTGTGTCGCTGGGTCCATACTGGTCGCGTCGTACTGTCAAGGTCTGCGGAGGCAGACCGTGCGGAAAGGTGTGTGGTGGACCCAGGTGCGAACACAAACGAGGATGCAGGAGTGGATTCCAACCAAAACGAGCCTTTTATTATGGCTGAAAAACTCATGGAAAAGAACAACAAAGTAACTGAGGGAAAACCTGAACATAGACTGGGAAACTATGACTCTAATGAGATTTAGGCTGCAAAATACAAACTATGGCTGGGATACTATGACAAGGGGTAGGGGAGATAACACAGACGACGCGACACAGACTACATGAAACACAGAGACTAAATACACATGAGGGATGATCAGGGGAAGTGGATGCACACGGGGAACACAGGTGACACTGATAATCATAACAAGACACGGCAGGAGTGAACGTAACACTGATGGGAGATGGGCAAAGTAAAGCAGGACGTACACAGAGGTTCAAACAGGAGGAGAGAGAGCACGGGGAGAACGCAGACATAACGGGCTGGGGAAAACATAGAATAAAGCACAAAGAGAGACGAGGGCTCATAAATACACAGAGGGGCACACAGGGGGTAAGAGTCACGAAGGGAAAACACATAAGGAACAACACAACAGGGCAACTCAGAAGACATGGCCTAAATAAGGAACGAAATACAAAAATACAAAGAACTAAGAATACTGGGCCCACATGGCCCAGGACCATGACAGGTTGTGTGTGGAGGCGTGGAAGAGATGACCCAAACGCAGGACTCACGGTGCAGAAACGATGAGGATTTATTGGAGCAGGTGAATGAACAAAGCAGGAACGGCAGAACAGAAAGACTGAGTGGCTGGCTGAATAACTGAGCACTAACGGGAACGACAACATAACATCAATGACACGACAAAGAACTGGTGAAACCGAGGAACTTAAATACACAGGTTGAATGATGACAATGATTGGAAACAGGTGAGCACAGGGCTGAACATAATCTGACTAATGACACAAGAGACAAGCTGACGCGGGGAAAGAACAGGAAGTGAGAACATTGATGTGGCAACATAACCTAAATGTGACAAAACTGAAAACACTGGGTCACCGACCCAGGAACCCTGACAGGTTTCTTTTGTAACTTACCTTTTCTTTCCTCCAAATGAATCATTTATCTCTCATTACATTTCCTTACACACTTGTAGACATTTACTCATTTTATCTCAGTTTGGGGTTTTATGTTTCCTTTTTTGACCATACAGTGACCATATTATGTCTTATAGCTCATGGAAATCAATAATGTAGTATCTGTAATTCTTTGAATAATTCATAAAAACAGACAAAAAATGATTTACAATACAGAAAAGCAAAAGCAAAACTTCTGAAAAGAAGTTTATACACCCAGTACTTTGTTGGGACTCCTTTATCATAAGACTGGATCAGTGCATGTTTCATTGAGGTGGTCAGTTTGTGAGGTACAGCTGCTGGGATGCCATTAAAGCCCAGGTGGCTTTGATAGCAACCTTCAGCTCATCTGTACTTTTGGGCTCGGTTTTTCTCATCTTCCTCTTGACAATACCCAGTGTATTCTCTGCGGAGTTCAAGTCATGGCAGTTGGCTGGCCAGTCAAGCACTGTAATATAAAGGTCAGCACACAATTCAGTAGTAGTGTTGGTACTGTGGGGAGGAGCTAAGTCATCTTCAAACAAGCTATATCTCCATGCAGCTATGACCTCTTCTCAAGACTCTAGGCCCATGATTTCCAAGAAAAATGCTAAATTTTCTTTCTTCTGAAAAGAGGATTTTGCAAAAGTCCATTTTTTTTCTCTTTAGCCCTGCCAATGTGCTTTTGACACTCTCCTTGGTTTAGATTTGGCTTGATATTAGGAGTGCAGCAGTCGTTCCCCCTTTCCTAAAGACTGGTGGATCTTGATGCACTGATGCACCTCAGTCCACACCTTGTTCTCAAGTTCTTGAATCAACTTTAGGCTGTAATCGTCCCTATCGCTTTCCTACAACACTTTTCCCTTCCAGCAAACATTTTACATTAATACACTTCGATGCAGCACTCTGCAGTAACGTTCTGTAGCTTACTCTCCTCGTAGAGGGTATCAATGATCATCATCTGGACAGCTGTCAAGTCAACAGTCCTCCCCATGGTTGTTCAGAACTAGACTGAGAGATACACAGTATTTACAGTGTTAGATAAGTAATGAACCAAAACTAGAAATTAAATATGAAAATATTAAAACAATTTCATTTAAATACAACCAAATATATTAAAAACATTTTTATTTTTTCAAGTCATTCCTTTGGTAAATGAATGGGGAAATGCATATTTCAGGCTTGCTTATAAAACAAAAGGACTGGGTGTTAATCAAAAGTTTGTGAGGGTGGCCTCTGCCTATGCAGCTACACTTTGAAAAACCTGGAATTGCTTCCATTTTCATCAAGCCATGTCTTTATTGTTATAAAGATAATTTTCAAAACCTCAGTATCAAAAGTCATCATTAATGGTACAGGGCAGCTTGCTGTAATACATGCTGTAATAAACATAATTTACTTATTTGTGAGGAGCCTGGATACTTTAGTCTCTCTAGATGTGTACATCTAGAGTACCATGGGGACCACAGCAAATGTAAGCATCATGTTTCCTTTTGCAGACTGAACCCTGCAACCTCCAGATACAGAAACCTGAACATGCTCGAAAGCTTAGTAGTAAAAAAAGAATGAACATAAGAAGTAACTGCGACTGCATTAAATGCTTCATTGGTTTTTACTGTAGATATCAGGCCAATCTGGAACATTAACATATTTATAGAAGTATAGTCACTGTACTATTCTTGTGCTGTGGCAACACAATTTAACAGGAAGCTAAAACTCATCCAACAAGTGACGCGATATCACGACTCGCCGTGTTCACTATTTTAAGATTCCAAAGAGCTCAGTGAGAAAGAAATCCAGTAATGTAATGTGGATGAAGTAAAATCTTATATAATAACAGTGAGCCTTGCATAATTAGAGTAACTTACCATATGATTTATGTTACACACACACACCTATGTACATAATAATAGCACCAGTTACCTAATTGTATTCAGTATTCATGCACACCGGCTACATGAACTGGAAACAAACTATGGCATCTGCACTTTGCTGTTATGTCACTTTTACAAGGAGACAACACCAAAGCTGTCTGTGAGCTGCTGGATTCTAAATCCTAGATGGATATACGACAAATCACCTGCACAAACATGTTTATGTGTAGAAAGCTCTGCAGATCAAGTGAGCTAGACCTCTGAGCCTGACATCAGTCATCTGTCATGTCTAAATTCGATCCCTAACCTAAGAGCGTTACTATTAAACCTTATGTAACCGTTGCACAATCATTTCATCACGTTGCCTTGCACTTTGCAGACCTGTCCATCAAAAGTATTAAGTGCCTTTGTGATAAGTGTCAAAGGTCACTCATTTTCCTGCTGTGTGTATGTTTCCACATAAAGCAAAATCTCCTTGGCGGATGTCACGTTGAGTTTTATTCCTCTTGAGAAAGAAAAGTGTCTGGAGGTAGTCACGGCTTCAGCAATACTAGAATTGATCTGCAAGATTGTACAACACTTTCAATTTCTGTTGAAAGGGTTGTTTTCTGTTTTCACTAAGAGGGAGCACACCACCGTTTTTGTGTGAGTAACAAGTTCTCAGAGATGGGTCTAGGTCAGTAAAAAAAAAAAAAAAAAAAAGGGTAAGTCTTCCATTAGACATAATGAAAAATTCAGGCCATAATGAGTTCTTGATAAATAACTTGTCGTGTACATTTAGTCAACACAGAGTTCAAGATCATGCAGAGGATATTTTATTTAAATACAAAACTGCAATACCTGAAATACCGCCCTGGCCCTTCATCCTCAAACATCCACCTATAAGCTCTGAGGAGCATATTTACTCATCACTCCCCAGTTTTTATGTGTAACACATTTGCAGGGATTTATGATCTTTGAATCTAGAAGCCAAAGTGTAATATATTCAGACGTGTGCTGCCTGAACAAATTTATTTTGTATCCTTTTTTTTGTAGTGCTGGGTATAGTACAGTATAGATAATAGTTAAGCTCTCTGCAGGGCCCAGACTGGCCTCACACTGTGTCTAAGAATGTAAACGTCCAACACGTTCAGGGCAGTGTACGAGGAGGGTGGGGTGTGGGGGTCACACCCACTATTCTTCGTGGAGGTTATCTGGGTTTGTTGGGATCAGCAGAGGTTTCTTGAACGTTTCACATTTGTGCTGATAATTTGTCTGATACCCTCCACGATTCAAAATCCAGCTGCACATTTGGTTCTCTAGGATAACAAACAATTAGTGTTGAGAGGGGTCACGTGGCCAAGCATTAAGATGGCAGCTTAGCGGGGTCGCTCTCAGGACAGTGTACAAACTTTCTATAAAAAAACCTTTGCGTATGCTGTTAGTGTGGTCTGGAATATACGGCACTGACATGTCAAAAGCTTCATCTGTGAAACAGTGTGACATCTTTACCCGAAGACGCAAGACAGGCGCTATACCATCAACGTCCGACACAGATGCTAACATGGCTAGCATAGCCGAAGTTTTGGATGAACTCAAATCACTCCGGTCGGATTTTGGAGCCAAGTTGGACAGCATCGATATAAGACTGACTGGGATGGCGAGCGCAGTGACTGCACTGGAGGGTAAAGTCTCAGAGGTAAAGCAAGACATATTGAACCAGGGGGCTCATATCGAAGAGGCCGAAGCCCGCATTGCCGAAGTTGAAAGCACACTTGAGAAAACAGAAACGTCACTGAACTCGGCTATCAAACGAATCGCACTTCTTGAAGCCAAAAGAGATGATTTGTAAAACCGCGGACGACGAAAGAACCTGCGCATCTTCGGCATAAAAGAGGGAGCAGAGGGGCAACAGTCACTCTTCGACTTTATTAACATCATGCTACCCAAGTGACTGGGCTAGCGCCCGACAAGTCATTCACACTGGAACGAGTGCATCGCACGCTTGCCTCCGGGAAACCAAACCAGAACAGAGCGGTCCTTGTTCGTTTCTTAAAATTCCAAGAGAAGGAACTGGTATATCGGGAAGCAAGAAAACAACAAATTACACATGATGGGGCCAAGATCACATTTGCACAGGATCTGTCTGCGGAGACGGTTCGGATCCAACGGGGATTTCACCCGGTTGTCAAACTGTTTATTGATATCAATGCCTTCCGTGGATTCCAGCACAACCCATGCAGACTCAGAATCCTGTACGGTGGAAAGATCCACCTCTTCTCAACACCTCAAGAAGCCGAAAAATTCTACAAGAATCTGCTGAAGGAAACAGCAGAGGTTGCTCATCACCAGTGAGTCGGATAAACAACAGGTTAACCATTAAGACACTCCATAAGACTGCCTCTGCTTCAACATAACCGACCAGTAATTGAGTCACTGATAAGAGACAGATAAAATTTTGAGCTCGAATTTATGTGGGACTTATGTTACCATAACTGGGCGTTTTTAAGCGCATATTCGTTCTAAGTTTGATTGCAATCGTTTTTGGGTTGTATATTAACAACTGAACCTCAACTAAGTCTTTTTGTTTTGTTTTGTTTTGTCCTACCAAGGGTAAACTTTACTTTATTATGGGGGAAAAATCAGTATCATTATATGGTTAGTGTACACTGTCTGATTTATGGGGTTTTGGAGAGGTCGCGTTGACTAGTTACTCCTCAGTGATGTGGATTAACGCCCTCCAAATAATTTGTTCAAGGGAGGGGGGAGACATTTCCAACAAGGAAATGCAAATGTTCAATCAGAAATTGTTTACAAGTTCTTTATCTGGTATGTGTGTGAATGTATGTGCAAACCTGCTTCTTCAATTTTTCCTTTACTTTGTTTATTTAAGTGAACAGTCTGACAATATTTTATGGAGAGGACAACTAAAGAAAACATTTTGAACGTTAACATTACGACCTGGAACGTTAGGGGGATACGGAAGTTAGCTAAACTGAAACAAGTATTAAACCGACTAAAACATTTTAACTCTAGAATTATTTTCCTACAGGAATCTCATCTTACTGCATCAGAGATACATTTATTAACCAAAAGATGGCAGGGTCAGGTATATTTCTCTTCTTTTACTAGACATGCCAGAGGAGTCATTACTCTTATACATAAGTCAATCCCATTTCAAACTACGAGGGTGATTACAGATCCAAACGGGAGATATGTAATTGTGCAGGGCCGTATCTCCATGTTAGAAATAAACCTGATAAATATCTATGGCCCCAACGAGGATAACCCATCCTTCTATGAAAATCTATTTCTCACAATATCAACCTTGGAGGGCCTTTATATCGTAGGAGGGGACTTCAATTGCGCCCTGGACCCTAACCTGGATAGGTCGTCTCAAATTGACACTACTCATACCCAGACTAGAAAAATACTTTTTAACTATATGAAAGATTTGAGATTAAATGAGGTCTGGAGAACAAGGAATCCAAATAACAGGGAATTTTCATGTTATTCTAGTTCGTATCAAAGTCATTCGCTGATAGACTACTTTCTTATCTCTACAGAGTTACTACCTTGTGTTGAGAACTGTTGGTATAACAGTATTGTGATTAGTGATCACGCAGCAGTATGTCTATCAGTTAGATTGGGCGAAGTTGATCAAGGTGTAAAGCGATGGAGGATGCAAACATTTTTGTTAAAGGACCCATCATTTGTCAAATTTATAGAAACTTGCATTGATCAATATTTTCGAATAAATAAAGATGAAACCACAGCTAGTATTAGGTGGGAAGCATTTAAAGCTTACATAAGAGGGGAAATTATAAGCTACAGTAGCAACAACAGTAAGCAATATAACCAAGAATTAAAATCGTTAGAAAGACAAACTAAATCTAATGAAACAGAATTTTACCAGAGCAATGATCCCACTAAACTAAACAATCTGACTATTCTAAGAGCCAGGTATGATAAATTAACAGCAGAGAAAGTGGCAAAAAGTTTAATGTGGACCAAACAATATTTTATGACCAAGGAGAGAAGGCAGGAAAATTATTGGCCTGAAGGATAAAAAAGATGCAAGCAGAAAAGGCCATCACCCATATAAAGTCCAAATCGGGTATTATAACAACAGACCCTTTAAAATAAATGAAAATTTCAGAGAGTTTTATCAATCTTTATACCAATCTGAATATACGGGAAACAGAGAAACACAAGATGCATTTCTTGATCAGTTAAAATTTCAAACCCTCTCAGAAGAGGATAAAACAGCCCTTGATAGTCCTTTAACAATAAAAGACCTGTCAGAAGCCATAGACGACCTGAATAGCGGTAAAACGCCTGGTCCTGATGGACTTCCAATGGAATTCTATAAAACATTTAAAAATAAATTAATACTTCCACTTCTTAACATGTATGAGGAGTCATATAAGTCCGGAATACTCCCAGACTCACTGAGATTAGCTACAATAACCCTTTTATTGAAGCCAAATAAGCCTCCGACTGAATGCTCCTCTTATAGGGGAATTAGTCTTATGGGATGTGATACAAAGATTTTGTGTAAAGCACTCTCTAGAAGACTAGATAAATGTGTGCCTAATTTGATAACAGACGATCAACAAGGTTTTGTTAAAACGAGACAAGGCTATCATAATATAAGACGTGTCCTCAATGTACTTTATGAGAAAAACAATAGGGAGGACACTGCACTGCTATCACTAGATGCGTGCAAAGCCTTCGATAGAATAGAATGGAATTATCTCTTACAAGTGCTCCCCAGATATGGACTAGGTGAAACATTCCTGAAATGGATCCGATTATTGTATACACATCCAACAGCACAAGTTTTAACTAATAATAAAGTATCAAAACCCTTTAATTTACAGCGATCAACCAGGCAGGGCTGCCCTCTGTCACCAATTCTCTTTGTGTTAGCAATAGAACCTCTGGCCATAGCTGTGAGAGCAAATGCAGGAATATCAGGGATAAGAATTGGAGGAAGAGACCATCTAATTTCTTTATTTGCAGATGATATTATATTTTTTTTGACTAATCTGAAAGATAGTATCCCTAATTTAGTAACATTAATAAAAACATTTGGAGAATTTTCAGGATACAAAATTAACAATTCTAAATCAGAATTAATGTTTCTTAATGAAGAAGAAAGAAGAAGCCCTGTGGTGGCCACCCCATTAAAAACAACTACAACAGGCTTTAAATATTTAGGCATTAGGATCACCCCAAGCCTCAAGGACATAACCTCAATAAATTATGATCTCCTTGTAGAAGAGGTCACGGAAATGCTAAACCGTTGGACAAACCTGCCTGTATCCATGATAGGCTGGATAAATATCCTAAAAATGACAATTTTACCCAAATTTTTATATTACTTCCAAACACTTCCGTTGCCTCTAGCAACTTCATTTTTTGACAGTTTAAACAAACTATTTAAGCAATTTATTTGGAATAATAAGAAGGCAAGGCTCCGCTTACAACTACTTTACTTGCCCTATGAAAGAGGAGGTCTCCAAGTCCCCAACCTCAGATGGTATTAGATGGCTGCCCAACTAACATCAGCCACCCATTATTTCTGCCCAACAACACCTCCAGCCTGGGTTGACATTGAGCAAAAATCTGTTCCAGATCTTCCCTTACACACGTTTCTATATTCTTCAGACACTAAGACATTAAAAAAAAATACAAGGAACCCTTTCTTGGTTACAATTACAATTACAATTATAATTTGGCGTGCAGCTCATAAATATGTGGGCGATCCTCCATCGCTTTTGCAATTTACCCCTATTTGGGGAAATGAAAAGTTCACACCTGGTAAAAGTGATGGAGGATTTAAAATATGGAAAAATAAAGGCATTCAAAAAATTATAGACCTATATGCAGATGGCATGCTGCTCACATTTGATCAGTTGTGTAAAAAATATTTAATACCCCCAAAGCACTTTTTTTAAATATTTACAATTGAAAAACTATTTGTCATCAAAACTGCAAAGGATTGCTGAACTTCCACCATTGACAAAAATAGAGTAGGTATGTGTTAAGAATACAAAAGGGAAAGGTTTTCTCTCTATATATTATAATTTACTGATGCTTTCCTCCAAAGACTCAGCAGCAGATAAACTGGATGCTTGGAGAAGGGAGATCCAAGAGGACATAGATGAAAATGACTGGAACCAGGCTTGCTTAAAAGCACAAAAACAAACAATAAACACACCCTTTAAACTACTGCAATATAAATGGCTCATGAGAACCTATATAACACCTGTCAAGATTCATCATATGTCCAATGATATTCCGGACATCTGTACTAAATGTTTAGTTGAAAAAGGAACTCTTCTTCATTGTCTATGGGAGTGTCCTAAAATCCAGGGCCCGTATCCCTAAAGAATCTTTGTGCAAAAAGTGGCTCCTAGCGGCCAAATTCTAAGAAAATTCTCAGAGTCATGACGTTTTCTTAGAATTTCCCCTAAAAGTGACACGACAATCCCAGTTAATATAAAAGCTATTCCTCAAGATTCCTAGCGCTTAAAAGGGCTCCTAAGGCGAGATCTGCTAAGAGCAGGGAAGAGGACTTTTAGTGGCTTAGGAGTTCCCCTAAGCAGCTGCACAAAATGGCCAACAGAAGAGGCAGGAGAGATGTCCTGCAAACACTGGATGACAGGGAATTATTGAGATGCTACAGATTGGATCGTGCAGGAATCATGTTTGTGGTGGATCTCCTTAGAGATGCAATTACTTCACCAACTCGACGCCACAACGCTATTACACCGGAGACGAAAGTAATCACAACCCTGAGGTATTTGGCAACCGGGAAAATGCAACAATGCAGCAGTGATGACTTGGGTCTGCAATCACAGACATTGCTAAAAGCTGAGCCGTGTTACCCTCGTTAAGACCACACTGGACTTGTAACGTTGTGATTTCTACTTCATTAAGGACAGCCTCTTGAGATAGGCCATCTTGTTTTCAACGGGGTCCATATGGGAGTGAAAGTACAAAATATGCCAGCTAGGATATTAATATGAGCAAATAAGACACGAATCATTATTTGAACAGGGTGTAATGAGTTTAAGTTTTCACATATTTTAGATTCTAATGTTAGGCTATAACCCCTACAGCTTACTATTCATTTTCCAGATATTTTCTTGAATGTGAAATATTATTTACAATTACAGTCAGCATAAGATTAGAGTATATAATATGTTTATTGATTTGAGGGTACATCCTTTGCTCATTATCACCAAAAGCTCATTTCCATCAAACTTGTAGGATCAACCAATCACGGCTTTTGAAATGATGACTCATACCTAGCAACGGGGTCAACCACACCTCCTCACTAAGATAGGATTTTCCATCCATTCCTTGCTCAGAGTTCACTGAAAATGTTCTGGAATCACTTCTAAGCTAAAACTCCTGGCAAGGAATTTTTAGGTTAAGTTAGGAGCTCTCTGAGAGGATTCTCAGAATCTTTAGGGATACGGGCCCAGGACTTTTGGAAAGATGTTATCAAATATCTGTCTGAAGTGTTTAAGGTAAAAATCCCTTTAAAAGGAAAACTCTGTGTACTTGGAATATATCCAAGGGAATTTAAGCAATCGGGGAAAAAAACTAAATTACTGGACTATGGACTACTTCAAGCCAGAAGAGTCATTGCGCTATGTTGGAAGAGTATGGATGCTCCCTCCATGGGACTCTGGAAGAAGGAAATTGCAGTCTCTCTAGGCCTGGAAAGACTAACATATATTGCCAAGGGCAAACAATGGGACTTCGTGAATATGTGGAAGCCATATATGGATATTTTAGGGAGTGGAGGTGAAGGACATTTATGAAAACGAAGGAAAGGAAGAAGGGAAGGAGGGGAGAATCTTGTCTATCCTAACCCATTGTATTTTTGTATTACTGTGAGAACTATGCTCATTTCTACATTTGAATGTGATGTAGGCAGGTTTGATGTATGGATGGATGTGTGAATGTGAGGGTGTTCAACATTTGTTTGTATTGTACTATAAAAAATTTCAATAAAAATATATGGAAAAAAAACCAATTAGTGTTGAGACTCGTTGTGAAGGTGCCAGAGCGCTAAGATACAGATGCAGGGGTGTCCAACTGGTTTGGAATGCTTTTTTAAAAATGTCCTTTAAAAGCTTATTCTACTAATGACTGCAACATGATTCTTGAATGCAGCAATGCTAATTACCAGTACATTTACGATTAAACTAAACAGATGATTTTTTTTCTCTTTTGTTTATTCTAGACTTGCAGTCTGATTGACACATGAGAAACGTGTCCTTTTTTGGGGAGGTGACATCATTCACATGGGAATTCCCTTCACAGTGTGTTACTCCTTGCTCCTGGATAGATCTAGCCAGCAGCATGCTTTAACACTGGTCAGGTCATAGCTGCCCCTTGATGAAAAGGATCATTTTGCAGACCACACGCTGTCAGGAAAGCCACCTCAGGCAGGGCTCCATGCTGTCTCCAACTGCGGCTGCAGAGAGAGACAAAACAGAAGCACAGCATTTCAGTGCAACCGCTGCAACACGGCTTGTTTTGCACTTGTGATTTTGCCTCTTGGGCTTCCACAGTGTCAACAAGCCGTTTTATGCCCTTGTTCATTCCTCCCAATCATAGAGTTTCCCTCATTCACTAAATTAGGATGGAAATTGGCTGGTGTTCATCAATAGCTGAAAAGGTTTGGGGTTGTTAATTAATTAAAGAAAAACTCCACAAAAATATATTTTCAGAGTCAAAAAATGACTTATTGGTTGTCCCCGTTCCAAGTGTACTGTTGCATTAAGGTTGTTTTTTCATCATTTCAAGGCATTAGTCTTCAGGGTTATAATTAATCACTTCACGAAGAGCCATGACTCCCGCTATAAAAGCACTGACAATGAAACAAGAGAAAGTTCTTGAACTTTCAAAATCTAGTAAATATGTTATTATTGATTACATCAAATCAATATTTCCTATAAAATTACAAACACCAGAACACCGGGGTCCTGTTCGCTGTTACTGGAAGGTGAAATCCAGTGAAAAACTCATATAGGTTTTACCCTACTGATTCATGCAATAAGTTAACGTACTATTGTGTATATTAGCTGCCCACCTCTTCATTCTATCACCCACAGAAGTCATATTTATATAAAGATGCCATGAACAACATTAAATGTGTTGTTCATGGGTGTTAAAAGCCAAACAAAAAAATAGAATACATATAAATAAATTTTCCTTTTCTTTGACGGGAAATGTGTAATGATTTCATACTGATTATTGATTAATTATAGAGTCATCAGCCCTAAATTAAATAAATTATTTAGTAAAGGGTTCTATTTGATTTGTAAAAGCCACGTAACTTTGGGGAAATTCTTGCACACTATCATTACGGTTCCTTCAACCATTCTTAGGAGGTTTTCTTTTAATTTTGTTTCCTGTGACTCACTGCCTCAGATCTTGTCTCAAGTTCTACATTATCTGTCTTGAAAAATAGTCACTAAGACTGTTTCCTATTTGTAAGCGGTAAAGAAGTTTGTATACCTCTCTGGAAGACTTTAATCAACAGCCATGTCTTTGCGGTTCCACTGGCGCACTAATAGACTAGATCATTCCTCTGGTATTTTTCACTTCTTCTAATAAAATGTTTGACAGCACAGCTAAAGTAGTAAAAACACCTTGTAAAGCTGTGAGGTTAACAATTCATTTAAAGGCAACTTTCTTCTAATTAAGTTTTGAATAAAGTGTTCTTATCAACACTGTTTTCTCCATCAGGCAAACGCAACAATGCTAAAAATTGGAACTGGATTTAGAAATAAGAGGGACAACCTTTTTTTTTTTTTTTACTTGCGATACCCATAGTTAGCCTAACCTTGATCATAGGGATTCCAGTTCATCATTTCAATTTACTGCTACTTCTTAACAGAAGGTAGTCAGCTTTTTGTAGACAACTGTTTCTTTCAGTGACTGTCATGGTCTGGTTGGGCACCTGCAGGTCTCAGACAGCGGCTCCTCCTCCTTTAGGCGGAGTCCGGTTGCCCCTCCCTGGCTGACCACCTGTGAGCAATCGTGCCAGCGGTATATCAGACCTGCGCTCTCAACCACTCATCGCCTGAGTATCTGCTATTCCCATGTTAGTTCAGTGGAGCATCCTAAACCTTGTCTTAACGCCGTGTGATGACTGACCTGTCTTTTCTTGTCCTCAGCGATAGCACCCGGAGTGGAGATCTTGTTCCCCTCGCTCCCGTCCTCCTGGACCTGGGCCGCCAGCTGCTTACACAACGTGGCCTGCCGGCCCACCGCTCACCTGCCTGCCTCCCCACGCCTCGACCGCTTCCGGGTTTTCCGCTCCACCTGTCCCCTCCATCTGAAACCAAGTAAGGCAATTCAATTCAACTGCGGAGGATTATTGGTTGTCTGCTGGATCCCTCTGATCGTGATCTCCTCTTGTTCCAGTGCCCCCGGCCCCTACCTAGTCCTGTTTCTACCTCCCCGCTGTCCCCGCTGTTCAGCCGTCTCCTAGAGGTGTCTAGGTCGCCCTCATTATCACCGACGAATCCTACGCGCCACTAGTGTGGTGGCGTCGCTTTGTGTTTCACCTTTGTTTACCTGTGGGCGGAAATAAATCATTTGTTTTCTGTCACCTCGCTTCCGGGTTGGTTTCTGCGCCTGTGTCCATCCCTGTTCCCTCGTGCCGTTGAGCCGTGACAGTGACCCAGTTTAACAAATTAAAGCTCTCACTCCTACTCAATATGTTCCAGACAGTCTTCGACGAGATGCGACTAAATTCACTGCTTTGGGCTTTGTCATCATTGTGTAACCTCTCGTGTTTGTTTTTGCTTCATTATTAGAGTCCTTACTTGTTACATCATTGAAGCAATCATTGACTTGTAGCTCTCAACGTAACTTTACAAACAAATCTGTCTACAGGCGAACAATTCTCTTAAAATATGGACCATGTGGTCAAATAGATTGAGATTTGTTTTGTTTCAGTTTTGTTTTTTAAATTTCTGTTTTTGCTATTTGTCAAATTGAAAGACATTTTGGCCAAATATATACACGGAGCGGTGTAAAAACATCCACAGCCTTGAGGTTCACAGTCTATGCCAGACTGATGATGTTCAAACAGCAGCTGAAAAGCTGTGAGGGATTTTATGAAGAGCTCAGGGGGTGACAGCTGAGTCGGGCTGACATGAACCTCGACCTTACACCTCTTTAGAATGTCAGCAGGCACGCACATGTGCACACGTTAACACACTGATATGCTGGGCCCAGTAATACTTAAATGCACAAGTCAAAGCTCTGTGTCTCCCTGTCTCACTTTGTCTCTCCCACACACCGCCACGCACACAGGCAGGCTTTGAAGGCTGTGGCAGCAGTCACTAATGTTTTGCAGGGTCCCAGTAAGTAGCTGCAAACTGTTTTCTTTCATCTTCACAGGAATAGATGAGGAGATAGGAGGACAGGGATGGAAATCATCAGGCAAGCAGACTGCAATCACATAGCAGCTCTTATCTCCAAAAAGCCAGGTTTTCGGGAACACCCTTGTTTTCAGATGAACAGCAGCATCCATTTATTTGTTTATTTATTTCTGGCTATTTTTCCTTGGGCGTTGAATTTTTATTCATGGTCAGGTGTTACAAAATATGAACTTTGAAATCAAGGAAACAGTGAAATTAAAAACAAGTCTTGAGGCAAAGACACAGGATAAACCTGATTTGCTGGTTTAGCAGACCCCCGAATATACATGAATAACTCTGTCCAACATATCAAACATGAATAGTGAAAAATATTAAAATGGGAATTTAATTATCATAAACTGTGAGGCTTAAATTTAGGTAGAAATCAATTTTAAGCCCACAGATTTAAAAATGTAGCATTACCATGCATCAGAAGGAGGCTCCTGGAGAATTATGTGTACTTCCCAGTGCAAAGCTAATGTTAAGCTCTGTGTTGAAGGTAGCTAACTCCTCTGAACTATAAGCTAGACTAGTTTAAAACCACAGTGTTTGTTTTCAGTTTCTACAAATCTTAACATGAAGCTCTAATGTAGCGTTGAGAAGGACTTGGAATTGCTAGACTGCAGGTTTGAAGGAGCTGGAATAAGTAATGTAATTAATGTTGTGCAGAGACTATTCTGATTTTAAATGAGTAGTTTTGTAATATTATTTAACATAACAGTGTGAAAAAGTGTTGAACCCCTATCGCTTCTGTAGGTGCAGCTATTTATTGAAACATGTACACATACATGGAAACACAGTGTGTATTGTATACCTTTATTCTTCAGCACAGCCTGAACTCTCTTAGGCAAGCACCAGGCTTCTTGAAGGACATTCGAAGCTTGTCTTTAGATGTTGGCTGCCTTTTGTTCCATTCTCTGTAAAGATGATCCCAGAGGTCCAGGCTCTGGGCAGACAGTCCATGACTGATTGTGTGTGTTTTATTCAGGTATGCTGTGTATGATACTTATTATCATACATCTCTCATACGTTCAGCTGATCCTGAACCAAAGTTTTCAAATTTGTATTTATTACTCCATTAAAAAAAACTGTTGCCACTGACCATTGCTCATAAAGCTTTGGCAAAACTGGTCGCTGGGTCAACTGCATCTCTCGAGTCCTGCGCCAGATCTTTGCTGGACTTTGACTTGACTTTATCTTGACACAGGCTCGAGTGTGTGCGAAGATATGCTAAATTTTCAGCTATTAGCTCTTAGGAAATCACCTATTTTGGTGCAACGATCCTATTTCATGGCTGCCAAACTATTATTGTTGGCATTTTTCACATATTCAGCTAATGGTTTTTTTGTCACAGGCTCTTAGTGACAAAGTGGTTCTGAATGTTATGTGCAGACACGACACTGCTTCATCGGTTGATTTAGGTGCCTTTTGTATGCTTGTATCATCCATAGGTCAGTGTTAGGTGGCTTAATAAACAAACAAATTAGAAAAAAAGATTTCTGTGAAAATGGTTGGGTACAAGAACTGGGCTGAAAAGGACTGAAAAAGCAGCCAATGTCCAAAGAAAACTTTTGAAAGACTTTGTGTAAGCCCAAGAAATCCTGACAGCTTGGAAACAAAGTAGAAGGCTCAAAACTTTTGCACAGTACTTCATATACCCTTTTCATTTACAAAGACACTAAAGCATTGCACACATTTACAAAAGTACTACTTTTCTCTGTTTCCTCCCTTTCAGTAAGAACATAATTTCCTCTCCGCCTTTTAGAATCATAAAGAGGATGCTGCAATGGCAAACTCTTAATGTCAGGGTCCTGGGACTGGGCGACCCAGGATCCCTGAGCAGTCATGTATTATATTATTATTATTATTATTATTGTTGTGTATTTTGGTGTTGCTCCCCCTTCCCTGTGCTTGTGTATATGTGTGTGTGGGTGGCTGAGCACTTGTTTATAGGCGGCGTCAGGCCTGGAGGGTGTGGCCCTGCAAGGGGACTGGCCACACCCGAAGCCACACACCTGCTGCTGATCAGGCCTCGTCGGGGGAGCTACTTAAGAGAGTCTTGGAGCTCCCACCGACGCGGGATCATTGCTTGGGACTCCACGTTAGTTACCCAGTTTAGGTTTTGGTCGTGTAGTGTATGCCTGCCATTGTTCAGTGTCCTGACTACTGCCGCTATTGTTTCCCGCAGGAGGAGCGTGGAAGGCTTAAGGAGCAGCGAGCACCGGGAGTGCAGACACGGGAGCAGAGAGCACTTGGAGGACACGACACGGGAGTCTGGGGAAAGACACGGGGATTTATTGTTGTTTGATATCACTCTCTGTAAATAAACGCACTGCTTGAACTTTGAGCTCCGCGCCTGGGTCCTCCTTCCCCACATCCCCACGGTCTGCCAGCCAGACCGTGACACTTAATTATTTAATTACATCAATATTGGTCACTGCTGGAAATGCAGTTGTAATTAAGTGTCATTTCAGGTTCCAGAGTGTGCATGTATTAATAATGAGCTAATCAAAAAGCACTTGGGCTGATTGCCAGGACATTAGCACCTAGAAAGAGGAAGGGAATTAACTGTTGTCTGTTTCTGGCTCACGGAGCACGTCTGCATCTGTCAGGGCCTCCAGTGGTTTATTGTTTTTAGTTGAACTCCCACAATTAGCTAATTTTGTTTTGAAAGTTAATGTGTTAAGTGTTTCCCTGTGTAGTGCTGAAGTGTTTTAAATCCACTGTTTATCAACAACAAGCAGCAAGATGGGAGTTGTCTGGCTGAAATTCTTAGTTGGACACACACACACAAACACACTCGCTGACACACACCTATCCATAAATTGAAGTGTCATTTGTAAAGGTACAAGAGTATTTCTCCGGGGAAATCTAAAGAAAGAAAGTGATAGCGTGACATCTCTCGCAAAATGTCATTTTGTCGCTACAAGCAACCTGTTGAAGAATGTCTGAAAACATGCTTCCTATTAATATGCCACCTCTTTCAAACAGGTTAAGATCATTGTGAGTGTGCAGCCATAACACAGGTAGAAATTACGTTTACTGCTCACTACTGCATCTGAACAGAAAGCACAGTCTTACTCACAGTGCACTTTGTGTTTTGTTCTTGAGACACTGTTATTTTGGTAATATATTCCCTTATATTTACTCATGCTGTTGTGCTCCATTTCACATAAGCTGCGTATGCCAGCAGCCAGCTCAGAGTATATTTCATAACAAGTAGTCTGCTGGTTGGATCATAGATCTGCATTAAGGGATCAGAGTGGGACTGGAAGTAATTCATAGATGATGCTAAGCTTTAAGTGTCTGGTCTCAGGAAGTTTGTAAAAAAAAACAACAACAACAAAAAAAGCATAAAAAGCTTTTTTTTAATGAAATATTGTACAATAAAATCCATAACAACTATAGCTTATTAAAAAATAAACACAGTCTAGACTCCAACACCAGTAGATGAGGAAGTGTTAAACTAAATAACTTACTTAAACTTACATACAAGGGAGTTAGAAGTAATGAAATCCTCTGGCCTCTCAAAGAGATTTGTTTTGATCTGAAGTCGGTTGATCCCAGTTAGCAACACTTTGTGATCAAAAAAGACGAGAAGTCAAACGAAGGTGATACGGCTTCCTGGTCTTGGTCGTAACTCCTGGTCTTTTAAACTCCTTTAAAACAATAAAAAACAATTCGTTTTGGAAGCAGTGATGTTGCCTATGGATACTTGACAATAAAGCTTGAACAAAATTTACAGTTCCAGAAAGTTAAAAACAAAATGCCACTGTAAATACTTCAGCATATTACAGCTAACAGCAGTCCAACAACACACTTTAAATATATCTTTCACATCTATCAAAAAAGTCATATTTTGTATATTTATAACCAGCACTGACTGACAATAGCTTTTCAATTATTCTTAATTGTGTACTTGGCTCTTTACTACAATGCTCAACCCAGTAAAAGTACCACACTTTCCACTTCTTGAAGGTTTTCGAAGTGTCTGCTGATTGATGGGACACGGTCTTTGCAATACCAATATGGATATGATTATTCATATTCATATAAGGTTGACAGATACAAATAACAGCGTTGTGCAGTGTAACAATAAGTCTATACTCTCTGTGATTGCTGCAACCCTTGATCTGTTTGGATTTAATTTATAGTGCAGAAGTTGTTTTGTTCTCTTTGATTAGATTAACTACAGCAATGACTTGCCCACATTTAAGAGACCAATAACTTTTACACAGTCAAAGGCTTTAACTTTAACTGCCAGGGTGTCAACATTTAAATCCTTAACATGTTCTCTTTTTTCATTTAAAAACTACTTAAAGGTTGAAAGCAGTTGGCTTGTTTTAATGGTGTGCACCACAAACGAATACAAGTATGAATAGAAAATGCATGGCACCACCGTTTTCCTGTAGATGCACCAGTATTCTAGAGTAAGGCTATATTGCTGATGCTGTTTTGCTATGATATTGGGATATCATTTGAATCCTGAATCCTGAGCTTTGTGTTTTTGAATGCGGTGTAAGCAGGATCAATGCCATTCAAAAACAAGCATTTACTCTCTGAGCTGGTGAGTGCCACTGATTTGTTTTCTGGCAAAATGCTGTGAGGAAAGAAACAATGCATGAAGGCCTCTATTCAAAGGCAACCACATCATCAGTTGTGAGGCAAAACAAAAAATTGTGGAAAGAATAAAAATGACATTTGCAATTTTTTAACTGGTTAGATTAAGCCGTCTTTAATACTTTTTAACGAAATAAAAATCTGCGAATCATAGAACTTTTTTTTTTATTGGCACTTCTTAGCAGGCTGTGTCAAAGCTTTTTGGTTCGGTTATAAAATTCCTCACAGTGTGGATTCTGCAATCAAGCTGGACCACCTACTGATCCATGCTAGGGGAGTACATTCAGATCTGAGAGTAGATGCAGATGGTGACAAACTGGCATCATCTTGCATGAAAGAGCTAGATCTGTCAAATGGTTGAGGTGTGATGGAAAACATTGTTTGGCTATGATTCCATTGTGTCTTCTAATGAGATTTCAAAAACTTCCAAGCACAAACAGAATCCCTTTTTTGCTTCGTCTTCTTGTTTCTTTTGATAAAGGAAACCAAAGGAACAAGATCAAGCCTTTGGTGGTACTGATGTTACTAAGGAGTTGATTTGTATATCAAAACTGCCAATTTGGCTGATCCTTGAAGTATTCCTTAAGCTGAAATGGGTTTTTTTTAATTTCTCAAAGATTTTGCAGCTTGGTAAATGCACTTTAGTTAGTATGTATCATTTTTCCACTACAACTGAGCACTCAAAGCACCACAAGCCTCATTTATCCATTCACACACATTCAATTCCCACTTAGTAGGAAAACATGCTCTGCCTGCACAACCACCCAAATATGTAATGATGATATCAAAATACATGAGGAAAATATACACATATATAAACATGCAAGCTCATATTCCCAGATCCACTGGGAAATTGATGCTTTCTGCGCCACTTGTTTTGTGGGGCGTTTAAAGTCTTTGTTCTCAGCTTTGAAGCAACCACTCTCAAAGCAATGACTTTGAGATTTAAAATGTGTTTGTGGAGTTAATCAGTGTATCAGCCCTCATTTAAGCCTAAACAACACTCACTATCTATACACAAACGTTTAAGTAAAGTAGTAATCAAATCCAGCACGGACTACCAACATTGTAGCTTCTCGCAAACAAAACTGGCATCTCCCATTGTTCCATTAGTAATTGCAGTATGGGCAATTTAATTTCAGTCTGAATTATATACGGCTAAAGATATTGGAAACAAAATTCCTAAGCACAAAATATTTTTGTGTAGTAGCTGGCACATTGTTCATAGAGGAAATCTGTGATCTTGTCCGTGTCCTTGGTAGCTTCCCCATTCTATTCAGCTGTGAAGAAGGATTTTCTTATTTTTATTTATTCTTATTTCTTTATTTTTTGCTTTCACAATTTGTTACTTTAAGAAAGTCCATGAATACTGTGTGTACACATGAGCCTGAAATAAAATTCACACACCAATGAATGTCCAGTTAGATTACACACTAAAGGGATGTTTATACATGTTCATTTGTACATTAATGAAATCAGCAGCAGTTACCTACACTGCTACGCACGTGCATTCCTGTGTGTTCATGCTACACATATATGGTCAATTATTCCTAGTATTACTGCTGGTCAAAAACTTGGATAAAGCAGTAAATAATCAATTTGGACATACAACTCAATAATATCCATCTAAATTCCTTCTGCGTCATCTTAATCAACGTGTAGATGTGTCGTAATCCAGCAGAAGCCAAGTGTAGGGCACAGAGATAATATTTAAAAAAAGAATTACAAAAGTGCACATAACCGCCAAACAAAGTAGTTAAAAAAAATCAGGCACAAGAAGCGCGCCACGAGAACACAGGGGATGTAAGCACTGTCTGGCAAAGGCAAGGGGGAACGTAGGATTAGATATAGCTTGCTAGGATTGGGTTGTACTTCTCTTTGCCTTCAGAACTGCCTTGAGGCTTCATGGCATAGATTCAACAACATTCTGCAAACATTCCTCAGAGATTTTAGTCCATATTGACGTATTGATAGCATCACACAGTTGCTGCAGATTTGTTGGCTGCACATCCATGATGCGACTCTTCTGTTCTTCCACATCCCAAAGGTGCTCTATTGGATAAAGATCCGATGACTGTATAGTGAGCTTATTGTCATGTTCAAAAAGAACAGTTTGAGATGGTCTGAGTTTTGTGACATGGGACACTATCCTGCTGGAAGCAGCCATCAGAAGATGGGTACACTGTGTTTATAAAGGCATGAGCATGGACACCAACAATATTCAGGTAGACTGTGGTGCTTAAATGATGCTTGGTTAGGGGCACACAGTGTTCTAAGAAAATATCCCCTACATCATTACACCACCACTATCAGCCTGAACTGATGGCAGGCAGAATGCATCTATGCTGCCATGTTGTTTGTGCCAAATTCAGCAGCCTTGCCATCCTACTCTGACATTTGGCATCAACAAGGCATTATCACCCAGAGAACTGCTGCTCACTGGATATTTACTTTTCTAGACCATTATCTATAAACCCTAGACATGGTTGTGTAGGGAAACCCCAGCAGATCAGCAGTTTCTGAAACACTCAGACCGAACTGTGTACTTTGAATCATGCCACGTTCAAAGTCACTTCGTCACTTCTCTTTCCTATTCTGATGCTCGGTTTGAGCTTCAACATTTGAAAAATGCCACGAAAAAGCAAAACGAATAAGTGGACCATGACCCGATGCGTAGACTATAAAGTCTAAAAAAGTCTAAACAAAAGACATGCATTAACATTACTACACAAACTTTGCCTTTTCTTTCTTTCCTGTCTTTTCCAGCATTACTTTCTTTCCCATTTAATAAAACATTTTTTCCTTCTTAGCGCTCTCTTTCTTTCATATACAAGCCTGCTTTCAAAGTGGATCGACCCTTTGACTTCCTCTTGCTGAGCTGGAAGACTTGTATTGGCCATCGTGTTTAATTACAACAAAAGAAATAAGATGCATTGGGCTCATGTCACAGCATGATGAAGATGAAAAGAACATGACTTTCAATCAGGAAATGAACATCGCATTGGCTTTCTCGCCGTGCTTTGTTCAGTAATGACTCTTCTTTGAGATTGCGGCCATGTAAACAAACATAACTACAAACAGCAGCATTTACATGATAAATGTGTTATACACCGTTTACTGCCTATGAGGTCACATGCCAAATGGGATTTTCAATTTCATTTATTGTAGCCACAGTATCTGGTATTTTGGGACTCTGTGCTTTGGTGTGTTTGTGTGAGACAGGAAACAATTCAATTTGATGACTGATGCACTGTCTGTGTATCTAACCATCTGTCTGTCTGGAAGGACTTCTTCATTCACTTTTGTAAATTCCTACGGTGATGTTGCACCCAGTGTTTGGGGCACACAGAGCCATCTAGGCGATGAGACTGTCAGTACGCATCACCAAGCAACCTGCCAAAAAACAACTGAAATCAAAAGCGATCCGAAAGGTCTGATATTACGGTCACTGTGTTTTGCTAGTGACAGTTGGAGAATACACATAAGCAATTTCTCAATCTAATTTTCTCTTTATCCAAATAACACAAAACATAAATCCTCCTGCAAACACTCACATCTAGGTGTGCCACCTGCACTCCTCCTTTCCCTTGCCGCTCTTCTCTAATCCACTTGAATGTAGCTGGATATTAGATTAGAAAGTTATAGATGTGATTATTCATCCCTGGGCGCAGCCATCTATTCGCTGATTAAAACATGAACTGGGGGCCATTATGTAACTGCTTAAAGAGATTATACAGAGTCACCCTCATGGGGGCTTGCTCTCAATTGTAACATACAATTGAAACAGCACAGGCTACGGCACTCATGAGAGCATGTTTGCTATACCTCTATAGCTATAGAGATGAAGTGCAAGAGTCGCACGGAGCTTATTGCAATTTTAAGTTTTTTCAAGGAATTGAGTTTCTCCTCCAGTGTCTTCAATTAATGAGGTAGAAACTGTCAAGCAGTTGCCATGGGTTGGTTTTTGGAAAAGGATTTTTATAAAAGACACCCCCTTGTTTTCTGTAGCCTATTATATTATGACAGAAAACAAGTGAACACCATGCTCTACCCGGGAAAAACTAGACTGGTTGAAAGATGAAAGTCCACAGTCAATATTACCACTCAAACTGAAATGTTCACAAGCTGCATGCTGGCTGTTGGCTGCTCATCACGAAACCTTTGCACCTGGTGAAAAGAGAAGAACCTCAAATTTTATTTTTCTAAATCCCAACCATCACTTTCTGTTTACACATTTACCATGAATACAAATTTACCATAAACCTTCATGCAAACACTCTCACGCACACGATATGTAAACCGGCACAGAGGATCAAAGATTGGGCTCTTATTCTGCATGTATATGGAGTAAAAACTTTTGCATGCTACTTCATGCTCATTAATAGCATGAAGCATGAAGTGAGCTCAAAGAATTGTCAATTTCATAAATTTTCAAAAGACCAAGACAGAGATAAAGAATCTCATCACCTCTACCCCAATTCAAATGTCAGGAAAGTTTTGGGGGAGGGATTTTGAATGTTAAGCCACAAGATGTTTGTGAAGGTTCTCAGTCATCCAGGTCATCGTAGTCAAAGGAGCTTGCAAAGAAAAGCGTCTGGACTTCTTTAAGTTGCTTGAAGACGTTTCACCTCTCATCCGAGAAGCTTCTTCAGTTCTAAGGTCAAATGGCAGAGAGTCCCAGATTTAAACCCAGTGGGAGTTTCCCCCCACAGAGGGACAAAAGGACCCCCTGATGATCCTCTAATCACATGAGCCAAGGTGTGAAAACGGGTGTGGGTCCCAATCAGCCAGGGTTTCGGGTGAGCTCATTGTGAAATCTGGCCCCACCTTATCATGCGATTTCCAGAGGTCAGATGGTCCTCCTTCGAGGATGCCAATGTTCACATTTTGGACAGAGAGGACAGATGGTTTCAAAGAGGAGTGAAAGAAGCCATCTATGTCCACTGTGAGCGACCATCTTTGAACAGAGGCGGTGGTTTACGACACCAACTGTCTGCAGTCAATCCAGTTTTGAGTTCCCTCCCCAGACGCCTTAACGTACACTCACATCCTGGGCCATCTGACCTCTGGAAATCGCATGATAAGGTGGGGCCAGATTTCACAATGAGCTCACCCGAAACCCTGGCTGATTGGGACCCACACCCGTTTTCACACCTTGGCTCATGTGGTTAGAGGATCATCAGGGGGTCCTTTTCTCCCTCTGTGGGGGGATATTCCCACTGGGTTTAAATCTGGGACTCTCCGCCATTTGACCTCAGAACTGAAAAAGCTTCTCAGATGAGAGGTGAAACGTCTTCAAGCAACTTAAAGAAGTCCAGACGCTTTTCTTTGCAAGCTCCATTAAGCCACAAGACGACCAATCACTTTCACTCTACATGAAACTGCAGCCAGTAGCTCGCAATGGAGACTAGAAACCACCGACTATGAAAAAGTAACACTGACTAAACACCAGTAGCATTTGTTGATTGTTTTCTCTGTGCACAAATATAAAGACCTCAAGTTGTTGTTTTACAGGGACCATTTTGTAGTCTTCTTTAGTTGCCAGGCAACCTTTATAGGGACAACAAGACACTAAGGAGTTACTGCATTTGGCCAGATATGAGTCTTATCAATCTGTTCATCTAACTCTCAGCAGCAAAAGCAATTAAGTAGCCGCTAAAAGGGGAACCTTTCTTCTTTAAGAACCATGAAAAAATATAGACTGAAAATGCCTGGTACTAATTAGAAAGTCGCACATATCAGTATACAACACTAAAAGCAGTACTGATGTTAAAAACAGATTGTTTTTTAAGGCTCTACGTGGTAAAGCACCTTTCTTTGAGCCTCTTCTCTGGATTATCAAGATATCATCTCCAGTCTTCCTCAGCGCTGTCTCCCGCTCTCATTATCGGAGCCGCTTTGATGCTGTGGGTTACAGGCGCAGGCAACCAATGGGAAATGTCTTCAACTTTCTAGACACAGTGTCGTTAGTTCAGTAATGATGAAAAACATGAATATAGTGATGTTGGATTGTCTTTGATGATCCTCTCATTCAAAGAAAAAAAAAAGAGACAGGGACAATGCGACAAAGTCCTGTAGGAGCTACAGATTTAGGCCCTGAGGCTGACAGGGCGTGCACGCACACACACACACACACGCATGCATGCACACATACAGTCTTAATTCTTACATCTTGATGTTGATGAGTGAGTATAGGGGTGGGATTTAATAAGTTTTCTTCGTCCCACTCCTTTTTCAGGCAAGTTTTGTTTTTTGTTTTGTGTATTTTATGTTCAATATAGGTATTTGTTGTGCCTGAAAATGAATAAATAAATGAATGAAATGAAATGAAAAATGAATCTTAAGTGGAAGAGTTATTCACAAAGTGAAATAACAGTCACAAAATTTAGTACAAGCAGCAATCTGGGACATTTGTTATATCAGTTGCATCTAATTAAGTTAAAAGTAAAAGTGGCTGCAACAAATTAAATCAGGTTTTTCATTTAAAAAAACTGAAACCTTCAGTATGGTCCAAATATTCACAGCCTGTAAGACAAGCTGACATGATTGAGCCTTGTTTAAATCAAACACGGTTGTTGCTGCGCCCCCTATTGGAGAAATACTAACTGCAAATTATAATTATTATTATTTGTTTGTGCTTCCTGAAAATGGGGTCCTGAGTCAATTTATCTTGTCTGTGACAGACTAAAACTTAAAATCAAAAATCCATATGAGTTTGAGAAAACCTCATCTCAATAGGATTATATTTGTTTTTTGTTTTTTTTGGAAAGTATGGGGAAAAAAGAGGGCTGTATCAATTCTTAAACTTTGTCGTTAAAGCCAAAATGATTAAATATCCAGTATGGGCAAGGCTGACATCACAATGCTTTCAACTTGACTTGAAGGAATCCAATAATACCTCTTTTTTTAAAAACAAAAACCACTTGGATTTATGGTACACGCACCTTCATCTTCACGCAGTGGTGGCACTAGAGGGGCAGAAATGTGGTCAAAAGAATGAGGGAAATCAAAACATATACTGCTGGTGGCCTCCATGTTTTCATGAATAAATCTGAGAGAACGTAGCTCCAAAGGAAATTTTGAGGAAGAGGCAAATGTTACCAGATTTACTGAGATGCTGCCAAAACTGCCGTAATACTCTCCTTACACATTTAAGCCACTGGCAGACTATGAGTATACAAAATATGAATGTGTTGTACGGCCACATGGAACTGTGAGAATCCCTTTCCCATTGACTGTTGCTGGGGTAAGTCCCGATCCATATCTAAGTGTGCCATATGTTTCTTGGGTAACTTATTGCTTTCCCATTCCCAATAAAGTGGCAGAATAAAAAGGCTTTTACAGGTCCCTGTGGGTAGCAGCTACTTCCACTGGTAGTCACTGAGCTGCAGGGCTGCTGTGGTGACAAATGGCACCAAGCGCATATTTTACTATTTCCATTTACAATGCATGATCCAGGCTGTGCTGCTCAAATGACTGCACAGCAACACTGTCGAGAGTTATGGTAGCTGTAAGTGTGTGTGTGTGTGTGCGTGCTGGAAACACACATACTGATATGTGTGTAGAGTTTATTTTGAGTCTGTTAGTGACTTAAGCATTTTTCCTCCTTATTATTCAGCTACTTTAAGGTGACACTGGTTACATATAGTGCTTAAAGATGCACATGATACCTGGTTGTACTTTTGACAAAATGGAATAAGAATCTAGATGTAGCCTTGTAAAAAGTTTTGACACTTAAGTCCGCAAATGTAGAACTATTAAAGGATTGCAGTGCAAAATTCAAGTGGTTATTGCTACTGCATAATTTTATTTGAAAGTTCATTATTCTCTAGCACATCTATGGGAAGTGGCACTGAAGGAGTTCTCCTTTTAAGGTGAACGGTCTCTCATTTTGCTTTTAATAAAATCTTACATTCAGGCATTCATTTTTGAATAAATTCCTGTGCTCGTCTCTATGGCAAGTGATCACTTATTTCTAGTAGTCTGCTTTAAGATGATGCACATCACGAAGAAGTGGATGTCCAGTAGTTCAAAAAGCAACTGAGTCCGAGGGTCACAACAACACTTGGATTTATGGTACACGCACCTGGCACTAGAGGGGCAGAAATGTGGTCAAAAGAATGAGGGAAAAGCGAACAGTCACAGGCACAATCAGTTATTCCTTGCGAATATCAAATAATCCATCTATTCTGTTTAACCCAATAGCAATAAAAGAAGCTGTTGTTGAATTATACCTCTCACTGATATGTCTTCATGCAGGTCCAACGGACGTGGCCGTCAGGGGGCAGGCATTAGTCGGTAAACTAAGCTCTCGAGAAACCCTATCCTTGCTTTGCTCCACACAGAGATTTTGAAGGCGCACAAACTCGTACACGTGCAATCATTAGATGGTCAATAAAAAAATCCAAGAAAGTAAAGAAAAAAGTTAAACTACTCCCTCTCTCCTAAATTTTAGCATCTAGGAGGAAATACAAGGTTCTTTAAAGTCTGTTCACTGTCTTTAGAGTGAAAGAACGCACCTGCCACGAGCACAACACTGTTCAGACGTGTCATTAAAAGTGAAACGCGTGAGCTGAGATTTTATCTGCATTTCGTATTTTCGTGTGTACGTTCACGAAAGACAGGGAAAGGGAAGCAAAGAAGAGAAGAGAGGGAGAAACATGGTCTCGCATGGTAGCCAGAGGGCGGTGGCATTTCTCTCTGCGTAAACAGAGACGGTGGAGAAGGAGAGAACGCACGGAGAGAGCTTAGTGGCAAGGCAGCAGTGCCGCTGACACGAGTGAAGGGAGCCCGTGGCTGTTTCCACCTCTGCTATCACAGCTCGCCCCGCGCCTTTTGAGACGGACTTAGACATCGGGACTAGAAGTTACACACCAGCCGCTTTGGTCTTGGACACGTCTGATCAACCAGCAGATCCTGTTGTGGAGGACGTGTTGGGGGGTGGGTTCTCGTTTCACCCACCGTGGACGGAGGAGTTTATGTGTATTACGCGTTGCCTGTAATGGGTAAAAGTGGACAGAGAAGTGGAATAGTACTCGGGAGCTCCAGCCTGGTGAGAATGAGCGCCACGCCGAGGATCCTGATTGTCCTGGTGCTAATACACGCAGGAGTCGCTCAAGGTAAGGCGTGAGAGCGCGTCTTCTGTCAAGCGCTTTAATTACACCTTGCACGTTTGAAAGTGATGGGCCTTCTCCTTCACTGCCGAGGTGCGTTTAAGTGGTATGGGCGGCATGTCAATTAGTAGACCCAGAGAAGTATCCCCTCAACAAGGAGATATACTTTTTTTTGGCCATATTTCCATTTAAATTGACTTAGAGTAGAAGACTAGCTTAGTATATGGTCAGCATCTTAATGTGTAAACTGTGTATGCGCATTTTCTTGGCCGCTTGAAGTGTGCTGAAAAGCAGCTAAACTCACAGCCCACTTTTTTTTCTTCCCAGGGAAATACGACTAATAGGCTAATTAATCCGGGAAGACCGAAAACGATAGCCTGCTGTGTAGAAAAACGACTTAAAATTAGACTTAATACACAGAGAAACGTGCACTTGACCCACTATTGAGAACCAGATAAATAGGAATATAATTGCAAAACTCGCGAGCAGTATCGTGGGACCTCGCGGGCAGAACAGAATATTGCGGGGATTTTCTGCCAGTTCTGTTTCAGTTCTGAGCGGACAAATGAACTATGCGCAGATGCAGTTACATTAATGTGAAAACACCGTGAAGGGCAGGCAGGGCTGGAGAATCTCTGATTGGGCGACTAGTGCATTAATTGCGCAGTACTTCGTTAAAATTAACGAAGGTCCATTGCTCCGATTGAAAGACCGATCAGAAGTCACGAACACTGCGCCGCCAGAAGGTTAAAGGCAATTACAGTCTTATGGATCTCATAACGCAATCGGAAGGAGGCAGAAGGAATGGGCTGAAAGTGAGGACTGTAATACAGCCCAGCAGGATTAAGCAGAATCCAAAGATAGCGCAAACACATAATGTAAAGATGTTTCGGTGCTGAGTATTAGAGCCGTTACTTACTATACGCCCTAGTGAAGCATAACGGGGATATTAAAGTGATATTTCTGAAGAGTGAGAAGCAACCACCCACTATGGCCGGTGTTTGTGGGGAATGTCGCGGGTCATACACTGCAAGCAGCCCAACTTTTAACCGGATGCTCTCCTGGATAGGATTTTTTTTTTAAATTTATCATGAACCATGTGGGATTCGTGAAAATGCTGAAACCAGACGCATCTTTCCAGCTTTCACATTCTTATTGACCTTCTCAGGGAGAACTTGTGCCCTGTTAATGTTCCTCCAAAAGAATTAATGCCCAGCCCCGGTGCTGTTTTACGACACAGCTTTATTCACCACCACCTTTTTAAAAGCTGACCTTCTTAAAGCCACTCTTGCTCGATGTTTGTCTTCTATTTAGCTATGACCCTATAGTTTCTTATAAAGAATTCACGCAAAGCTTCAGCCTCTGCCATAAAACTAATAATTCCACTTGAAAAACTTCTAGAGTATTCCCTAGAGTAACTGTCATATGCTACACAAGGATGTAGTGCATACATTAGTATTGACATTACAGATTAGCCTCAGGTTTTTGTGCCGAATCTGGGTAGTAATTGGACATGATGTTGTTGCCACCTTTCTCTCATTGCCCTGGGGAACAGCTTTTCAGTAACTGCCGCTAACATTCATTATAACCGTTCTCCATTGGTTTACTGTTAAATCGATACATTTCAATTTAGGGGACACGATTTGAGCAGGGTTTCACCAACCTTTGATAAATTGCACATCGGTGCCAATACGCGGCTCAATTTAACTTTCATTGTAAAATCTGATAATTGGAAGCTTAAACTGTTGATGCGTTTTAAGGGAGAAGAAACTTGTATATTTTCACAGTCCTGAAAAGTGTCGTTTTTCTCGCATTCTGCCCTCATTTAAAAGAAAAAAAAATCTTTTGAATCCTCTGCTTCTCCTCTTCCGCATCCATTTGGCGTAGCTGTTATGTGTGTGTTTTTTCTGTCACTGTTCACAACCAACTTGGCTCGTGTCTCTGAAGTCGTTTCCTTGTGTGAGAGGAGTCACTTCATTAGCTGTTCTATTGAATGGGGTAAAACACACAAACACAACTTAACTGAAGGGGGGGGGGGGGGTCTTTGTGTACCTAGCTGATCCTGTCTGTGGATCAGTGGGAGAGAACCTCCTTCAAATCCCAAACATCGTTCCGTGTACATGGAACACAAAAATACATCCAGTTGTTCTAACCAGATTATTCTTCCGTCCATTGCAGCTCATGCATCATTGAATGTCTTCGGGCCAGCTGTTGGCCTCTAGTTTGTACTCCACAGTGGAATATGTGGTTTTTGGCGAGTTTAATAGCAGAGTTTGTTTTTGAAGTCATGACTAACGATGTTCAGGATGATGGTGTTTGTGGGAATGATGCTGGCGCTGCTTTTGATTCAAATCTGATCGTAATGAATCACAAAGGTTTCTCAAATAGAGGGAAGCTGTTTTGTTTTCTTTTTTCTTTTTTTAAATCCATTTTGAGTACACTTATTTCACACAAAGGGTTCAAGCCAAGTTATTTTACTTCACATTTAGTTCTCCCTTAAGCTTTTAATTATGAACCTTTGATTTATTCATTCATTTTTTAGCTCTCAGTCATTTAATCTGGCCTGCAGACGTCTCTCCTAGCTGTGCAGCACGGTAGAAAGTGTATTGGGCTGTGGAGAAGTCTCTCATACACAAAGGCGCTTGTGCACACACTGACATGTGCACATACAGTACAATCAGAGGAGAGTGTTAGTTGAAATCCTCTCATGCCAGCTTGAGTGCAAGTAGTTGTGCCTTTTAAAGCCATTAGCTAAGCCCCCTTACATTTTGATCTGGAATGAATGGATGTCAAGATTGCTGCACAAAGTCTCAGAAGTCCACTTTTAAAAAAAACCCACGATGACTCAGGTGCTGTGTAGCTAGGTTCTACAATTCAACTTTTCGTGCATTTGTGTGGCAGCTTGTTGTGTTACAGCTTACACGTTTCTTTAAACTGAACATTCAGATCTATTTCAGGATGCTTTCTCACTTCGTTTAAAGCTGTGCTCTATAGCTACAGAGAACTGTTGGTGTGTAGTTGCATATGTATGTGAATGTGTTGGTACAGAACTGTAAAGTTGTGCATTCATAAACTTGGCAGGTTGGGGACGGTTTCAGAGAACTCCTGTGGAGTGTGTGTGTGTTTGCGCGTTTGTGCGAACTTGGCACTGTCATAGAGTTCCGAGCTCATGTGGCGTTTCATTGCATGTGTGTGTGCACATTCGGCATTATAATATTGCCAGGGCTCCCATGCTGTCTCCCATTATGCTATGTCCCTGTCCTATGGTGTAGTGCCGCCATCCAGGGTTCAGTGCTTGTAGGGGGGCAGCTGGGAATTATTGGAACTAAATAGGCCACTTTGATTGGCTGTGCTGCTCAAGCCAGCGCTGTGCAATTGGTTGAGCAGATTCTGCGTGGTAAATATGATGGCGTTTCTGCATCAGAGGGTGTGAGAGAGAGATGGAGGGAGATAAAGTGAGAAAGCGAAAGGATGAATGGATGAGGAAGGGAGATCTCTCTGGGTGGTTTGTACTAGCTTTGATCACTCCACTAGGACTGGACAAGCTCACTGACTGTCACACTTACTGCCATATGCAGACACACACACACACACACACACACACACACACACACACACACACACACAGAGAAAGATTTTTTTTTTCAGTCAGACAGTGCAGCATTCTGTTTGCTTTCTGTGTGTGTTGTGTGTGTGAGCATACTCTATGTGCATGGCTTGTGTGCGCGGACAGGCGTTCATGGGAGTGTGTGAAAGGAAGTCTTTGACTGTGTCTGGGGTTGTTTTGTATCGAAGACCCTCCTGCTGCTAGCAGTAGCCTAGTGATGGCAGATTTCCCTTGCTCTCTCTGCCTTTTTCTTTAAAAAAAAAATTTAAAAAAATCTTATCCTTGCTTACTCATCCGTGTGTTTCATAGACTCTCTCTTTAAGTGTGACCAGTGATGAGACTTTTTTTTTTTTTACCACCCACCTTTTCTCTATCTCTATCCTTTCAGTCAGTGTCTTCTGTTAGTTGCTGAATGGGTTTTCCTCACCTTTTTTTCCCTGCTTCCCTGTGGGCCATGGCTGCTCATCTATTCACTGAATACATTTTATGTTGCACTGTGAAAATGCCGTCCACCTTCAGTACATCAACACATAGCAATTACAGCTCAACCTATTTCGAGAATCAAGAGCCCGAACTCGAGTTGTTTGTGTAGCAGCAGAGAACTTTGCAGGCGTGTTTTTCTTTGAGGAAAGAAGACAAGAAATCCTTCTTTCTGAAGAAGTGCGGTTTTCAAAAGGCTGTGTCGACAAACTGCGTCACGCCAGACACCACTTGCACCATTTAGTATCTTACTCTCCGCAGGGGAAAACCCAGGATGGAACATAAGAATGCATCCCTGTGTGTGCGCGCTTGTGTTCTGCTGTGTGCATTTGTGTCTCTGTGAACGTGCATGTTTACTAGAGAGAGAGAGAGCCTGAGCTAGAGAAAAGACGAAAAAGAGAAAGCAAAATATTCTGAAACCGATTCCCAGCGTCTCCCGCTGTTAGGCCTAATTCCTTCTAGAGTTTCATGTAAAGATCTGGAATTATGAATTTTTCATGGTCTGAGAAACCTAAGGCCTCATTTGGTGCTCTCATTTCCAGGCTTTTTGTTTTTGTTAGCTGCGTCTGTGCCCGTGTGCGTGTCTCTGTGTGTAGGGTGGTTGTACTGAGAAAACGCCGTTTGTTCTCAATCAATGGCCTACTATATAGTTCCCGTTGGTCCCATGGAATCCTGCACTCAGGAAAATGATAACCCTGTTTGACTGTTTTATCTTTAAAATTTGTTAATTATGCTCCACCAGCAAGGGAAAAAATGCATTCAGAAACGGTATGAAAATTAGCTGCACATGGGCAGATCGGGTTGAGTTGTAAAAAAACAACAAAAAAGCGAATGACCTTTTGTAAAGAAACATCCAATAGAATTTGTTTTCTAAGGCTAAAAAAAGGTCATTTGTGATTAAATTGCTGCTTATGAAACTCTGCATTTCTGATCCCAGTAGTAAACAGTTGGACTTGGTGAATCCCTGCCACTCAGTGCCGGGCCACAGATTTTTGTGCTGTTGTCCATGTCTCGGCTCTTCCCTCTTGTCATATGTCCCCATTTCTCCTATTCTCTGTCCTGTTTTTCTTCTTTCCCATCTGCTACCTCTGACATGCTGTTTGCCTTGTAAATCTTTGTCATTTTTTATTATTTTGTTCCCCTGCTGCTGCCGTCTCTCACCACTCAGCGTCTTTCTCTACTTAGATTTACGCTGTTTAATTAGAGTGTAGCCAAAACACTGGACATATTGTTGTGCTTCCGAACGGGGCCCACAAGCAGCAGGACATTTTGTATTTTTTGTGTGTGTGTGGTCACAGAAACTCATCTATCTGGCAGAGAGAGGGAGAGAGAGTTTGCCTACACATTGACACACACACACACACACACACACACACACACACACACACACACACACACACAAACGCCTTCTCCTACGGGTCCAGTACAGATAAATGGAATTGAAAGGAAGGAACGAGACAGGTAGAGAAATGGAGCTCCACACTATGCCAGCTGCTCTTCATTGAAATCTCACCCTGAATCTCTTTGTTTTAAGGCCTTGCCTGTGTCTGCAGCCGCCAGCCGAGGCTTTTCATGGTCTATATATTCTTTTTATTTGATACTGTAAAACCTCCAGTAAATAGCACGGGTTGGTTTATTTGCTTCAGAAACAACAAGCAGCAAGCTTCACTTATTGGAGACAAGCGATTATAGGACACCTTTGTTTCATCTTCCTGTGGGGGGGCTGGACCCAACAACTTCTGCCTCTTCAGCTTAATCCCTCGCCCCCTCCCGTGTCTGTCTTTGACACTTTGTTTGGATTCATGCCAAAGCTACAGTCTGCTCCGTCTCCAGATTTTATTTTTTATTTTTTGCTTGCTTGGTGCACATATTAAAGACAGGCTGCACATTTAAAATGTGTGTATCTTATTATTATTATTTTTTTGAACAATATCACAGATGTTTGCAGCGCTTAAACTTTTGTGTGGCTGCATTACACAAGTGTCCCTCCTTCAAACAGGCGAATATGAGGCGAGACACTTCCACATATGTGTTGCTCTCTTTTGGAAGAACAGTTTCTCGAGGGCAGACACACGACCAGCAGATGGATGTTGGGTGTTTTGGCCGAGTGGCGTGTTTGTGTGTTGGAGCAAGAGTGTCTTATTTGTGTTGCCATGAATATGTAATTAAGCTGCCATTGAGAAAAGACGACATGCCGCGACAGGGGGTCCACGAGGCTGGGTCCCGGGTCCTTTTTGTCTCTGCTGAAAGCTTGTTATGAGCTTTGTCCTATACTGAGAGCGTGAGAGTGAGGGAGCAGAGAAGAAAGGACAAACATAGGGAAACACAGGGAAATGGAGACACGATGAAAGAGAGTGTGTTGGATTAGAGAAGGGAAGTGAAAGAACAGCATAAGAAGGTGTTCTCTTTCTTTCTTTCTTTCTTTCTTTTCTTTTTTGAGAATTTGACATTCATGCTCCTTTTTGACGGGAAACAAAGCTGCACTGTAAAAGTCCATTCAACTCTTGGTCGAGAGCGGAGAGGGAGATGGGGGGAGGAGAACAGGGAGGAGGAGGGAGCGAGTGAGCAGGCTGAGTAGTGTTTGGAAGCTGCCTGAAGGATTAGTCTCTCTCGTCTTCCTATCTTTCGCCACTACATTCTCTCTTCTCCCTTTTTGTTGCTCTCTCTCCTTCTTTCTTGCTCTCCTTCTCCCTGTCTTCTGAAAGTTTTCCTCTCTCCCTTGCTCCCTCAGTCCACCCCTTCCCCAACAGTAACTCTTTTCTTTTCCCCACTCTCCCTCTTTCTTTGCCAAAACTGCCTGGTAATCTAGTGGTCCATCTAAAGGAATATCCAAAAAACCTGAAACCATAATTACTATAATCGCCACTGCAAATTTTTACCTCCTAGGCTTACGCTTGCATTTTGCACATATCCGTGTACACAAACAAACGCGCATAGAAGCCTTTCTTGAAAGCGTACATTGTAATTCAGTAGGATGCAGTGAAAAAAAGAAAAAAGGATTTAGTGTGTGTTGTAAAACCCCCCCAAAAACCACCACTTTTGGTCAGCCATTGCTCGCTATAGATATGATGTAATTCACTGTGTTATTCCCCTTGTAGGCTTATGAAAAACAAATACATAACACACATGCACAGATAATAATGTGCACAAATGACAGCAGCTTATTCTGTTAGCATTTATTGCAGTAGGTAGAAACTTGTACACACACAAATATACTCTGTACACTAGACACCCATATGGTACTGCAAGGCCATTGACTCATTTTGGCTCCACACCAATGTAATAACAGACGTGGTATATTTTACTCTGCGGGTGACAAGATTACGTGTAAGCAGTTTACTTTGATTCATTTGAACACAGCATTCTAAGTGGCTAATGAATATGGGCAGTACTTCGCTGACAAGGCACGTTTTCTGTGTCCGGCGAGTGTGTTTGTGTGCGCGTGCAGATGAAATATCACATTGTTATATTCCAGAATTATCCATGCACACAGCATTTTTTTTCCCACCAACACCTCCCCCAGAGGAACACAGGTAGGAAGGTACTTGTAGGTGGAGAGTGGAGACAAAGGAGAGAGAATAATGACTTTACATTGTGGAAAAAAAAGAAAGTCTTGCTTTGTGAAATCTTTTGTTCATCAGGGAAAAAGGTGATCATAGAAGAGTGAGACGGGCTAGGGATCGAGGGGGGTGGGGGGGAGGCGATAGAAGGGATCACCTTTCTGACAGTTCTCTGAGAGAAACGTAATTTGATTAAACAAAACACTAAAAGTTGAAGGTCACTCTATGAAGTCTGCGTTACTTGGCTTGTTTTGAGGTTATGACTGGAGCGGCAGCTGCCACTTGGGGCTGTAGCCAATGTGGAAATAAAGTCTAGTGCCAAAATATACTGAAACATTCAAGTCTGATGACAAATATCCTAGAACAGCGCGTTGCACTTTAGCTGTTTTTAAAGTAACACAAAGAAAGGCCTTATGTCTCATATGAATAGTTTGGAAAGCCTAACTCACAGCTGAGGCCGTTAAAGATGAACAAAAATAGCCTCATTTGTTCTACAGTGTATTAGGTCATTTGTATTTAATCAAATATGGAGTCAGTTGACTTTTTTGTTTGTTTGTTTGTTTATAGGTAAATTTGTGTAGTTATGAAAATTATTTAATAAAGGATAAAAGCTTTGATGTCTTTCACGTGACTGTTGATTGACAGCTGTCAGTTGCATCTCCTCATGGCTCCTAGACTAACCACATCTTGGACTTGGAGCTTCTGAATTGGAGACATGTATTCGTGCAGTGTTTAAAAAGTTAATGTTTTCACTTGATTATACAAGACTACCAGTTACCATGTGGTTAAAGTACCCTATTCACCAGTCTATTTGTAGATTGTCACTGATTAATGTTTCTAGTGAGCTAATGTTTGATTTGGTCTGAGGAAGATGGGAGTCTGAAAAGCAACAACCCTTGGTTGTTCCTGGCTCCAAACAGAAAAGGCAGCACTGATCTGTATCAAAATTAGCTGCAGTTTAGACCAGTCAGTGATTCACTAGCTTTATGTGCAGGCTAAAGATATCAGAAATTAAGATGTAACCTACTCAGGTAGTCTAAAGAACATCTAGAGCAGGAAAATTAGAGCAAGATCAAGCAACGTCTCAGATAATGAGGCAAAATGTAACTGAAAGTTATGCTAAAGTAAGGCAACACTTCAAAGGACATAAGTGGGTGGTTTACAGTGCTGGTCTAAAATATTCCATCTTTGTGTGCCTTTTATTTCGCAATGTTAAAACTGAACAGCTAACAGTCAAACAAAATTCTGTTACCCTGCAACAGTAAATATAGTTTTTTGTTAACCAGTCTGCAATGGAACCAGCAAAGGACACACGGGTACAGGCGTGCTAGTCAAAAAGTGGCTTTTATTTTACTTTAAAAATAGATTAAAAATATATCAAAAGTTAAAAACCCAACAAAAAAAGCTACTTTAAGAAATAGGTGGGCCTGTGAAGGAAGGCATTCAAACACAACACTACTCAAAAATACTTCTGACAAATCACGACTCTAGCTTAGCAAACTCACCTTTCCGAATGAAGAGTAGGATTTTAAATTTGTTGACTTTATCAAAGTTATTTCTGTTTATTTTTTCACTTTTACTTATCGCACCAATAGCCTTTATGCTTAAAAAGCTTAAAAAAGATTCAAGGGTCAACCGTTTGCTGCCAGCCATTGAGTCAGCAGCTGGCGGAGATAATCAGATATTACTTTTTAGGAAAGGCTCTTTCCAAAGAGGCTTAAAATTAAGTGGGGTGCTGATGAGGTCAATGGGTGACGGCTTTAGTTGTTTTGAATGACTGAGAGATTAAAGATGGTGTCTCGTACAGTGTCTCAGCAACCTCAGTTGGTTTTTATTGTGGGTGCTTCACATTGTGACTCAGCAGTGCAGCTATAAAAGTAAAGACCTACTGACTTGCTTTTTGCTGTTGTTTATAGCACATTTCAGCAATGCTTTGTTTTCATTGATTTCTTCCCACACAGGCTTTGAGTGTATGTGTTCATGCATGTGTGTATGTGTCATAACTTGATGCTTGTCTACTTGTTTTTTTTAAACTCTCAGGCTTGCTGGGGTCCATTACAAGATTTAGTGATTTTTATTAACAACACAACAATCTTCTCCTTGGGTTGACCTTGAAATGTCTCATTCTCTCAATTTTATGCCCACACCCTGTGCTTAATATCGTATGCACTTTACTTGATGGCATTTCATAATTTTATCCTCACGTATTTCTGTAGTTCTATGATACAATTTCTGAAAAATACCCTTAAGACACACATTGTGCTGTCACTTACTGTCTTGAAATTTCAGTTCTAATATGAGGACACAAAACTGGCAACTCAAAGTGATGATATAACACAATTCTGGTCCTGACTAAATATTAATATTTAACTAATTTTGACAGGCTTTTTGGAGATACTGCACTGTATATTTCTGAAACTGGACAACATTTAAAAAGTCAGTGTTTTATTGTTTTAGTCAAAGATTCAGTGTTTTATTTTTTAATTGTCATTTTAGATGCTTAAAAATAATCAAAACATACGTTTTAATTAAAGGTGGGGAACATTTGGTCATGAAACAGTGCAGTGTCGCATCATTATCTGTGATCTGCGTCAAGTAGGATGAACACTGGGGCTCTCTGCCGTCATCTGACAGCTGATGTAATCTAGATGTAATTGTACACGGTCGCAGCCACCTACGCATGCTTTAGTTGAGAAAAGCTAAAATAGCTCCGCATGGAAAAAAGTCAAAAACAAATTGAACATCAGTCAATTATTTCAGTATTAAATAACACTGACGTTTACTATAGAAAGTTGCCTTTCTATAGTAAATAACTCAGTCTGAACTCTAGTTCTTCAGAACTACTTTTAACCACAAATCTATAAAAGAAATCTAATAAAAAAGTTTGTGGATTTAATGAATGACTACTGATTAATCATAAAAGGATCCAACAGCCACGATAAAGGTTTCTATTAAAATTAAAAGTATTGTTTTGAGCTGCACATCTTTTCAGTAGGCTCTTGATTTTATAATTGCTATCTTTTTTCCTTTTTCACCACTTACCAGCTCCAGTTCTTTGCTTTTATATTTGGACATTTTAGGTCAAGGAGCTGTTTATTTTTCATGCGTGGCAGATTGTTACTGTGGCTTTAGAGTCTTCATGAAGTTTGGGGGGGGCCCACACAGTCTTTGTTTCATTCTGAGCTTGCAACAAAGGCACAGATTAGCTCTCTTTTCACAGTGATAGTAGAATGGACTCTTTGGAGAACTGGCTCATATGAGCAGAAGCCACGATTTTATGAAGACTATTAAAAGGCCACAATGCGAGACAGGTGTTTCAAATCAAAGACTGCGATCCAACAAATTTGATTTGAGATAGTCCCATCCAGTCACCTCAGGCATATTTCTGCTTTTTCTTTTTTCTTTGCTCTTTTTCTTTTTCGGTTGCCATCATCATCTCATCCCCGAGGCACAGCTGGTGTAGTTGTGCAGTAACGGTTTTTCCGAACACAAACTGGCTCAGTGTCCAATGACATGTGGCTAAATCAGAGCGCCAATAATAGGAGAAAGACACAGACACAGTACACTAAGGGACAAGTGTCTCTACCCTGTTCAACACTAGCATACAAGGGGGTGTGAATGCAGGGCAGCCAACACACACACACACACTCACAGGCTCTGAACGGTTAATTTGGCAGTTAAAGTAGGAGCGTGGATAGAAACTGTGTCTCCATATGCAGTAGCAGTTGTGCTTCTGGCAGTTTTTTTACTTCCCATCACTGTCTTGGACCATGTCTGATATTTTGGCAGTTGGAGTTTGAGGAAGGCGGGAAAAGCCACCTGTACAGTTGTAACAATTCATTATATCCCCATTATCCTCACAAAATGCTCATCTCTCAGCCTAATCATCTTTGTACCAAATTGGTTGTAACTCAATGAGTTGGCTGGGGATGTATTTGGAAAACGATTTAATGTTTTGCATTTTTGTTCTCAGAATATGGCTATGCATTTTAAAAGCGCTCTTTTCTGAGTTATTGCATTAATTGCACAGTAAAAACCAAAACACGGGAGCACACATGATTATATGATGCCACAATTATTGTTGTTTCTATGTGCATCTTTTTTTTTTTTCAAGTTTTGCTGTTTTATTGCCATCAGTTACACCATCATCGCCTGCTGTTGAAATATACTGTGCATTATGGTATGTTCTGTAATCTATATATGTTGCATTTGTGCCAAAAGCGTGCATATGGGTTACTTTATCTGAGTGCATGAATGAATGTGAGGCTTATGTCATAGTGTCACAGCAGGGTTATTTCACCACATGAAAAGAACCTCCTTTTTCCTCAGCGCTCTCGTGTGTCCGTGCGTGTTCTTCTTTTACGTTGTCTTGCATCTGTCACTTCCTCACCCTCTCTCATCTTTCTCCTCTTTGGTCTGAGCCTTTTCCCTCCTCTCCTTTCTTTCTTCCTTCCTTCCTTCCTTCCTTCCTTCTTTTCTTCCTTCCTTCCTAGGGGAAGAGGAGATTTAAACTTTGAACAAAAGGCAGAAGAAGGAAAACTTTGTGGAAACATTTGAAGTGTTTTTCCCCCTTCTCTGTTCTGAGAAATGTCATCCACACCCAAGGAACAGTTTCAAAAGAAGCAGAAAGTAGCTGACTAAAGCCAGACAATGCCCACGGCTCCCTCTAGCTCATCCAAATCCTTGTATTGTAACTGTAGTTATTTGTGTTGCTTCCTCCTCTGGGTCCCTCCAGGGTTTTGGTTTATCTCCGCTCAGTGCTGAGGTCTTGTCAGAAAATGAGGACAGGGCTGCCGTTTTGGCCTCAGGTCAACTTGCAACTCGCGAAAGTTTAATTTTAGTTTGGAAATGAACTGAAACTTTCAGCTAATGACAAACTTGCCTGTTCTGAGTTGACATTTTCTTTTTCTGACTTTGTGCTGCTACCTGCAGTATTTTACAGAACTGGCTCACTAGGTTGAACAGGAAGCAGTACATGGTACAGCTCAACAGGCAGAAAGTCTTCACCTGCACTTCACAAAACACAGAACCCACAGTAGGCAGTTATGTATGTGATTATGAATAAAATGATGCTCATTTAAGTTTAATTTTCTTTAAGCAAGCACACTAGTGACTGAGGACACAGACCTTTGAGGTTTTGGATTTTTTTTGCTGTGATATTTGCCATTCAATTCTCAGCTGACAGACATTTCTGTTCCAGGATTAAAGGGGATGAGATTAGGGCTGAACGATTATGGAAAATAATCTAATTGCGATTTTTTGCCCCAATATTGCGATTGCGATGCGATATGCGATTATTTTTTAAGGTCTTTGTCTTCTGTATTATTAAACAAAGACAAGCAATACATCATATAGTATGGCCAATACTATATTACATTAATTTTAAACTGTTCTTTCCTGGAAGACAGACCTCTGTTATGATGACATGAGGTGATGCATGAATTGATGACTGACATTTTTATTTAACTTCTTCAATCACAACAGTATATTTGAACATACACAATAGTTTATTTTTAGCTTACAAACATCTGAGCATAAAGTGCTGACAAGGAACCCTGGTGTAAACATTAAAATGAAAGTCAGTACAATGTGCAGATTGCAGAAATATACATAAAAAAAATCAGTGGCTTTACCACACTCAGTTTTTCGACATCTGTGAACTACTAGACAGTCATTCAATTAAAAAATAATATTAAATAAATAAAACTAATAAATAGAAAATACACACATCTTACTGATCTCTGCAGTCAGTAACATTACACATAAAGTGCAAACATAATAGCAATTGTATAAACACACACACAAACACGCCTTTAAAGTTTAAAGGCGTGAAATTGGACGGTCTAGCCTTCTGATTAGCGTCACCGCTGTCTCGGTGGAGTTTAATAAACTCGGCCGTCTGCTTCTTGCTATCTAAAATATAACCAGACACTGGCGTAAATTCTCGACTGTCTCATACTTCTGTTTAATAAGTTTTCTGTTTGACGTTTAGTCAGCTGTGTGAAAACCAAGGAGGAACCCACCCGGGGGATTAATAAAGTTTTATTTTATCTAATCTAATAACTTTAATCTCAGCCAAACCGATTTACTCACGAACAAACAAAACACTGAAAAAAGCCCAACAATAACATTTTTAGGTTGTCTAAGTGACTTATATATTACGTTTAACCCGAGCAGCGAAACTCCGCGGTGATCTGAAAATGATGTGCCGGGAGTTGTGCCGTTCTCGGCCGCATCAGTAATCCTCGAGCTCCCGGCTAGCTGTCGAGCTGGTGGGTAGCAGACGCCTCTGAAAACGTCGAAGCACTTTTGCAAATATGGGATATCTTGATAAACCGAGCAGATATTTGATGTTTACACAACTACTTTCTCGCCTGAAAATATGTTAAAAGTTTATTTTGTGACCCAGAAAGATTAGTATGAGTAATTTTAAAACTTAGTAGCGGCCGCCATTGCTGGAAACTGGAGTTTGGCTGGGCCGCGCTATGAATTCTGGGATATGGTAGTAATTTGGACAGCCTTATAATCGCAGTATAATCGCAGCCTTTGCGGTTAGAAAATTGCACTTGATCATGTCGCGATATTATCGCAAATGCGATATATCGTTCAGCCCTAGATGAGATGTACCCGCCTTCCCAAAAATAGTTTCTTCCTCATGATGCTCTGCTACCATTTAGCCCTTTTAAGGTTTTAGTTCTAACGCTTTTTGTGTTCAAGAGGGGGTGTGTGTCTGATGAATTATTTAATGAGCACAGAGTTAAGATCACAAAATGCTGCTGAGTTTCAGACAGACTGGTGCCGTCAGGGTTTTGCAGACTATGTAGTGACCTGAGCATCAGAGAACTAGAGTTAGAATAACCTGATGCCCTAAATTAGGCCTTATTAGAGCGTGTTATATGAAATGATGTTAAGTTTCTCATGCTGTCATGCAGACATTTCCCACTTAATTAAGATAGAGCAATAGCATCAGAAGCATTAACGAGCCAACATTTATTGTTCTGAAAAAACTCCAAACTTTAACAGTGTCTGGCTGAGGTCAGCACTCTAAACCTTAAACTCTCTAATCTGTGGAAATAAACAGGTTATATTCAGCCTTTGTAGACCAAATGTTGTAACCATTTTGCCTATAGATAATCAATCAAGGCAGATTTACCATCTCCCCTTTGTCGAATCTTTTAGAATACGTTAACGCACACATGCACAAGCACACATCTCCACATTTGCGAAGACTGCTTAAGTGGACGTTTAATCATCAAAGACCTTTTCCTGTCGCTGATCCACTGAGTGGATTAAACACACACACACATCGTTCCTCGGTGTTATAAAACACACACTCTGTTGCGTGGTAGGGTATTGATTCTCAGTGTTGTTCTTGTGCTGTTGGTTAAACAAGACAGTAATAATTGAGCAACACTGTTTAGTCTGCTTATTGAACTGTGACGCGCTGACATTGATTGTTGTTTTCTACTTTAGGAATGCATTTGTGTCTCTGAGTGTTTGTATATGTGATTGTGACTTTGTGACACGTGTAGCTGTGGATGTTAAGGTGTGTGTTTGTAGTTGGCCTAGACAAAGGGAAGGATGAACTGTTTCTTTCTGAAGACTTAATGTTTAAATTTCCTTCACTAATTAGTTTTTTCTCAGTAGGTGAAAGGAAAGAGGAGGCTCGGTAAGGAGTTCAAAACAGGACAGCACAATGAATCATTTTGGCTTCACACAATTAACTGAACATGATATTGGAAATACATCCTCTGCCAATAGAATACAAAGCATATCATCACCTGTGTGTGCTGATCACGTAATCTGGATGAGTATTAATATGTTGAAAGATAAATATGCAATAGATAACAGACCATTACAGCAAAAATAAAACGCCAGGCACAGCAGAGGGCGAAGAGCTTGTCTCTGAAAGCAGATCAACGTCATCTGCTGGTTGGAAATTCTGTGGAAATACTTCATATTTAGTAATAACTAGGTATTATCTAAGAGCAAATGGGACTGAATCATATGCAAAGAGTTTATGTGGAATTGTCTCCACTGCAAAGAAACTCAAGTAACTTATTCAACAGTCTGAAAACGCACCACAAACTGCAGTATAATGAGTGCACGAAGGCCAAGAAATACAATGCAGTTGCTCACGTGAGTTGTCCGACAGCACGTCAGTGTATCCATCCTGTTGGCCAAGAGGCAGTGAAATCACCAGTCACATTCCAGTTGACCAAAGAATAATGAAGTAATGAATGCTTCAGGACAAAAACTGGACAAAAGATATTTTATCCTCTCACTGTTTTTCTTCCCCAAAGTGGGAATACTGCACTGTATGTAAAATGTCGCAGGGGAAGTAGAGGAGTATCTCCCTCTACTTAATATTTTGCCTCTAGGAGCACTTAGATTAGTTGAATAAACATATTCCTGTTTTAATTAACAGCAGTGTAGCACAATGCAAAGTGTCCTGTTGATTTTAGTTTTGTGTTAAGTGTTGGTACTTTTTTTTTTTTTTAATTTGAATGAATGTAAATTGAATTGTCCAATTTTGTCACTAATATCGACAATAATTCTCTTATTATTTTGATCAGTACTGAGATCAGAATAATGCGAAAATGCAGTGGGTAAAACAAGTAATAAAATGTAAATAGTTACTGAAGGCACCGACTGGATTTAGGACTAAAAAGACTGACGATGGTAAGAGAAAAGCAACAAAATCCAGAGACACACATGATAGGTTAACTGGTGTTTCCAAACTGGCCAAAGGTGTGTGCCTGTCTGGGTTAGCCTGCGATAGCTTGCCGACCTGTCCAGCGTGTACCCCGCCTCTCACCCTATGACACGTGGGACCAACCACAACTCTGAATTGAATAAGTGAAAGCAGGTGGAGGGATGGATCGCTGTTTTCACTGCTGTTGTATCGTGTTGTGGCTTACGGCAGAACAACATGTAGCGCTGATGAAAAGTACCTGAATGAAGCTTAAATCTTGTCATGTGATTAATTTTAAGTTCTATCCTTTAGGCTTCAAAAGAATTAATTGAGGTCTGTGCATTTCTGTTTATCACGAGAGGTTTTGATATTACACAAGGTAATGCTCTCAAATTTCAATGCCTAAAGGCCCACAATCATCCATGAATAATTCATGACAGTTCAATATTGAAATTGGTCATTTGTTTCCATGCCAAAGCTCTTTTGAAAGGCGAATTACAGAATTCTTTGGCACTCAATAATGAATCATCAAGATATTTTGATTTGACACTGAGAGCATCTAGTATTTGGTGTGTTTATCATAATGAACTGAGGCTCCGCAGCACCTCAGACATTTCAGCGCTTTCCACATCTCGGGTTCAGTAGCTGAATTGGTCTCTCTGAGACTCACAAAGGGAGATGCTTGGTCTGCATTTTCTGGTCTATCATTAAAGCTCTTCCTGGTTTTCTGAAAACACACATACACAGTCACATACATGCACATACACATTCAGGAGACTAATCCAACAATGTATGCTGCGTGTTTGCACACACTTTATCTGTCGAAGATTACGAACATACGTCTTAAATCACTGATAAGTCAATTGTTATCTTTTAAAATGAAATCCAAAATGCAAAGGATTGAAAATAAGTCGCTGTATGAAAGCTACGACTTATAAGTCCCACATGAGCATCGCACTCGTACATAATCTGGGAACGCCTTAATGTTTCAGATTTTAAATCTTAAAATCAGATCCACAGTAGCCAAAGTTAACTTTGTGGCTTGAAGCTGTAACTGGTTAACTGTGAACTGTTTGGGATGCTGCTCCAGTCTCTCGCTTCCTCATTCTCCGTCTCGTTTTCACTTTCTTTATTTCCACCATTTCAGCATTTTTTTTTCCCCTTCTCTTGCCGTAAAGGCCAGAGGCAGTGTCCCAAGGGGGAGCAGAGTATGTTTGTGCATGTGTGTGTGAGACAGCGTTCAAGAGATAGTGAATATGCAGAAGTGTCTGAGAGAGAAAGATAGTGAGACGTAGAGATGAGAAAGGGATTGTGGACCCTCTTGTCTGTGCGTGTGTGCTTGTGCGTGTACTGCCATTCCTCAGGCTCGCTAATTGGGACATCGGCCCTGTCTGTGCTTTGCACCAGCCATTTTGATATAAGCCCCACATGAGCATCGCTGTAAATCTTGATAATGGTATTAAGCTTGTCGAGCTGTTCTGGGACTCTGGCCTGCAGTGCGTGCATGCATGCATACACACACTCAAAGCCACATACACTAGCAGAGGGTGGTGTGGGCACTGCTTATTTATGTAGGGAAAACCCACATGTGCATATACGCTGTAGCTGAAGCTCTGCCCGTTACTGTAGCAAAGACAGACCTCTGTGGCACTTAAAACTGCTTATTACCCCTCCCATAAATATATTTCAGAGATCTTTGGGGAGACAAAGGCTCTATGCACAATCAAAGTGACAGTGCTTTATGCTATAGTGCTGGTTAGACACGTTACTTTGTGAAATGTGTCACAGCTGTAGCTATCATCTTGTCAGGATACATAGAGGGCAGCGTAGAGAAATTACTGCATGGCGTGTTTTGTGTTATTGTAAATATACAGTGGGAACACTGAAATGTCAGCTGGTTTCTGATATATTAAGGCTATCTATAGATATCTCTAAGCTACTGCCTTCCTCCTTGTTTGTAATCTTTTGGGAGACATTTGGTCTGTAATATCTTAATAACACTTCTGTTCCGAGTAGTGTCCGAATAGTGTCCATAAGTCCTAAAAAACACGAGATGTTGCCATGAAATACAGTGAAATTATTCCAGTTATTTTAGGCATTTGATGATTTTATGATATCAGAGCATTACATATAGTTAAACTATCTAAATTAAGCTTGCACTAGTAAGCAAATTGGTTGGTGCAGTACTTTGAAGTTAATGCTAATGTTTCTATCTTGGTCACTTTAAGGCGATGAAAATATGACAAAATCCGTGATTTGATTTGAAACAAACCAAGCAGTAATAGGTGATTTCAGCAATATTGTGCTCCACCACAGCAGCATAATTTGCTTTGATATTGTGAGCTACGCATCATTAGCCTGTGCAAACCACATAAACAAACCTTATTTTGCTGTGCATTTCAAAAAGCATGTTGACTGTATTGCTAAAACTGTACCAGCAGTCCATCCACTTGTCTCCCTGCAAATGCAAATGCTCTACTAGCCAAGTGCTGTAAAAGCTAATGAGAGTAATGAGGTCTAGTGTACTCGGTGATAGGCTCGACATAAAGGGTTAGGCGCACTGTGATATATGGATGGCTGCAGCTGTTCCTGGTGGTTCGGGCTCAGTTTATGTTTTCATCTCACAAAGCAGCTGGAAAATATTATGATGCTGATGATGCGACAGAGGCATAAGCGACACATGCATAAAAAGACAGAGTGTTCGATTAAGAGACTTTTAAAGGAGTCAATATTTTGCATGACTTTCAGGGATAATCTCTAAAGTCATTGTAAAAAGCCCTTTTTATTTGTAGTTTCAAAAGTAATGAATTCTCTCCTTGGGATTTTTAAAGGATCATGGCAATAACAGTGCCTTTTTAGTGTTGTGAACATTTTTGATAAAATATGGGAGGTTTTCCTACAATTATACCCACCGACAAATCCACACAAGAGCACGGTGCTCTTGCAGTTCTATGTAATCCCTCTCTTTAGAAAACTGTCAGAGAGTTTAGAGTTTGTTAGGGGAAACAAGGGGGAATTTAATCGGCATGACACCAGCAGGGGAATCTAATAAGGGAGACACCAGTGGGACTTGTTTAATGATTTTCTCCTTTCGCCTTTTTCAATTAGAGTACCTTGCTGTGATCTCTGCTGAGTCTGTCATTTTTTTGTAGCTCTTTCCATTTCAGACCATTTTTAAGTCTTTTTACCTGTCTGGCTCCCTGCACGGCTGCTCACTCCCTGGTTTTTCCCGGGTTTCTCATTCTCTTGGTGCAGAAAACCTATAATAAGAGACTACAATCGGTGTACTATAGTCCCATTGTATAAAGAGAATGTTGAATTACTCTAATACATTACTGAGTTTGTAAACTCCTACAATGAGGTTAACGTCAACACAGTGAACTGCTGACTAGGTTGAAATGTACCTTTGCTTGTATTCACACCAAAAGTAATAGGAGGTGCACTGACATAGGCGTTCACATGAATTCCTTAGATAAAATACAACTCAGCAAGGCCAGTCGTGATCATTACACATGACACTGAAGGTTTCCTTTTTTGATTCCATGAGACATGGTGGACCGGATCAGTTGTATCCGATTGTTTTTTGTGTCTGATTCTGATTAAATCCTATGTAATTACGACACAAAGCCTTCTCAGTAACAGTTTATTAATTGTTATTATGTTATATAACTAAAATCGTACTTAATTCTGATCATTTAATTGCTATACAGATTCTAAATGAAGGAAAGATTACCCTAGGAGAGAAAACCCCAAACTTCTGCGTCTCTTTTTGATAAATGTTTGATATATTTTTCTCCTCTCATCATCTTCATCATGAAGGACGAATGTGCATTTGTTTGAATTTTTTCAATTAGTCAAAGGAGTATTTCTGGAAAAAGTTGAAGAGGGTTAAACTTTTATTGCAAGAGAACCCTGAATGTCTGAAAAGACTAATTAGAGGCTAAACAAAGATTTTTTTATTTTTTATTATTTTTCCCCCCGGTGACCAAGGTCTTGGGAGTGGGATGGACTACAAAGGACGAAGAAAGTGAGCGGAGACCTGCTATGGTTACCAGCTGTAACCATGGCTGTAATAGTGCCTCTCCTCTTGCCTTTGTAGATTCATAGCTTTATCAGTCATCATAAGACAATGCTAGTTCTATCTGTTAAGTACAATTACACGTTTATTGTGCCACTGACCTGAATGTTCATTAGTAAACTACATTGTTGCATTAACAATTGGCAGTTTTTTAAAGAACTGTTATACAGAGTCTGCGCAACAACGTTTCTTTTTTAAATCTAATCCATCCCTATTAGATATACCTATACATAACATGTTTTGGGTTAACAGCAGATTAGGGGTTATGGAGAGAGATACGGGGCCATGCTGTATACTTCCATGAATATGTTCGGATATTAGAAGTGCCCAATCAGCTATTGGAAGCTGTGCTTACATCCTGGATCACTGTGTCCCTCAACATTTCTGCTTATGTTTACTTTGGCTTTGGAGTTTTTCAGGCTAATGTAAGCACAATGCTGATCTGTGATAAGAGAGAAAGATTGTGAGAGAATGAGTAGGAGTATGAAGTTCCTTCACCCCTATATATGTTATGCTGTACATGCATTTTGTTTAGACACATTTACAGATACAGTGCCCCAGAAGAAGAGCATACTTCTCTTATAGTACTTTGACTTGCATAGCTAATTGTGTTACAGCAATGTGACAGTAATTAAAAGAGAAACATGAATTTAGGTTGAGCTTTTCTGACCTTATGAGAGTCAGTAGGTCACATTACTTCTGAGCCATTAGTCAACTGGTTCTCCTTCTCTGATCTACCCTAGAAACATGCTCCCCCACCCCCTCTTACCCGTCCACAATCTCTTTCTGTCACTTTCTTTATACCTCGCTCTCCATATGTACCTCATGTCCTGAAGATGCATCATACCTCCATGTCCGGACTGTCTGGGAGGTTTATGTCTTCATTCTGTTGATTTGGGTGACAAGGCAGTCCATTACCTCCGGTGACAGAACATTCCCTTGCCCACAGTGACAGGACTGGGAATCATCAGGCTTCAAGCAGGAGCGTAGAGCTACTGTGGAAGAGAGGAGACACTGGAATGCCAGGGGTGACTTTCAATGTGTGTTCGTGTGCGATAACGCTTGTATGCTACTGGGCGTAAGTGGGTGAAATGTGTGACTGCGTTAAATTTGAAATGCCGGAGGTCCTAAAAAAGTCCAAAAAGTTTGGCAGCAAGAGTAAAGGTTAAATCAAAAGGCACAAAATTAATACAAGTTACCCAGTGTGTGCTTTTGAATGTGTGCTTGTGTTTTAAGAAAAGCAGGGAGTAAAGGGCAACCGGGAAGAGTAGCTCTGGGGAAAAAAAGAGTAAAAGGGCAGTGAAGAGTGAAGAAGGATGCACTTCGCAGAGGAGACCAGCGCAGCATGACTGTGCACTGCCTTAAATCTCAAACCATTTCCCTAATTTATTCCCTTTACCAGCTGTTTTTTGTCTTGTCTTGACACAAAAATGTCAGGCAGAAAAGAAGCAAAGTTCTTCAGTTCTGCTAAATTAGCTTACAATAGGTAGTTGGATTCAAATAGATATGGACAAACAGGGAAAAAGAGTGACACATTTAAAACTGCAAAGCTTTAAAACAATTGCTGGTAGAGATGACAGGGAGTTTGTTCCAGAGTTTGCAGATAGCTGTACGCTGTTGCCTGGCTCGCAGTGGGAGAGAAGCTATAAATCAGAAATTAGATCCTGGGACCCTAGCTAGCATAGATTCACACACGTCCCATTTCTACCATCCTCCTCTTCAACTAACAAGTCACTCCTGAACATGAACATCAACAGACAGGTTGCTTCCTATTATACTATTTAATTATTCATTTATCTTTACATTTATGGCCACAATTTTTTTTCAGGGCTGTAAAACAGGTATGGCATCAGAACTAATACTTATGATACTTTTTACTGAACTTCTGAAAATGTGAATGCACCTTTTTAGTTATTGGAGTTTTTAATTTTTTTTTAACCATTTTCTACTACTGTAATCAGTGTACATCCTGATGCTGCAATTCTTTTTTTTAAAATTAACATATATTTATCCTGAAATGCATGTTTTTGTTTTTTCTTTTCTTTTATTCTTTAAGACATTGAGACAGCTAGCTTTGCCGTTGTAAAATCATGGCTAATGTTATATAAATGCTTAAATTAGCATGACACAGCTAACAGTAAGAAACATAGTAACGTTGTAAAAACATTAGCAGGATAGTCTGCAACCATCTTAACCTTACACTCAGAGTCCTGTCAACAAAATGTTTACATTTTAAGTAAACTATCTCACCACTGTGTCAGTATTTAAAAATAACTTTTTAATAAAGGAATTTATGTTTCAAGTACATTGGTATCAAATTCAGTACTGAGAATTGTGTAATTCTACTGGTATTCCTGACATCCCTTATGTGTAATGTTCCAACTATTATTGTAAAATAATTTTCTAATGTTTTGACTGCTGGTTCAGATGTAAAACTCACTATACATTCTCCACTTCTTGTATTCTGCTTGAAAAATTATGTTATTATTACTCCCTGCCTTCATGAGACAGGTCCTAAGAATTAATTTCACTCTCGATCATTTCCAATGTGTTTTTTCCCCCTTATTGATTTCCTAAATGTAATTTTATGAGATCACATCGCTTTGTATAATCCACAGGCTTTTCACATGTGGTCTCTGGCTGTATTTGTGTCACTGTTCATATTTATAAAATTGAAGCATATGCTTTATTTCTTAACACATGCATATTGTGCACATGAGTATGCATAGGCATGAGTTTGTTTCAAGTTAATCATATTTCTCCATGATCTGGTTTATCTACACACTAGATTTGGATTTACAAACTACTGTTAATTAGTTGCACGTCTTGCTTATAAGACACAAAAAATGAAAGGCCGACAGAGGCATAGAGCAAAGAAGCCAGTCAGAGCTCATCATACAGAAAGACAGATTGAAAAATGTACTAAGAACCTGCTCACTGCATCCTACATTTTCAGAGGAAGGCAATAAAACTAGAAACCATTAGGAACCATTAGGTTGGTGTCAGTCAGCAGCAGAATAACAACCGAGCAGTTAGCAGGCAAATGGTCTGGATGGTTGAAAGAAATGTAACTTTCAGCTGACTGAGGTACAATCCCCCAAAGTATACCCCCCCCCCCCCCCCAAAAAAAAAACAACAACAAAAAAACGAAAAACAAAAACAAAACAAAAAGAAAAACAGTGCACATTCTACAAATTTTATTTGTGTCTGTTTTCTTCACTTCACTGTTTTCTGCACTTATAGGAACTCTGGCCTGTCTTGGATACATTCAGCAAATTCTTATTTTAGCTTTAACAGTTAAGCAGGAATAAAACATCCATTCTACCAGATGTAGATTACCTTCATCTTGTTATTACAAGAGGAAGCAATTTGTGTGTATTAAAATATACACACTCACTGACATATGAACACACAAACAGAAATGAGATTCATTTCATTTTGTGTTATAGAAAAAAAAAAAAAAAAAGCTCAATTTGTTTCCTGGGCATAAGTCATGCATTCAGCAATGGAGGAAGAGGTATCATTTTACAGGAGACATGGTCACAGATGCTTAAACACATGTACACACACGTATACACACAGACACACACACACGCACAGTTTTACTGTCAATCCTCTGGTTAGAATTACTGGCTTTAGAAATGGATTCCCTCTGTGTTCCCATATACCGAGTATTTAGTTTTAAGTACAGTCTTAACATGTAATTCATTTTCCACGTAGAACAAAAGGTCCCATTCATTTGTGTGTCTGTAAGGGATTCTTTGGGAAAATGACACCTCATCTGAGAGGGTAGTAATTTTGGCAGTATTAATCAATCTGACGGCTCACCCTCTATAGCTTACTTTGTCCGGCCCTTACGCCTCATCTGCTTCCCAAAAAGTAAAACAGTTTGGTAAAACAAGTCAATCTGCAGCCTTTTCTTCATCTTTTCCCCCTCTATCCCGCTCCCTCTACCGTTTCCCCTCCCTGCTTCCCTCCATGTAAAGGAAACAGTTTAGGGAACAGTTAGTCAATCGGACCGCTCCGTCCCGCAGAGGGAGTGCAGAATAACGAGCACTGCCGGTGGATAATGGTCATGATTTAGCTCCCTAGTCAAAAGGTTACACTGCTCTTGCTCCAGAATGAATGGACGTAATAAGATATCCCTTGGATAAGTAAGTCTCACATGAACTGCAGTGCTGTAGAACCCCCAAAGCCTACTTGTTACAGTTATTTTCAGTTTTAAAGGGGAAGTTCAGTTCTTTCTGGTAAAGAATATGTTTTATTGAAAGAAATTCACTTATTGAGAGATGGTACAAGGAGTACAATAGGGTGATGGATGCAGAAATTAAAGGGAAAATCACAGGTGCTATTCCCATTATCTTGACGCACATTGGAGATAGGGAACCATTGGCCTGATATAATGTCCGCTCCGGGAAGCATAGAGGAGGTCAGGGGAAGAAAATGGATTGATTTCTATCTCACAGCTGCTGTTAAAAATTCTGCACATGAAGCCATTTCTTTAGTCATCTAGTCAGTCAGTAAGTCTTACAAGTACCATGTGGAAGAAAGTTCTTATGTGAAACATCCTCGCACTTAAACACACAATTATAAACATGAATACATGCACGCACACGTCAGTGCAGTAAATAGGAGCAGCAGTAATCAAGGATTCATTCCACAACTGCCAAACTCTTAGCTGCATTTTGCAAGTATTTGCAAGTTTGTACTCTACAATTTGATTTGATTACTTGCGTGTGTTCCTGCTTGTGTATTTTACTTGTAGTGTCTTTTCATGCACTGTGTGTGTTTGTGTAGCTGCTGACATGCGGTAGTGATTACATGTGCATTTCCAGTGCTTGAGTGCTGGAGTTGGCTATTTGAAACACATGTTTTCTTTGTTTCTCTGTTGGCTACTGTGGAAGCTGAGAGGGTGGTATACACCCACACACAAACACTAAGGCAGGGTGGTAACTTGCTACTGAGTCAACACTAATTAATGCCATATTGTATGTTTACAAGACAACTTTTTCCATTCTGTTTTTTTTTCCCTCTAGTAGTCATGAAGCAGCTACCTGACTAGATGTCACTGATTCTTAGAAAAACACAGACAAAATGTAATGAGACAGAAAAGGTAAATCTTTCATTTGGATAATAATTCACAATTTAGCAGAAAACAAGACAGTTGAATAGTTGTTGTTGTATATATCAGCGAGTTGTTTACTTGCAGATATTTGCAGTGTCACTTGTTATTTAGCCAGGTGGTGGCAGAGCTAGCAAGCTACCCTTGAAGAGTTGGAGGAAACAGAGCTATCACCAGAACCAATAATTTTAATGCCAAAATTCTGAAAATGCAAAGTGTAAAAAAATATGTATTTATTTATTTATTTCAATCCTGTAGGTACCATATTGGAATAGGGTTGCCAAAAAATATAGGCTGGTGCTAATGCATCCCAAAAACTATTAAAGGATTACATATTAACTTGCAAAAGTGCCATCTTCACCTGCTCCAGATGACACACAACTTTACAAATGCATACAGCCCCCCCCCCCCCCCCCCCCCCCCCCCCCACTAGCAGCTGAATGCATGAACAGTAGCAAATGTCGCAAAGGATCTTAACGACTGACATAACAGCTTTTTATGAAGAATTTCTTGAGGTTAGAAAAGCTACCATTTCAGCAACATTGACACCATGACAGTCATCATTAACGTTTACCGTGCCAGTGCACTATTTAACATTAGCCATGTAACTAATTACACACATTAGCTGCTGTTAAGTTATCATGAAGATAGTGGCTTACTTGGGGTCAGAATTAAAAATAGTTGTTAAGCAGAAATAATGTTCTGTCCCTGTTTTACAATTTTATGTCATGTTTTTGGAGTAATGCATTTGCTGCATTAATATGCACTATATGTTGGATTTTACAGCATATAGCGGAAGTTTATGGTTGATTTGATTTCAATTATTTTAAATTGTTGGATAGGTCAGTGTACACAAATTAATCAGTTTGTTTGAGATCATATGCATCAGTAAAACATCACATTTCATTTCAGCTTTGTCATCACAGACACAACATCTTGCTGTTTTTTGTGGGGTTTTTTTTTTTTTTTTTTTACCAAAGCTGAGCTCGAAATGAAAGAGCTACACAGATTGACTTGTGTGCTGTGATTCTGTTGGAATTACCCACTTTTGCCACAAAAAGTTGTTTTAAGTGCGTGTTTGACTGCTTTAACAAGCAGTTAGATTGTGCTTTTTCACCCACTTGTCACTCTCTCTTTTTTTTTCTTTAGCATTAATATTTCTACCATTTGCTATAGTTACATCTTTGTGAGTGTCTTTTATTTTATTTGAGAATCTGAGTGGATAATTGTTTGTAAGATGGAAGCAAAGAGTGCCTAGAGTTTGACTGTTTCCACAGCATGGAAGAAATTATGGCTCCTCTTTCCTTACATCTCTATGTCTCGCCTTTATTTGTTGCACTTCATTTTGTCTCTTGGCCTTTCTATGTCTCTCTCTCATGTGTTCTTTCGCCCCCACACTGTGACGGGAAGAGACCTTCCTCGTCTTTTCCTTTATGCTGACAAAATGAGATGGCCACCATTTGGAAAAAAAAATACGCCTACTCTCATAAAGTGATTCATAACAAAGGGAACTCAAATGGTACTTCTGAGGAACAGAAGCCCTTCAGAATCCATAGTTGACCAAATGACAGCACTTGTTGAGAAGAGTTCCTCTATATTTTGTACATCCTAATTCATGAACTTCATGCATTGATTTTTTTTCTTTTTCTTTTTGAGTGGAATTGAATGTTTTCCGTATGTCAAGGTTCACCTTTTCTTTGTTTTGTGTGTATTATAAAGCCATGAAGTAAAAAAAAAAAAAGTCATATATAATAGACAGAATATATAAGGGGCTGCTTACAGGTGTTTCTGTGTGCACGTGACATTGCCAAATCAATGTCTGGTTTAGCAGTAGGAGGTAGGTCAAACTGTGCAAAGAGACACTGTATTATTTTTGTTTTTTTTACTTTTGTTTTTGCATCCAGTTAAACATTTCCTTTTGTCATATTAAAGAATTCATGTGTTGTATGTACATCCATTTGATTTTTAGGTGTTTGTTCAAAGTCAGCACCTTGAATTTGCATCTAAACACAACAATACCCACTCACAGACACTTACTGTGTTATCTATTTTATACCCTCTTCATCAAATGTTAATACGTCTCTGACATCCAGCTGGCACCACATGTTTGACTGACATGCGAGACAGCCAATTATAAAAGTCGTGGAAATGAACGAAACATATAGCTGTGGGATGCCCCTGTTGGCTCATGAATAAAACATAAAACCGGCTTATGGTTTGATTTGGATTCTGTTTCTCAGTTGTTTGTTGTTGCATGTTGTTGGCTGGGTGACAGTATTGAAGGAAAGTGTCAGGTAATGGTGTGTTTTTTGTGTGTTTACAGGAAATGCCACAGATTGACACATGGTAAAAACCAATGTCAGAATGTCACAATAATTCTCCTTACAAAACTCCTGAAGGGTTCTTTTTTTTTTTTTCATGATTCTGACATTTTTGTTTTCAAAATTACAAAAAGTTTAATCTATGTGTTGTTGTCACAAATTTGGCTACCTGCAGGCTGTGTTAGGATCAATTTTGAACAAGCTGTTTTTGCTAATTATTGAGCTCTGATGACACGATCAATCTGGGAAAGTCGAACCACTGTTGGGGCATTTGAAGCAAGAAGAAATAATGTGGTGTAGGAATGTAAGTCAGCCTGGGAGCGCTGAGCCACAAACCACACGGTGACCAAAGGATGGCAAACTCTCTCTCTCTTTCTCTCTCCCACGACCTTCTCAGCTTCCCTAACTACTGAAAGATGGAACTCAGGACACACACCAGTGCTCAGATGGCAGCACTTAGTCGATGGTTGCCCATTTGAAAGTGTAACTCCACCCTACAGGCAGATCCAGAGTGGAGTGCCCACACAGAATGGACTTTAACAATTTTATGTAAAGTTTTTGCCCTCGAGGTGCTTTTAAAAAGGACAAATCCTGCTGTCTGAGACCCATATAATTCATGGTCAACCTTTACAGAGGACAAAGACTCAGGCATAGGCAGGCTTGAATAGATACTCCTACGTATGTTCTAGGACGGAAGCCTGCTTAATTTGGGGCAACAGAAGCCTCAAGGGCTTTTATTTTTTATGTGGAAAAGCACTGATTGAACCGATATGTATGTGTGCTTGTGCACAAGATGCAGGGCAAAGACATTTCTCGTAAGTAGTCTTTTAATAGAAAGTTGCTAATATAGTTTTTTGTTTTTAATCAGACATCAAATGTTGTCAGTAACAGCTCAGCAACTATAGAACATGATTGGGTTCATGGGGGGGTTAGACTGATTCAGAAACACTGGAGTCATAGTAAGTCATATAATAGCAAGTCAGTAAACAACATGCTATTGAACCTGTTCTCCTCCACCAAATATGATGCAGCAAAGCCAGAGAAATACAGTATTTTAACTCAAACAAGAATGGTGTACTAAAAATGTTGTCAACATGTAACGACATCACATGACGGCAGTCCATGGATGGTCTCATTGGTGTCATTATGGCTGGTCACACATTTCTCAGTTTTTGTAATTTGCCAGATGTGGAGCCTCTTTGCCATCAGATGCTTTTTCATAACAGTCTCAAAACTATTTCTCTTTCGATCAACAGCTTGTAAGGTTAAATAAAGCTGGATTGTAAAACACGGCAAGCTAATGGACAATGATAGCTTCTTCTGCTGTGGACGTTAAATATCATGGCTTCCTCAGAAGTCATCACTTTTGTGACAACTTCCTGTTGGTCACCATTTCAGATTGATAGGTTGTTTTTTTTGGTGTGTCAGACCAGTAAAGCAACAGAGAAATCATTTGTGGCTTCAGGCTATTGGCAATAATGTGGTACGTTGTCATTAGACTTCTTATATTCCCCTCATACAGTAAAGGAAGAACGTCCCCCACTCTGTTTTGCACTCTGCTTCTTTTTGAATGCATTTATTATTTTTTTCATTGGCTCGACTTCTTGTCTCGTCCCCATTTACTCCCCTTCCTGCTCCTGCTGGGCTTGAATTCTCTCAGTCTGTCTTTTAGCTATATTTCCAGGGCATTGTGTCATTTTGACTTTGCTGTAGTCTAAACAGCGACTTTCCAATGCACCATGGGAGATAAAAGCAATAAGTGGGTGGCTTATCTGTATTTTATTAGTTTCTGTCATTGCTACATCTCCTGCATTTTTGTGCATCACTCATGGCAATGACAGCGTGGCAGGTGTGATTGTCTGTCCTGTGCTGGCTGTCATTCCTCAGACTTGTGTTTTCCTTAATGCCATTTTAAAATTGTGCATATTATTTTAAAATGATGAAACAAAAAAACAGCATATGCACACTGCAAATGCACTGTATGTAATCGAATATGCAAATATGTGTTCATGTTGTTCATTGACATAGTTTAATCATTAACACAGAAGTTTTAGTTGCAAGTACAGAATCATCACACATACACATGCAGACTTGTGGCTTTCGTAAGCTGAAAGCAGGTTTTTTTTCTCAAGCACCTCTGGAATTGTGTCACATTAGTAAGTCATTGTAAATGCCTAAGCATGTGTTGATGTCCACATGTATGTGTTAATACTTTCCTGTGTGCATGCAAATTTTTGCCAGTTGATTGGTTTTCAGTGCCAGTGGCAGCTTGGTTGCGTTTGCTGTCCTCTCACATTGCCACAGCTGTTTTTAGTGTGCCAGTGGTGGGGTGAAGGGTAAGGGGGTTTGCTACAACATTGCAAATGTCTGATTTTATTCATGCCTTAGTGTACGAGTGCCCTAAGCACTCATTATGTGCTCTGACGCTGTAAATGTCTCTCCAGTGGACACTTACCAAATGGGGGGGAAAAAGACACGGAGAATGCAGGAAAAAGAGGTCAAGAAAAGAACGCAGAAGGGAGAAAGAGTGTTAAAAGAAATGGCAATTAAAAGAAAAAAAGAGTGGTGGGGGGAAAAAGAGAGAAATTTGGTATGATTGTACAAGAATACATGAAAAACAGAGGACCGGAAGAGTGAAATAAAAAGGCACGCTGATTTAAAATCCCTTCTTCAATAGGGTTTTTAATCCTGATGGGCAATTTATTACAACACACAAACACACATGTTTGTACAGTACACTATTAATGACTGAAATTACTTTTCAGTCCATGTGAGGTACATAGGCCTCACAAACAGTTTGCTCTCTGGGCCCTTGACTGTGGAGCCATAGAGAACACTCCTTCTTTGTGTGTGTGCAAGTGTGCATGTGTGTGTTTGGGGAAATTATAAATTCTCTCCCACATAAATTAAACAAGGCTCAGACAGAGAAGCAAATGGATGCCTTCCCTTTTGATTTCCCTTCTGGAGCTCAGCTTTCACCACTCTCTCTCTCTTTCTGTCTTGCTTTCTCCCTAACAAACATTCACAAACACAGAATTTTTATGCGGCTCTGTGGTTCTTCCTAGTTCTTGCAGGAAAGCCACTCAGGAGACCAATAATAATCTGTCTACTGATCAGCACTAACAATTTCCAACCAATCAGAGTGATAGGTCACTAAATATTGTTGATTTAATTTTTTTCCCTCCTCTCTGGCTTTCTGCAGGACTTCAGGGTCTTATGGAGCAACTGAGATTTTGAAGGTTTTTGACATTTTCCCACATATTGGCTGCTTCCTCTCTCTCCCGTTCTTCTTTCTCTCTCTGTCACATATCCACACAGGCACTTAAAAATGAGGACACACATGGGGATTTTGGAAAGTGGTTTAGGACATTTGCTCTCCTTCAAAGCACTTAAAGGGGATTTCAACAGGAGAAAATAGGTGGAAAGAAATGGTGTGAGGGATGGAGGAGCAAAGGAGGGAGGAAGGGAAGTGTAAACAGGATAAGGGAAGAGTGGTTCCTTCTTTAGAGCTACCTATAGCTTGGTTTGCTGTGGTCAGCTGTGCTTTCATTGCTTCTTGACTTGTCAAATATTTTCCTTCTTGATCTACTCTTAATTTAGTCTGTTATTAGGAAACAAATGCTTACTTATTTACCACATTGCATCTCATTTGGCTTAATGACTTCAAGACTTTTGTAAACATTTTTTTTCAGCATTACTAATAACAGACCAGCAATGGCGGACACCGCTGGCTAAGCACACAGACATAAGCCAGTAAATGAGCTCGTCTTAAAGCCATTTTCTCCTCAATTTCCCCCCCTTACTTACTTCACACTGTGACCCACTCCAAATATTATGGCCTTACACTCTAAAGGAAATTAAGAAAAAAACACAACATGGAGAACTGGTAAATGGGATTGGGAGAGGTTAATGTGACATCTGTATGGCCTTAAGTGCACATAATCGGCCTTTTCAAGCCCTGTGCATACCTAATCGGGAAAGGGAGATTTCTGCTGTTTGATGGGCTTTTCTGGAAGCTTCTCTTTCCATATGTCCATATTAATTGTCACGTCAGTCTTTAAACATCTACATTTCCAGAAATTTGAAATATCTCGCTTGGTTTTAGCATGAAATCTCCCCACCAGTCAGCCAGTTCTCCCTATACCACATTTCCCCCTCCTCTAGTCTTACAAAGGTATTTTTTTGCTCTTTATCGCTATGCTTTCACTGTCTTTTGTCTCTTTCAAAGTCTTCTCTCTGTTGCTCTCACGCTGTCTGCCCTCTTCCTTTAGGCAGATGACACCAACTACTTATTGTGTGTAAGCAAAAAATCCTTCTATCGCCTTATCCCATTTATCTTTTTTTCTCTTCCTACACACTTAACCGGAGGGTAACTAATAGGGTTAACTTGTCATTTCAAGTTAGTGTGCCTGCACATCCACACACACACACACACACACACACACACACACACACACACACACACACACACACACACACACACACACACACACACACACACACACAGACAACACCAGTTTCATTTTGCAGGTTTGTGTGCCTGCATATACATGCTACCTACCTAGTGCAACAGTGTACACGTGAGCTGCAGAATAACTGAAAACGAGAGAAAAGGAGATGGTGACAGTTTGTTTATCTCACTAAATCAAGTGGTGTGTATAGTGTTGCACAGCAGACTGGTCTTTTTACAGCCCTTAGGTAAGTGAGATCATCCTAATTTCAAAAGCAAAGTTACATAAAGTATTATAATATTTTTTATTTATTTTTTGGTTGCATGTTTATGTTTTTCTGTTTCCACTTACTTGTTGCAGTTGTTGTATGTAGGCGCACATTATTATTTCATGGTAACAGTGTCCAGAAGCTCTTAATGAGCATCTCTAACAGGGGAAGTTTTTCACATTCTGTTTTTCTTTCGGTTGACCATTATTCTTTGAACCGTTGCTGACAGGTTCATATTTTCATTTGATGTGGAATACAGCAGAAAGGATACTGACAGCAGCACAAACAAATCTCTGAAAGAAGATGGAGAATTAAAAATTGCCAGCAGAAGTACATCACAGGCCTCTTTATCTTGCACCTTCATCAATTAATTTATATATATATATATATATATATATATATATATATATATATATATATATAATCTCGTCATTAAACGCAATCATTACACTCGTACTGTATCATTTATAATTATGCAGATAAGTGCTGATCGTACTTAAGGGGTTAACAGAAACATTACATTCCTGAGTATCTTGATTTGTAAGAATTTCAAATCATTATTCATACTTGTGCGTTTTTATTTGTTTATTTAGTTTTAAAAGCAAATTCAGAGGCACGGTCATGTAAAATTGATCTGCTTGAGGTAAGGTGGTTTGTTGCTTGCAATAAAAGAGAGTGGTAGTTTGCAGCTATGTGATATCTAGAGGCCAGAAAATGATATGCTGAGTGCGGTATGTATGTATTTCTCACTGTGCTTCCCGTAAGTATCTAAATTGCCTCAGTGTAGACATAACTCCGGTGCTCCATCTCCAAACTGTTTTATTGACAATGACTGCTTGCCTTAAATATGATATATATACATTTATTGCACAGACCCCATTACAGGTTGAAATGATAACCAGTTCAGTAGACCAAACTATGGTGAGAATGCGCACAAGGCTATAAAAGTGTAGTGAGGATTTAATATGTACCACACTGAAGAGGAAAACAAACACACACAGAGTCCCTCACTCACACACAAGCACGCATTTACACACCCAGTCATAGCCTTGGACACACATCAGAATTGACAGGGTAATGGATTCTTATATTTAGTGACCAAGAAATGCATTTTGACCTCAGTAAACCTCCTACCACTGGCTCCAAGTGATGCCAAAATATCGTGGACAGAGACACAAACCCATAAAACGCTTGGCCGTGGTAGCCCCTTCAAAGCACATTCTCACCCACCGTTACTGCCTTTCCATAAAATCTGAACATGGGGGAGTGCTTTAAAACGTCTTCATAGAGAAATCACCAAATACAGATGCTGTTTTGTGAGGGGGGGGGAACCCAATGTTTGTCATTTCTCAGCCATTCTTCTGGCTAAACAGAAGAATGGCTGAGCTGACAAACATACAGAACAAATGTGGGTATGAGTTAACCAGATGACATATTTGTGGTATTACGTTTTATGGGGTTGTTTAGCTTAGTTAGATATTTTCCAGTCTTGAGTTAAAACCTCACTGGGTATTTGAATTAAGACTGTTCATTTCTCTTTATGAGCTAAGCAATTTAGTGTTTTACACACCTACTTGGAATGCAGGAAAGTAAAAAGGTAATATGCAGTTAACTAAGAGGGAGAGCGAGAAGAATGAGTTTATTGTCTTCTTATTTCCAGCATGTTTGGAGCACTGAAGTATGCATCTTAATTTTAGTTTGACATTGCGGTTTGAGGCTACAGTTTAGCAGAGTCCTCATATTTTCCTTGTTAAATTTGCTCTTGGTATGCGCAGTAAGTTACTTTAACGTTGAAGACTAAAGCCATCACTGTCTGTGCAACATACCAAAAACTCTACAGTCACTTCAAGTTCATTTGAATCATTATGTGTTATGCTCGTATGCACAAGCAAGAATTGGCTTCTGATTTTAAATATAACTTAACCAGAAATTGATGTATCAATGTTCACGTTATTGTTTTCAGATTTAAAGCCATTTTTGTCATTTGAAAGCACAACAAAATTTGACTCGTGTCACCAGGGTGCCGACCAAACACACACACGTGTCTCACATGTTAGCAATGTGAACAAATAAATAAATAAAGTGTAATAAAGGGATGCATTGAAGTGTACACTGTAATAAATACTATATAAATATAAATAAAACTAGAAATAGTTTTAAAAATCTGACAATCTGATGAAAAATCTGATGACACAGTGAAGTAATTACACGTTGCAGTAAACTTTGCTGTTAGGTCTTGCAAACCTAAAAACGGTGAGCACAGGGAGAGCATGCAAATTTCACACAGAAAAACTCCAGCTGACAGCTTTGCTGTAAGGGGACAGTGCTTAGCATTGTGACACCATGCCATGTGGGCAGATAGGTGTCTCTTGAAGCAGAAGACCACCTGCTGGTATATGTTTTTTGTCATATGGCCAAAACTTAAATCCTATCATTGCATACTTCCCTTTTTGTATATGCCTGCATCTTAACTGGTCTGAGCTCCTCACTGTTTCCGTGTATGGTGTCAGAGAAGCCCTCATTAATGCAGAGCTGAGTTTCAGACGTCGATGTTTGTTGTGCATAATCACTTATTGATCTTCGGGTTTCAGTAGTATGACAGTTGGAGGATAAGAGCTGGAGTTGTTCTTGATCTATGGGCTGGTTCTGTCAGCTGGTTCCACTTGTACAGTCAGTGAGTGCAAGGAGAATGTATCAACTATTGCTTGGTCTATTCTTGGATCTCCCTTTCCTTGAGAGGTATTGCAATGATGAGAACATTGTAAACCCAATCCAGGCAGACAAATGGTCAAGTTTGCTATTTGGTTTTTCATAATGGCAGGGCCATTGTCTGTAGTATCCAAGTAAATCCAAGTATATTATACTTGGATTTGCTGTCCTAGCAGCTGCACATCACACACACTTATGAGATCTCCTGCAGACTTTTCTTGTGTCTTGCTTTTTGTGTATCTTACCACATTTATGTTTTCCAGATGCTTCCAATGCAAACTTGAGTACAGCATTTGAGGCACAGCAGTAAACAACTGCAAATGTTTTGCAGTTGTTACTTTGGACAACATTTTAGGTCACTGTATTATTTTGGCAGTATCAGACATTGGGGCAGGTATGTCAGAATTATATATTTTGGTGCAGCATTAACTCAGTGCTTATATTCACAGTTCCGCTTCTGGGGCTTCACATTTACTCTCTATATATCTTAACACAGACACGCACATACATATACTTAGCCCTGCCTCAGGACTGAGGGCCGCCAAAGCAGCTGGCCAAATTGATAAGGCAATTCATCAGACTGAGTTACACACAGAAACACACACTCGCACATATGCACTGACTTTATAGAGGAAAGGATTAAGACAGAAACAGGTTAAAGACTCGACACCGACGGAAATTATGCTGAAGGAATTTTGGATAGAATGTTACATTTCTGTAAAAGTAAATACCGGTAAACGAGAAAATTATAGAAGGGATAAAAGAGGATATAAGAGACTACAGCTTGATAGAGTTCTCATCATAAAAATAACTTTTTCCTCTACCTATTCTTTCTGCACATAAAAGTAAGAAATACACATGCAGACACACACAGGCTTTGATGCCATATCTTCATGTTTGTTTCTTGTTATCTCGTCATGATTTTAATCTCCATTTGTGTCCTTTATTCTCCATTACATGGCTCATTACAAATGGCTTTGTTAACGGTGCTTTGTCTGTAACTACACCTTATTGCTTTGACAGTGTAGCTGTGTGAGTTTCAAAATCACTCTAGATAGAAGACAGGGAGGTTAATTTTGGTCTAATGAGGATTTTGACTGGTCTTGACCTCAATTTAAGTGCCTTGTTCGATTTTGGAGGATCCTGCTCGTTGAAGTGTTCTTGGTAGAAACTACTGAACTTGAATGTTCTTTTCTGTGACTCCACCATTGATTAGATTAAAGAGTAATAGGCCGTATAATCCTTGCTATATGCCTATCACCCCCTTCATTGGCTGGTATGAGTTCTGCTTAGTGGATCGTGAATCATATCAGACAACCTCAGGCAACTTCGCTGCTGAATCATCTGAAAACGTTGGAGAATTGATGCGTTATTTTTTCTTCTGGGCAGCACGGTGTTTAGCACTGTTGCCGCACAGCAAGAAGGTCCTGAGTTCAATTCCACCATCAGGCCGGGGTCTTTCTGTGTGGAGTTTGCATGTTCACCCTGTGTTTGTGTGGGCTCCCTCCGGGTACTCCGGCTTCCTCCCACCGTCCAGAGACATGCAACTTGTGGGGATAGGTTAATTGGATAATCCAAATTGCCACTAGGTGTGAATGTGAGTGCGAATGGTTGTCTGTCCCTGTGTGTTGGCCCTGCGACAGACTGGCGACCTGTCCAGGGTGTACCCCGCCTATCGCCCTATGACAGCTCGGATAGGCTCCAGCACCCCCCGCGACCCTGAAAAGGATAAGTGGAAGTGAATGGATGGATGGATAATTAGCATTTGCATTTGAAATAATAGCGTTACCCTTTATTTTGCTACCGAAACTTTTTCTTTTTCCTGAGTAAAAGTTAAAGTTGCATGTAGAGTGAATTGAATTGAGCCGTGCCCTCTGTGACCTGTGACTACCACACTGCTAAATCCTTTGCAATGGTTAGAAATGGAATGAAATTTCTCTTGTAACACAGAATTAGGTTTTTCGGGCCTCTCTTCACTCACACTGGGAAATGTGTTGGATTCTTAATAGAGTTCAGAGTAGACCTCCACAGTGTGGAAATCTGCACATTATCCAGTCCTTGCCATTTAAATTAATATTGGAACAGAATTTTTATTTTCATCGTGATTTAACGGAACATTCATTTTTACATGTTACAGCTTTTAGCACCTCTAATGGTATAAACTCATCCTGACCATATTTGATTGATTGAATGATTGTGAGTTCTTATATTCTCATTAACACCACATATTTTTAAACTGTATTTTTACACCTACTTTGGGTTGGGTGTGAAAATATTCATTTATAGTTGGATTCAGATGAACTAGAGAGTCAGGTTTTTTGTCATTTATAATGTTTTGTAATGAATAAAATCCAAGGTCCAAGACAGCCAGCAGTATACAAGCCACTTTAGTTACCACTGCATGTTAAATTCTGTTTCCAGGAAATCATGTGCCGATGCCTGTTTCCCAGTGATACATATGTTAAGTTTGCAAGTGAATCTGTATATAGTGTCAAAAAGCAATATTTTAAAACTCCTAATTGCCTAATCCAATGAAATGAACATCATAATAGATAAAAATGCCACGTAAACTGAACCTGACATAAATGATTCAAGTTAAAGGTACACTTAATAGCATGTCATTGTGCTTTAAATAAATGTATAAGTGTTAAGTTTTGGTCAAAATGTTTGATGGATGAAAACATAAACGCATTGCTTGTTAATAGAAATTTCCATGGCAACTGAATAATCTCAGTCTGTTTCTCGTCACTGTTTGATAACCGAGTGCTCAGAAAAAAACAAGACAGACTTCACAGCAACTCTGGGAATTTTATCTGAATAAGTTAGGGGTATGTAGGTTTTATTAGTTTTTAAATATTAATACTCAGATATTAATCTGTACTAAAGATTACTATCAGTAGATACTCATTTATAACAGAATCAATACCAACAGTGCCGTCTTTGCCTTCTCCAGCTGTCACTCAGCTTCACACAGCACAGCTACAGACAGGCAAGCCAAAGAGCCCCGACCTCACTAGCAGCTGAAATAGCTGACATTTATAACTCTGAAAAAACTTTGAGGAATTTTGAGAGGTCAGTAAAGCTTCACAAGTTAAGCATTAAACAGTTTTCATAAGTGTTAATCTGACCTTTGTATTTGTTAACTGTATATATGTTTAACTATTAGCAAGTGCCCAATAGGTACATTAGCCATCTGTTATCATTAAAGTAGCAGCTAGCGGTTATGGCTAACAAAAACATCGCTAAAATTAACATTGGAGCTAGGCAGCAAGTGTTGTCATTCCTGCGTTTGATGTTAGCACAGTGTTAATTTAACTACACAGCAAATCCAGCATGTCCAAATTAACACTGTCGGATTTGATTTCAACACTATTAAAGTGTCTATATGGGTCCACACCAGAGTGTTAATTTAACTCTTTTTGGAGAGTTGGTACGTTAACTCTGATTTAGTGTTAAACACCAAATCTGTCTGGAGTTGATAATTTAACACTTGGTGTTAAGAGTTTATATATTAACTCTCAAAGAGTATTTTAGTTTAACTACGTAAGAGTTATCTTCTAATTAATTCTAAAAAGCGGGAATTTTACTGTTCTGAACTTCTAGAAATTTCTTTTGGAAATAAACATTTACTAAAAAGATGCAATGGTTTTTGAAAAACATTTATTCTGAACTGTGCACCACAATTTCAAAACATTTTCTGAAAGATGTAACAGTATACATGTTCTCACTTTCATTAGAGTTTTGTTTATCAAAAGGTCTGACATAGTAAATGCAAATAACAGCATTCTCAACACTTATTTCTTCAATACAATATGCATGTCCTTCATTCATCACTTTGTGGAACTGCAACGGACTTCTGCTCTCCCCCATATTCCATCTTCACAAGCATATCCTGTGCGGAGATTGAATAAAAATTAGTTGACACTAATTAATGGCACAAATAATCCAGTAAACAATTGCAGCACAGTAAAAAAAAAAGGAATCCTCTTTGAGCCATTACTTGTGTAAAGTATTTTCCCAAAAGACAAAGACACAGGCAACAGGTAATACTGAACTAAATGTAAAACCTCAACCTTTTTCATTTTTACCTAAACCGTGTGCACAAAACTCTGGAGGGATCTAAATGCTAATGTAGAATCCAGTCAGGACGTCAGCTACTGCTGTTTGCTCGTTTTTTTTATGGGCGATCGTTTTCAGGCTTCAAGTAGCACCATTATACCAACATTTCACATTCTAGACATTGTTTTAGGTGTATTTGACCAAAAGTTTGACTGAAAATTCACATGCAAGCTTTTTTTCAAGGCTGTGGTATTTGCCCGCAAACAATACCTTTCAGCTAGCTAAAACAGAATATTATGCTATCAGCGAGCAACATGGCTAATGCCTTTCACACAGCTTTGTCTCAACTCCAAAGAGCCACAGAAGTAAAAGCTAATAATAATTGAAACAATCTTTGAAAAAATGACTTACCAAGCATGGCAAACAACTCAAATATGTAGAGCAAAATGTTCTGAAACGGCTTCACTTCAGCTTCGATTGGAGCCGTGCTGGGGGCGGAGTCTGTGAATTTACTCTGTTGGTGTCATAGCCCCTCTAGGAGTTCAGAGTTAAGAGGTCAAGAGTTAATGTTTCCATTGTAACACCTCCAGATTTGACAGAGAAACACTAATTTTTAACACTCGATTTTAACTACTATCATTTTACACCTCAGAGTTACATTAAAAGAATGTGACTCTGCTTAGAGTAAAATTAACTCTACTTTTGCAAGAAGACTATTAACACCAAAACATTTAACACTTTTGAATTTGCTGTGTAGAAAGGCAACTATTTGTGATAGTTTTTTTTTAATTTTTGAATTGAGGAAACGTGCACTACCAATAAGTTAGAAACAGTGACAGCCTACCTTGTCAGGTCTATTTGATTAGCAACAAAAACGGAGCAGTTGTCAGCCACCTCCTGTACATGGATGACATCAAGCTGTATGCCAAGAGTGAATGAGAGATCGATTCACTGATCCACACTACCAGGCTATACAGCAATGACATTGGAATGTCATTCGGACTGGAGAAGTGTAGTCGGATGGTAACAAAGAGAGGGAAGGTAGTCAGAACTGAGGGGATTGAACTACCAGAAGGCAACATTGCAGACATAGAGGACAGTTACAAGTACCTGGGGATCCCGCAGGCGAATGGGAACCATGAAGAGGCCGCTAGAAAAGCTGCAACCACCAAGTACCTGCAGAGGGTCAGGCAAGTCCTGAGGAGTCAGCTGAATGGTAAGAACAAGATCTGGGCCGTCAACACGTACGCCCTGCCCGTGATCAGGTACCCTGCTGGGGTAATAGGCTGGCCAAAGGAGGCGATAGAAGCCACTGACATAAAGACAAGAAAGCTCCTTACCATGCATGGAGGGTTTCACCCCAAGTCCAGCACCCTGAGGCTGTACGCTAAGCGGAAGGAAGGGGGCCGGAGACTGGTGAGTGTCAGCACCACAGTCCAGGATGAGACAACAAACATCCAAGAATACATTGGGAAGATGGCCCCAACTGACCAAGTGCTCAGTGAATACCTCAGGCAGCAGAAACTCAAGAAAGAGGAGGAAGACGAGGAACCATCATGGAAGGACAGGCCCCTGCACGGTATGTACCACCGGCAGATAGAGGGGGTGGCTGATATCCAGAAATCCTACCAGTGGCTGGACAAAGCTGGACTGAAAGACAGCACAGAGGCACTAATCATGGCAGCACAAGAACAAGCTCTGAGCACAAGATCCATAGAGGCTGGGGTCTATCACACCAGGCAAGACCCCAGGTGCAGGCTGTGTAAAGATGCCCCAGAGACAATCCAGCACATAACAGCAGGGTGCAAAATGCTAGCAGGCAAGGCATACATGGAACGCCATAACCAAGTGGCCGGCATAGTGTACAGGAACATCTGTGCCGAGTATAACCTGGAAGTCCCGAGGTCAAAATGGGAGATGCCCCCAAGGGTGGCGGAGAATGACCGAGCTAAGATCCTGTGGGACTTCCAGATACAGACGGACAAAATGGTGGTGGCTAACCAACCGGACATAGTGGTGGTAGACAAACAGAAGAAGACGCCCGTAGTTATCGATGTAGCGGTTCCGAATGACAGCAGTATCAGGAAGAAGGAACACGAGAAGCTGGAGAAATACCAAGGGCTCAGAGAAGAGTGGAGGGCGAAGGTAATATATATATATATATATATATATATATATATATATATATATATATATATATATATATATATATATATATATATATATATATATATATATAAGTATTTCGTGACCACGTTATACCCATTTTGTGCCCACGACGTAGTATTTTGTGGCCACAATTGATTTATTTTTTGGACCATGTCATCAGAGGGGCTCCGTATAATAGTATGCCCCCCACAACAGATATAATACCAGCATGAAGTATCTCAGACAACTATTCCACTTTTTTCACTCACTGAGTTTATGCTACAGTATTATCGTTTGGTATTACATGACTGAGACACTTGGGAAACAATAGGAATGAAGGGAAAACAGAAACTACTACTACTGTATTTTAGGAGTGTCGTGGGAATACAGACAGCCTGAGCAATACAGCAGGAGACGGAGTACAGCAGAACAAACGAACGAGTGAGTGAATAATAGAACAAGAGGACAAGCAAAAAAGAAAAGAGTGCTCTTTTGAGTTTGTTTAAAAAATAAAAAACCTACCGTGCCTTCGGAAAATGCAGCAGATCTTTTCTTTTTTTTCCAACAGCAAATCAAGTACTTTTTTTCTTTGGCTTGTTTCCAACAATGGAGTAACTCTCCCTTTCTTCTCTTGCTGAGATTTACATCACCCATAAGATGTTCGGTGATGGAGAGACAGAGGCTGCTTAAATGTTGATTCATACGGATTAATTAGCAGTTTCAAATTTTTTTGTTTTGTTTAAATTTTCTTACTTCCTTGGTGGATAACACTTTCATAATGAGATAAAAGCCACCTGTAATTTTAACATTTGCAGTGGTTACAGATTACTTAATTGTAAAATTATTTATTTAAACCCATTGACTCATTCACTGCCATTGACAGCTATAGACGTCAATGGCAGTGAATGAGTTAACTATTGTATTTAAAGATGTTTTATTTTTCAGTCTTGTTTTTGTTTTGCTTAAAATAAGAAAGAAAAGGCAACATTCACTGCTGAACGTTCGTCAAAAATCTAATATTTCCCTGTGGTATTTATAACTTTTTTCTTATTCTCATCTTCATCCCCCCCCCCCCCCCCCCCCCCATTTTCTTCCCTCTCTTTCCCACTCCACACTCTTGGGAGTCAAGAAATAATTCTCAGTAAATTACTTTGTATTTTTTTTTTTTTTGGTCTAGTGGTTTGAGGTTTCCCTGTATTCTCCCAGAGACAAACATCAAAGATATTCCAAGCCACTTTACAATTAGAAACGAGAAAAGAAGCTTAAAACAAAGATCCATGATTCCACTTTGAAGACAGTAGTGTGTTCCATAAAAACTCCGACAGAAAAACAGAGCTTTTCAGAAAATTGTGGCGTTTTTCTTTTGAAGAAGTTAATTATGTGTTATTACTTATTACCTGAGTATTTAATTTGGATAGCATTTGGGAATAATTGAATCACTGGTCTGTTTTCATTCGATAATGTGTAGGTTTTCTAGGTGATTTTTCTAGTTTCTGAACACTCCGAGGTTGAAATTCCCTAGAGATGTCATCTGTTGAGAAGGAAAGTCTAAATGGCAGCATCTAAAATGGACACACACAAAAAGTCATCTAATAGAAAAGAATAATACTGGCAAGAATAGTGCTATGATTTTACAAAATAAAGTGTTGAAATAATTGAAATTAGATAAAGTCTTCAACACAAACCTCTCTGATGAATTCCATCATAGTTTTGGCTAACCAACTTACCAGCTGTCATTGTGATCGCAGACTAAGAATGCATTTTCCTACTACTTTATTATGGAATACTTGTCTATTAACCTCTTAAGCCCCAACGCCCCCTGATACGGGGGCAAAAGGCAGGAGATCAGTTAGGCTTGGGGCTTAAGAGGTTAAAGTTATGCCATGAAGACTACTTTTAGAAACTTTTTCACTATTTTTAGCATCAAAAATACGATACATGTATGTATTTATTTTTAATGGAGGTCTCACATCCATATTATAGTTGATCAACTGCTTGAAGTTAGTTTTTCAGTAAGTTAAACTCTCCTAGATATGTATTCAATTCTATGATGATTCTTGTTATCTTTTGGTGCATTTGGCATGTAAACCCTGTGTCCACGCCAGTCTGTTGCAAATCAGTCTTTTATGGCAGATGGAAATGTTGGACATCCTGGTACCCGCGAAGAACTATGAAATGCAGACAAGAGGAAAATTGGGAAAGACAATTGTGAAGAGAGAAGGACGATTTGTAAAGGTCCAGCCACACTAACGGTATAAAAGGCTGGCAGATTTAGAGTGACCGTAAACCCATTTACTATAATCCATGAGATAGCTCCACAAACTGTAACTTTACAATTTCATTTTATTCAACGATACATTGTTTGACAAATGTACGTTTTATCACCATGGATTAGACAGTTACACCCATACAATACAAAGCAATGCATTGGGTGTATCATGCCATTAATTACAGTTTTTCTTATCCATTCATCAGAGTCAAAGCTGTAACCAAACTGGCAGATTAACTGCAGAGATAAGCACTGTCATGGGCATGCTGGTGCCTGCTTAAATGTAATGATAGCTGTGTTGTTGATTGCTCTGAAGCCAATTATGGTGCTAGGTAATTGGGGTTGATTGCTTTGAGGCCAATTACGTACGTTTGCAAACCCGGTGACTTTATTATTTGGTGGTGGCACATGAGGTGCCATTATTCTGTGTGGTCAAACCCAGTGTGGTCTTTAAATGATAACATCAAGTGCCTGTTGTATAGAGACCTTTTACTTCAGTTTTATTTTTGTAAAGCCTCTGACTGCTTTTTAACTTGAACTACAAATTTTAGTGCTTTCTTTGCACACTGACTTGTGTTGCAGTCTCCCACTGAAAGCCCAATTAGAGCACTGTTCTTTCAGCGTTCGCAGTAGTTGTATATAAATGTGCTCATTATCTTGCGCGTTCATACAGGAGGCGTCATTACCATCCATTCTCACTGAGCTGAAGGGACGGCAGTGGGTTTGCAGACTTGGGGCCGGGTGGCTCAATTGAGATTCTGTTCAGTTTGCACTGGAAAGAGTTGTAGCTGAACAGAGTAGTTTTGAACTTGAAACTGACGGAGTCTCTCTTAGACTTGTAGCAGTCCAAATCGAGCTTTGAAGTCAGTATGTTTTTTTGTTTTGTTTTTTTTACTGAAACACTATTAATTTAAAAAAAAAAAAGTGGCTAAAGCCAGGTCTCTGTTCTGAAATTGCCATGAAAGAACACACTTTTTACTTATATTAATGCAGCCTTCACCACGTGTGAGATTGCACAACAGCTGCTTTCAGCTGAACTGAAGAGCTTTGTGGAATTATTTACCAAATGCAATGCAGGTCCTGCAAATGTGAAAATAGTCTCTGAATACTAATAGTTACAGGTTAAATGTTAACTTTGCTTCATGCCTCAACTACTCAGATTTTATCTGGTTAAGTTTGTTGTGGATGAAAATGCTCCAAAGTGAGACGGCGTTTCTGAGAGTGCTTTCAGGATGCTTCAAAGCATTTAGCGTACAGTCACTGCTTTGATCTGCTTGCCAAAACAAGATGACATATTGGCAACATAGTTACCAACTGTTTCCAGTAATTCAAAGAGGATGATGGTAAAATTTATTTAATTTTCAGGTACTTCCAATATATTCAACACTTTTTCCTTTTTTTTGTTTAAAAAAACTTCAACTAACTGGATGCGATGTTTCTAGTTACCTGTGGGAACGGTCATGTGGGAGGTTTTGATGATTAAAAAAATACATTGCAAAGATAGTCGGGAGAGTGATGAGTTAATGCAGAGGGATAAATAGAATATGCCCGAGAGAAAGCAGCAAGAGGGAAGAAAGTAAGACATAAATAGCACTGCTAAAGCACTCTCAAAGATGTTTCCCACAGGCATGAGGCTGATGTAATATTTAGAGGTACAAGGGGCAGTGGTGTCACCTCTACTAGCTTTTAGACCTCTCTGAATAGCAGTCAAACACTGCCAACTCCCTTGGTGCAAAATGGCTGCACACAAGTGAAGTGACATCTAACAAAACCAAAGCATAGGTTACAGACTGTTTTCTACATACATGCAGCCTCTTAGCTAGTGTACGTTTAGCTCTACAACAGCACATCCACCTGTTCAGAAATGCCTGTGTGCTTCAGTGGTACCTGATCACCTTCAGCGTCCACTTAAGAGCTGCAAAATGCTCAATTTAACACATCAAAACTTGTTTGAGAGTGGGTTTTATGTACCTCTCCAGAGCACAGTTTTAATATATCCTGCCATGTTTAGTCAATTCTGTGTATATATGGACATGTATTTTCAGCGCTATTTTTGTAGTTGGTTCACATTTTCCATTTTAAAACTTTGATTCTGTCTGACGCACTAACAGTATGTTCACCTGACTGTGTTGTTCCGTTTAAGATCTGTTGTTTGTTGGAAGAAGTCAGCCTTTTAAAGAGGCTTACTTCTGACTAATATTTTATGAGAAAAACATCTAGTGTGAGACGGTTATGTAAAGTAAGAGTTTCTGCTGTGAATGCTGCTGAATGAATCAAGGAATTGTCTTTATGTGCTTTTTGCTTCTTTATAAACTGAAGTTTTAAACACATGCACACTTTGCCAAAAGCTACAAAACTGTCTCAGTTCCACAAGAGATGATTTTAAACTGAAACTCTTAAATTTGCTCTGAATGACTTTACACTCAAGCTAATTCACATAAAATTGTGCTTTTTGTGTCACCCGTGTAAAGTTGGGTTTGCAGTCTGGTGCAAGACACTTTGAATTATTGATACGGCAGTTGAACTGGAGTATTAGAAATACACGCACACACGCAGAGGCACACACAAATATACCAAGACAGATTACATGAACTTTCAAGCCCCTGGCCCTTGGGACCTTTCAGCACCTCCCTCTAATGTCTAAAAAGTTCAGTGTGTGTCTGTATGTGTGCGCATGTGCGTGCATGAGCATGACAACAGGCCCTTTCATAAAGGTCTTGGCCCTTCATCTACCTTGAGGCACAGAACGCGTGCTGGTTGCCCCTGGAAAGAACTACTGTCTCTTTCCCCTTTTTTTCACCCTCTTTAAATCTCTCTCATTTCTCTTTCCCAGTCTCTGTAGTCCTTTGCTGTCAGCACAATTAATTTCAACAGACTTTATTGGCATATTTTGACCTACATCTCCTACCGTTTGTTGGCCTTGTCCTTGCTGATTTGGTCTTTTTCATTCTACAAAGCTACTCTTCATGTAAAATTTTTACCTGAAAAACAAAAAAACCCCATGTTTTCATTTCCCTATTGTCTCCCTTTGCAGTCCCTCACATGAATCACATATGAATCACGCTAACCTTGTCCTTATGTCTTTCTCATTGCTTTTCATGATTTCATTCATAGACACACTCATACATATTCTCTCTCTAAAATGATCTCCTTCACACTTCCACCCATAAAATGCACTTGCTCTCACAACCGTGCACACAATCTGGCCCCTTGTAAAATCTTTCAGCAATTATTTACATCTCATGTTAAATGGATGAGCTGAGGGAAGGTGTCCTGTTTTGCCTCTAGCGTTGGTTGTCATGAGATAGAGGACAGCTTTTGAGACTACTTCTCTATCAAATCCCTGTCTTGTATTTGCAGCTGTTCATGTGACATATTGCATCATAAGCATGTTGTTGTACTGACTTTGTCAAAGTGATTTTACATTACCGCCTGGGTAGTTTGGCAACTGCATAGTGCGATTTAAACACTTCTGAACGCAGTTAAAATTCCTTAGGAAAAATATCCTTTTGAGCAGTATGTAAGCTGAATGTACAAATGGACCTTTACTATGCACACTCATTTTCAGCAGCAAAAAATGACTGATTTGTCCCTTGAGGCATACAAACACAAATCACATATGTTGTGTGTGTCTCCAGGAGAAAACCCTTTCTGTATTTCTTTCACCCCCTTACCTCTTAGTGATACGTATTTTGCGAATGCGGTGGTAACAGTGTGCCCTTCCATGACATGGAAAATTGCACACGATCTGTCAAGTCGGCCTGAAATTATGAAGATGATGTTTTGAAATAGACAGCCATTTATAGACATTTCTTTTGCAGCTTCTGTGGATAAACAAGGTGAAAGTCTGGAAAGTAGGTTAGAGAATGTCAAAGTGATGTCAAATGTGTACTCAAAGTGCTGTTTGAAGTGACCTGAATCTTTTGGGGGGGGGGGGGAAAGTAAGCTGCAAATCACATCATGACGAAATGGGTTCGGACTAATTTCAGCGAAGACTGTCATGTCCCAACTCAGGTCACTTTTGCCATTTTTAAAAACAGGTTATTTCATTAAACCTACTGAAAATCCAGTGAGAGTGTAAATACTGGTGAAAAAGCCACAATGTAAATATAGATGTGTACATCTACAATAACATATATTGATATTCTGCTCATATTTATGTTAATAGGTCTATGTTCCATAACATAGAGACAGAAAGTCAAAATTTGTGCTTGTGCTTTGAAATGGGCTCTTGTAGAGAATGAGGTTCATGTTTTAAAGCATTTGTAGCTAAACTGGGAGAGTTCTTGGAAGCAGTGACTCATTGACTGTAACTCTCACCTAACTTTAAGGTGTTGTTGTGTACTTATCGTAGTGGGTTTAATGGAGGCAGCTGTAACTGCACTGGAGAACTGTTGTAGGGCATGGGTAGTGATCATGCATGAAGGGGAGTCCGACTGAACCATACAGTAACCATGCCAGGACACAACATGCACTGATCACACTTGTCAGACAAATTGGTCTTCTCAGGTAGGGAGGTGCCTCCATGCAAATAAGTGCAACTCGACAGGAAAACATTATATGATATTGTTATATATAACTTATTAAGAGCCTTGAATTAATTATCACATCACTGATTATAAAGTTATTTAAAAAAAAATCATTTAAAAACTTAAAATGACCTCTTGACCTCTGTTTAATTTCAGAAAATGTATTTATCTTAGCATCTTTGTTTCTTTAAAAGATAAAATACCATTACCATAATTTATTCAAAGACTTGAAAGCAAGTAGGCATGCTCCTAGTTAAGAAGATAATAAAGGCTCTAGTGATAAACAAAAGGCAGTCGACATCCAAAGAAGAGCTTTGAATGCTCTTCAAGAAGTCTGGAGAACTAATCATGAAGACTTCAAAATGACCAGAAATCTTACCTAACAGTGTTCAGTCTTTTTTGAAGAGTAAAGTATGACTTTCAAGCCTTCTGGAATTGTAAAAGCTTTGTTTTTGCTTCATATATTGTATATTTATATATTGCTTTATATACTATATTTCAGTTTATATTTGCACATGGTCTTGGCCTCTGTCTTAACCTTTTTCCTCCACATTAAATCTTCTGCGATTGCTCAGCAGTATACATTTCTGTCAAAACATGTCTGTTATTTAGACGCATGTAACGGTCCTGTATCAGGACCGTCAAAAACTCACTTTGTTAGTCAGAGCCGAACACGGACTATAGATTTAAATGAATGAATGTGAACTGTTGATTCTCAATTGATTCTTGGTATATAGATTAATTCATGTGAAAATATCTCTAAATGAAACTGAGTGTGAATGCGGTAGCAACATGATCCTACTTTATTGAACTTTTAGTTCAACTTTTAGTTTAAGTACTTAAACGCCACAGTGAGTCACGGCAACAGTGGAAGCTGACATGATAATTATAGGATGGAAATGCACTTTTCCAGTTAGATGTTCGAGTTGTGTGCATTATTTAGGGTGCTCAGTTAATCTTTCTTTCTCTTTTTCTCTCCCCGTCTCTCTCTCTCTGGCTTTCTTCAAACATCCATCCCTCTCTGTTTATGTCTGCCTGGTTGTTGACTTCTCCATCTTTGCTATATTTCTCTGTTGCTCCGACTCCTTGTCTCTCTTGGTCACCTTGAGATTCTGAGTGTCCATTAAGGCTTTCAACTGCACAGTGCACAGTGCTTTCAAAGCTTTTCTGGGTTTACATTCTTTTCACCCTTGACTGGATAACAGCATCCCTACATAAAAACACATCAGCAAATATGTACACGAGGCTGCCAGTGATAAGTTTCAAACTGAAAGGGTAATATTACTGTCTTTTGTATGTCCACTTTGAGTGATTGAATGTTGCCTTTTTGTTTTTACTTCTGCTTTTTTGTGCTTTTGGTTAGTTTTTCTTTCTTAGATATGCCATCAGTCATCCTTTAGGTCCAATAGATTTAAAAAAGACACACTGACTATAATAATTCTTGACCCTGGGAGTGAGTTCTATCATTGATCACTGTATGCCATCGTGCATCAAAGTGTGAATAAAAAATTCTTCTTGAAATTGAGTTCTTTCAAAGCCATGCTTTGTGTAGGGACAGCATGGGTATGCATTCATAACCACAAACAGATCAGGAACAATGGAAAGTCAAAAGTGTGTGTGTGTGTGTGTGTGTGTGTGTGTGTGTGTGTGTGTGGTCCTGTCAGCTTTTCAAAGCAGCACCAGTAGATTGGTTTGTCATGTTGCTGACTGGGTACTTCAGTTTTTATCCAGGCCAAAGCCCTTTTTCTTTGAAACACACACTCACAATAACAGTGGGTTTGTCTATGTGTTCTGGCTCAAGCTGCTGTCCTGGTTTTGCCATTTGTCAAAGTCACCGTCTTTATGTGTTGGAAAGTTGTGTATTTTGTTTTTTGGGGGTTTTTGCTGAATATTTTAGTGTTTGTTTGTGTGTCTGCCTTTCAAATGTCTCTTGATGTTGTTTTCCCAGGCAGCTCTCTTATTATACTTGTGTGAGGATTTTATATGTTAACCAACAAGATTACAATGACTATGTTTTCATTAGCATAAGAATACATTTGCATAATCAGAGGTGGAACTGTTGCTGTTTAACATGGCAGAGGTACAGCTTCAGGTCAATGCTACTATAACACTCAGTAAAGTTTTCTCTTAGCTGGCCATGCATCATTAAAGGTGCATAAGACCTGAGCTCTTTTTGTCTTTGTGGAGATGATTTAAATGCCACTGTAAAACATAGCCGAGTGTGTAGAGAAGAGCAATTTCTTTTTTTCCTTTTTCTGAGGTGTTCATTTTTTTTGAATATATGAATTTATTCACTTATGTGTGTCTATGTGTGGGTGTGCAAAACCACAGAATTAACATAATCTTAGTATATTTTAACTTTATGAACTGAGAGCCAAAGAGTCTTGCATAGCTGTGAGTATTTCAGTTTTAAGAGCTACAGCCACGTTTACTGAGGATAAAGGTGAGATGAAGAGTGAAAACAACTATGTAGAGAGAGTAAAATGCAGCTATAAGGAAATAAATGTATTCTATTACCTCTATAGATAATCATGTTATTCTGTGGGGCAGTATTAAGTCTCTTTTAATCATTGTTAGTGCTTCATTAGCAAGAACAGTGCAGAGATTTGCATGAAGACTCATCAAGCAAAGTAGTTTTTTTTTTTTAAAGAAATTGAATGAAGAGTGATACACATACTATATGGAGACAGAAAAGCAGATGAGCTTACTGCTGCCATAACGGCTCCTCTGCTATTATTTTACTGTCAGTAGTGAGCAATATAAGGACACAGTGTGTCCACATAGTATAGCTGTCAGCCAGCTGCTCACCAATTATACAAATGAAGCTCTGAACAGGTGGAGGATGGAGAAGGATTTTAATCGAGCATGTATGCCTTACACAAACATACAAAGGGTATATTCAGTATATGCTCTATACAGTACACAGTAAACAGACAGTACCACCCAGAAAGTGCAGTATCCATGTGTGTGTTTGTGCATTATGCATTCATTTGTACTTTCAAAGATATTTGCAGCCTAGATACATATCATTTGATTATATTTGCAGCCCACATGCAGATTTCACATAAAAACTCGAAGTCTAGATGTCAACTTGTTTATATTTTAGTTATTGATGTTATTTTATATTATCTTTTGATTTTTGAGCACACCTTGCTGTGAAGGCTCCTTTGGGTGTATCTGCCTAAGAATTTGCTGGTGTGCGTTTTGGCAGAGTTCAATTGCTGTGCACAAACAACCCTCTGTGTAAATAGCTCATTAGTGGTGGGAGGGATATACCCCTGTGTGCGTTTCTATGTATGTGTTGATTGATGGGGTCACAGCAGGGTGCCGGGCCTTCTTACAACCTCCTGCTTCCCTCTCCCCTCTGCTCCCGTTCCATCCTCCCATTGCTCTATGCCAGCCTCGTTTAATCTGGCAGTAAAGGCGAAGGAGAACAGGAGCAAGAGTCACCAAGGGACACTGCTCTTCTTCAAAGATCACGCTTATGCCCCCCCCAATCCCCCGTCACCTCGTGTCTTTACTTTGCCCTCACCCTTCTCCCCTCCCTGTCTTGCAATTCTTCCTCCCTGCAGCCTTCATTTTAACTTCTCCTGTATCCCTCGCCGTGCTCACGCTCTGAACTGAAAGCAATGAAAGACAGAAAAGAACGGTGATGATGCAAAACACCTTGTCATTTTATTTGTGCTACCCAGTTTTTCGTCTGGATCGAATTGAAACAGTTTTTTTTTTCTCTTTCTCTTTTGCAGCATTTGAACTTATTTGAAATTTTAAATACTATTGGGAATACTCCCAAGACAAACCAAGCTTATGGGTGTCTGTTATTCGACTTATATTCTTTTTCTTTTGTCTGGATATCCCCCCTGATGTTTAATACCCTTCAACCTCTTCCACTCTCGTATTCTCGTTTCGGTTGTGTTTCAAGTCTTCTTACACCTGAACTTGTCAACTCCTGTTTTCCTAAAGTCTGACAGGGAAGAGAAAATAACTAGAAATCTAAAAACTGTATCTTTGAATACCAGGAAAGTGGGTTAGTGTTTAAAAACAAAGAAGAAAACTAAACTGCACAACTGTATAACGCTGAAAGAAAATCATAAAAATACAGTGCAATGTGCTGTTTTTGTATTCACTTTTTATGGGTGAGTGGAACGGTGGTGCGATGATTAGCGCTGTCACATCACAGCAAGAAGGTCCAATGTTTGAATCTAACCTAAAGGCCTTTCTGTGTGAAACTGGCATGTTCTCCCTGTGTCCATGTGGCTATTCCAGCTTCCTCCTACAGTCCAAATACATGCATGAGGTTAGGTTACCTGGTGAATTTAAATTGACCTTAGCTGTGAGTGTGAATGGTTGTCTGTCTGTCGACAGGTCAGCTGCCTCTTGCCCTATGGGACAGGCTCCAACCACTCATTGAATTTGACCATTTATCATTAAACAGGAACACAGAAATATTGATGGGAGAGAAGAAAATATGAACTAAAAACACATTGCTTTTGTAACTTTAGAAAGTGTGATTACATGTGCAACTGAATTTTTTAAATTAAAAGAAAACAGCTATTAAAAGTCATTTTAATAACAGTTAACGTTATTTTTATGTTCCATTTTATACTTGTGACCTGGTTTTGTTTTGTTTTTTGCACTTGTTCACTTTGTATTACATACAACTGCCTGCAATTTTCACTAGATAGCTATTCATTCGGCTTACTCATATCTGTGCAATGTTTTTTAATCAGCTGTGTGGCTGAAAGGTAATTTTACTCTTCAGTTGTTTTCTTTCCTAAAAGATTAGAAAAACAATTTCCCGCTTACTGTATTAGCTTAAAGGGATAGTTTGGATGCTTTATTGTGGTATTGTGAGAGGTTCCATTGGTGGTGTATTACCAACATTAGACCCCACTGCACACTCCAAAGCGTGAAAGTTGAACAATTTACTGCAATTTACTGAAAGAGTAACATTTATATTAACGGTCTTGAAATAGGCCCAACTCAACATATTCTTATTGGTTTAATTGTGTGGGTTATTTAGAATATTTTCACAACTTTAAATTTGCCAAAATTGCTGCCGATGCCTAAAAGCTGCGATTCACAAAGCACTACAAAATTTGTTGGGCCTGAAGTTGGTACCACTGACATCAGTTGCTACCACAAGAAAGGTGTTTAAATTGGATAGTTTGATGGGTAGAGTGCCAAAGACCAGCTGAGTAACTCACATGGTCTATTAGGTGGGCTCTTTATTTTTCACTCCCTCCCCACCAGCGCATTCCTTTGCTTTCATGCTGGTACTGCAGTCTCTCTCTCCAAACTGTGGGCATAACAACAGCTATAGCAGGTAATACACAGACTCTGAAAAAGAATCCTCCACAACCTCACTTCAAAGACGCAAACTATCCCTTCACATTCTTGCTTATAAATAATATAGATATAAGGGTGCAGGGTGGTGAAACCTAGTTGTATCTGGCCACAGAGCTTCTATAGGTTATATAACTGTGCATCCCATTTGAACAATAATGTATTCAAGAATTCACTTTTTTAATTTCAGTCTATTTGCTTTGCTTCATAATAATCGCTCCAGGCTTTATAGATGGCATTCATTTGATTAGTGTGTATCTTCTCTCTGTGTGAATGGATGAGCTTTACTGTGCAGAACATTTCTTGTGGGTCGAGTGGCTTCCGTGGAGCATTTGAGCCAATCCGTCTTATTTATTGCATGGCTAATTTCTGCAATAGCTCTTAAAAATATTTTTGTTTACTTTAAATTTTATAGCTCCTTGCAGTTTTTTAGACATGCAGCCTTGGTCTTGAGAGCAGCCCGAGAGAGCACTTGGGAGATGGCGGTAGCGAGTAAAGAAGAGAAAGCAGTGATTCGGTGGAATAAAGCCTCATTTTCTCATCGTTTCACAGCTGTTATATTCTGCATGTGTGTATATTCCACAAATGAAAATGAATGAGGCCTGCTGAAAGGTATTATGTAGAGTGAATGACTACTTAAAGACCACCACCACAGCTGACGGACACTCGCATATACACATCAGACACTCTCTCTCTGAAAAACCACTGAAACACTTGACCTTTCACCCCACCTCCTCTGGAGCCAAGTCATTTTATTGACTCTCCATCTTTTTGCCCCGGCCAGTCCAAACAAACGGGCTCTTTGTTTAGGAACTCTGGCTTTGTTACTATGTCCATCTACTGCTGGCTGGCATGACTGCAAGTGTGCGTGAACACACATCCTGGTATGCATGTTTTTGTGGGACTTTATGTGTGTTTATGTTGGTTTCATGACAAAGAGAAAGTGGTTTTTGATTGTCTTCCTGTGCTAATGTTAAACAAAAGCTTAACTAAAGCCAGCAGTAGCAAGACAGCGTCTGACTCAGAGACATTGTAAACAGCAGTTGGGAGGGGGACAGGTGGACTGTGAGGCCAGCAGACAGACAGGCAGGCAACAGTCAAACATCCAGACAGTCAAGGAAGCAGAGAAGCAGGGGAGTAAACATGATAAGAATGTGTGTTTGTGGAGGAGATTTACAATCAAATAGTGCTAGTTAAACACTCTTCTTTCTTTGGAGGAATATAGAGAGTAAAATAAGTAAGACATGTATCTCAGAGACACAGAGGCACAAATAGGAGTTGTGGGAGGAATGGATGAACAATAATGAAAGATGAACAGGGGCGTATTGGAAATAATCAAACTTTATATTGTTTCTATGGGAACAATAGCAATGATGGAGCTTGTAGGAGAAAAGGTACGGTAGACTTGGGTAATTACAGTGTGTACTTGCACCCACATGAGCGCATGTGAGAACAGATTTTGCCTGAATTAATTTCTTTTTTTGTGCTTATGTGGAATGTGGTGATTCTGTCTATATATCTGCACTCATGTATAGGAATTGAAGTGTGTGGTATGTCAAATAATTATGGAAGTTTGACTTTGAATATGCATGTTTGTCTGTAAGAAACCAGATCTGTGTTCGTGTGAGTGTGTGCGTAGTCATCTTCCTACCTCCAGCCCAAGCACCATCTCCTCAGGTGATTATTCTAATAAAAAATGGAAAAGGTAATTTGATGAATGAGAGAAAATGAGCAAGGGAGTCTCTCTTATCAGAAGGATGAAAGGGAAGGGAAAGCTGAGATCTATATTTAGCCAATCATTGTTAAGAGAACAATGCGTAAACAGATTGTAGTTCAAGGATACCTTTTCACACTTGGGACTCCATGCTTTTTTTTCTTCCAAATTAAATGAGAATGGAAAGACAGGCTATCAGGGAAATAATTTCAGTGCTGTGCTGATAAAATTCAGAATCAAAACAATTTAAACAATTCTACTGCAGTGCCGGTTCTCTCTGTTTTGTCTATTTATTGTTTAAAAAAAAGTCGTTTTCTTTTGCCTTTCCTATTTTTTGGGCTCTTAAAGGTTTTGGCATTCAATTAATAATCACAACCTTATCACGAACATAAGGGAGCTAAATTGCTTAAATGTGTTTATTTTCCATGTAAATAGTGTTTGAGGAATAAAGTCATATTTCTAACCTCTAATGAGGAAATATAAAGTAAATAAAAGAAAATCTGTAGGTGGGAGCAGATCCTGTATAAGTCAGTAACTTATAACACATTTTTATCCGACCTCATCGCAGTTTAATTTGGATTGCAAGTGTAAGTGGCATTTGAAAGGATGAAATGGTCCCTGCAGCTCATTTCTGCTATTTTTTCTTTATTTCTTTAAACTTTATATTTGCTGTGGAACAAAAGAACTGTGTCATCACTATTTACATTGCTTCTTTTACATCTTTCCATTTCCTTTGTTTCCCCCTTTTTGGCCTCCGCCTCTTAACAGTTGCATTTCTGTGGATGATTTGTTATAGCTCTGACAGCCTGAAAATTGATTGGAATGGAAAGCAACATTTGAAAGGCTTCATAGATGGAGATGGTGTGTGAGTGTGGGGAGGGGGGAATGGCATGTTTTTGTTCTTTTTCAAACCACTTGTCACTCAGCGTACAGTGCGCACATTTGTATTCCTTTGTTGGCATATGAAACATTTCCATAGTACTTATATTGCATCGTATTAGAAAGCAATGCACTGGGCACAACAATGAATTACCATTTAAAGATTAACTTTGTTCTTTGCCGGAAGAGGACATTACAACGACAGAGTGCTCTGTAGCAGCAGCACATGATTGTTTCTGCATTGGAAAAAAACGTGGAGTATTTATAATTTTATAGAGTATAGCCCAACTGTTGTATCAGCAGGGTCAATATGATCAATAGATATTAGCTATTTGCCGCAATAACCACAGAACTATCGTTGATGTTTTGTAGTTTTTCTGCCAAAGGGCACTCAGTGACTTCCCTATTGGCAACACATGTTTGAAGTTCCACAAACACAAAGACAAGCTGATCAGAGCAGAGTCAGGCTGAGCGTAAATGAGTAATCTATGCCACTTAAGCTCTAATTTAGTTTAAAAATAGTCTTGTTTATCTTAGCAAAGACTCATAAATAACTCCATAACAAATGTTAGGGATATCTGTTTACCTTTCGTGTGTCTGGGGGGAAATCATATGTTGGATTTTTGGGCTCTGTATCTATTGGGCTCTATCGTAAACCTTCCCTGGCAATTTGAAAACACTTGCACAAAGTCTTTAATGCAAAATGCTGAAAAACCTCTTACAGGACCCCGTTTCTGTCAAATATTTGTAAAGCAGATAAACATGTTTTCTGTGCAGTTAGAATTTAGAAGACAGATATTTGTTTGCTCTTGTGGGTATAAAGAAAACTTCATCTTTGCCACAGTGGGGGGGGAAAGGAAACAAATCTTCCCTCTGTGATTAAATTATAATTTGTGGTAACCTGTGGCTTACATTCATGAATTAGTTGGCGTTCACGTCAAACGATTTATACACCAAAAAATGTTGTAAAAGTACAACAAAAACCTGCTGCTTTTTGTGTTGAATTGGTAATTTTTTTTTGTTCATCATTCCACCCAGCTAGGGATTTATTCATTTATTCAGTCATTCCTCAGTACGATAAGTCAGTCAGCAAACCATACTGTACATTACAGGCAAAACGTATGATTGCAATAAATTGGAAAACATCAGTTCCTCCTGCTATTGGCGCTTGGATAAACTCCTTGACACAGTGTATGGAAATGGAAAGGATTACGTACTTTCTGAAAAATAAGTTAATATATTTTGATGAAATTTGGAAGCCATTTAAACATTTTTTAAAAGTAGTAAATATAGAACAACTTATGTAGGAGAGTGGAGTAGGAGGAAATTGTTAGCATTGTGCATGCTATTTTTGTTTGTTCCTATTGATTATATTTTCTTCTTTCCCTTTTTTTTTCTTTTTCTCTTGAATTATGTATAAATGCCACATATGGTACAATTGTATATATATTTCATTTGAGCTTGTTTTTTTTGTTTTTTTTTTTTTCTTTGGTCGGAAGAGAGCAGAGCGGGAGGTGAGGGTGGGGGAAAAGGGTTTCTATTACAACAGCATATTATGGGAAACTACCTTTGAATGTTGTTGAAAAAGTAATAAAAATATTTAAAACAGTCAGCAAACCATGCTCCAAATTGTCTGCTGTGTAGTGAATACCTCACAGACAATCAATAAGGCCTCAATTCATCGCTCAAGATAATTTCATGCTCTCAGAAGCCCATTGGTTATATTAATACATCTATTAAGGCACTGGGCTATGAACTTAATATTACTCTCCCTCAGAGGGAGTGGAAGGAGGAGAGTGAGAGCAAAGTGAAGAGAGTGCCATGACCAGGGCTATCTCTGTGTGTTAAATGAGAGTTTAAACTGTTAATCATCTTGGTTAGCTTCCCGCTCAGATGAAGTCCAGCACTCTAATGGCTAATAAGACTCTCAAACACTCTCGCACTGCTAGAGGAAAGCAGCCGACCTGAGTGCAGGCAGCGCTTCCTTTTGAAGTTTTAGCTGCAAGTAAAGCACAGCAACAATTTGTGCACTGTTGCTCGTGGCAGGATACTACAAATACTGAAACTTGCCTACTCAGTTATTTGGAGAAAAATGTAGGTTGTTTATTTCAACAATCAAACAATCATTCTAAAGCCACCCAGACTGTTTAACCATGCCTGACCAAAAATGAACAAAAGAAGTAGAAAAAGAATGCATAATGCAGGGAAAGTGAGAGATTGCTGTGCCTCACTTTCTGTTGCAGTAAGCAGTGGCTCCATGTCTGATTACAATGCCATTCTTAGAAGAGACAGATACAAATTGTGGTATAAACATAAATGTGAACAAAGAAAAAAATAAATAAAATAAAAAAAAGCTTTATCAGAGACAAAAAGAGCTTGATGAAAAGAGATGTGGGAGGAACAAGCATGAACAATAATAAATGATGAAAATCTTGATGATTGATGCGTCATCTCCCGCAGCAGATAATGACAGCTATCACTCTTTTGACTTGCGCTTCCAGGCACATTTTTTTTCTTCTATGTCTGTATTTTGGTGTTTAAATCAAGTCTCTGTAAAAAAAAAAAAATGCTCTGGCAGACATCTGTTTGGGAAATGGCTTAACTGAAGGATCTGTGATGTATTTTTGCTGGCTTCTATCACTATAGGATTTTGATATTGAGTTGTGGTAGCTACATGATGTTGCTCAGGTTACAGTTTTGTGTTCATTTTTCTGGTGAAAAATGGGATTAACTTTTTCGGTATATGAACTTTATTTCCATGTTTCATTTGATATAAAGGTTTATATAAAGATTATGTGTTGTTTGAAAGGTTGTGTGGTCCTTTTGTCTGAGGTCTTCAAACAATTTTTGTGAGGGTTAGCTGAGTTACACTGAAAGTGGAAAAAAAATGGGCCACCTTGTGTGTTCGTGCGTGCTTCTATGTATGTCCTGACCTGTTAGAGACAGAACAAAGTTCTGGCAACAGGGGACCTTCCTCACTATTACAAAGCCCCACACCTGGCTTCCATTACACACAATCGCACTGTCACACACTCTCACAGGCAGTCACAGTAGCTGTCTCTCTCTCTCTCTCAACCCATCATGCCCTGTAGAGTGCAGTTGGAGCTATCAGACACCTTAATGGAAGCACTTTCCCATTCACTTTAAGGCATTGTTGACCACTTACAAGCACACACATACACACAAAGAAACACACAATAAAAGAGGAAGCACATACACACAGCGCCAGGATATTAAATCTAGACATTTATGAAATTACAGGCATTTTAACTCTTTTGTTTTTTTGTTTTTTGGAGTGACAATGGGCTGTGTGCTGTAATAAGTGAGCTTTTCTAACGTCATGTTACACACACACAAACACACACACACAGACACAAATCTGATCAGTGTTTGCCTTTTAGCTTTCTAGTAAAGTCTTAGCGGAAACAGTCATTGAGGAATACACACACACACACAGACACACACCATGCTACTGTATAAAAAAAAAAGTTGGTGAGGGAGGTTTCATAAATATGTAATATGCTCAGGCAGTAGAGGCAGGCAGGTCTAGACAGAGAGATAAGTAAGTAAAAACGGGAGGCATACAGATCCCTGTGTAAAGGTATACCTTAGATGGCCGTGAACAGCAGGTGATGTTGACACAGATCCTGACCCACTGCCTGCTGCACACAGAAAACACATGCTTTCACACAGTGGCAGCAACACCCAAGATTCCTTACAGATCAGTTACCCACACACACACAGGCATAGATAGGTATGTGTCAAAGGCATGCATTCATCCTACCGGACTGTGCAGAGCAGAGCATGGTGGTTTCTATCAGAGTTAAATTCACCACACGCACACAGGCTCGCACACTGATGGAGGAACACACAAGGGGGCATACCAGTGCACTTTGTGATTGGGCGTAATTAGGAACAACAAAAGAGCTTTTGGGTTTCTTGTTTAGCTGTCATTTACTGCATTGCTCATTAACTCCCACAGGAAGTCGTTAAAGGCAAAAATCTTTTCTGATAGGTCAACAGCAGCTGAAAAGGTTTCCAAAGCCAGGAAGCAATCAGTTTTTGATTATCAACATGATGCCAAGTGTAATTATGTTTTGTGTGTGTGTTTTACTGTGTTAGTGATTTTTACCTTGCTTTTTGCAGTTGTGCAAAGAATGAGAACACTGTGCACAAAAGAAACATTTTAATTAGTGATGTGACTGTTTTTAACTTTATATGTTTGTTTGAAGCCGGAGCTTCGAACAACAAAAATCAAAACAGCATTACATTAGAAGAAAAAAAGACACATGCTTTTTTTTTCTTCTAATATAATGCTTTTCTTTTCTTTTTCTTTTTTTTTTTTTTTTTTTTTTGAGCCAGCGTATTCCTGTACACACACAGTTTGTACATCTGCACTCGTTTTTGGGATTCAGGCTGCAATGGAACTTTGCACGAATGAAATTTTAAAGCAGTGGGTTAGAAAGAAAAAAAATGGTTTTATAGCATTTTAGATTTTCTTCGCAAACCTGTCCTTCCAGCAAAAGATAAGGTGAACCCGCTAAATCCTTTTCACACTTCTAAACATATGTTGCAAAACACTGCAAACACTTGCAGACCTGTCTGCAAACAGGTTTGACCACCAACCAGTAATCAAACTGAAATGATGCCCACAGTAAAGGGAAAATGTTTGCCTTCCGAGTAAAAGTTGTGCCTTACTGCTGAAACCAACACATTTCAAAAGGGTTTGCTTTGAAGTCAAGCAGTCTTTGTTTCTGGTTTGCATCGCACAGTTTCACTCCCGCTTAGTGAGTATTTAGCACATGTTTTCAGACAAGTCGGCATCTTCCATGCAAACTGTGGGCAACTTGCAGTAATTGGGTAATAATCAAAGCAAAGAGGTTTTTTGCACAGCACAAAATACCTCTCTTGTGACTAGTTTCACCTAGCAACAATACGAAACCTCAATTAGCCATTCGCCAACCAGATGTGGAATACATATTTTTCCCTAGTAACCGGTGGTTACCAGGGTATCATTCACTACTTTAGGCCTCCATGAATGGGGCTTTGAAAATCAATTTCACAGCTATTGCCAGTAACTTCCAGCAGCGACTCACTATCGGTGGAGAAATACTTATTTTTCGCTTAGCGACCGGTGGTTGCCAGGCAATTGCCAGTAGGTCTCTAGGCCTGTGAGACTGGAGTCTTAGTGACTCTCTGATTACAGCCAATTTTTCTGTTTCTCAGCTAAGTTTGGACACCAGTGTTGATCAAGTGTTTTCAGTAGTATGTTTAACCCAGACACTGACAACAGTAAGCACATACACAGTACACAGCAATCCTGACATGCACAAGAAATCATAAAGACAGGCAAAAACTAAAATATAGAAGCTGATTTTCGATGCTAAGAAAAAAAAACTGTATAATTCCCAGCATCTTAGAACTGTGCTCATAAAGAACATAGTAAGTACTTAGATGCCATTAAATACACTATTTTTCACTGGCCTGATCGGCTCAAACAAGCACAGGGTTGTTAAAATTTCTGGACTGCAGAGACCCATGAGAGATGATAGTGATAAGGCATCCACAACACATACACACACAAGCTTGGCGGAATGATAAGGCATCTTGCACATGCACACACACACTCACGTTCTCACATGCACACAAGTACACATAAAAGACTGTAATGATAAGGCTTCGCAAGACTTTTTGAACAAACTCAAGCAGGGCCAGAATCGATAAGCGGTGCTATCCTGGGGGAAATGTAAATAATTCTATGCTGCACTTGGAGCTACCACAAGTTTTTAGGAATGTAGATTACTATTTGAATGAGTACCTAAAATACACAGACAGTGAGTCACAGAGAGAAGTGAGCGTTGTAGTAAACTGAGAGACGAAGAATAAGCTGAAACAAAAGCGGGACTGAAAGTGAATGCCAAGAGAGGTATGAAGAGTGGGAGAGGGCGCAATGACATTAAGTGTGAAATATTTTGAAAAGATGGAAAAAGTAAATATTCAGGATGAGGGAAGGCAAGTACATTTCTCAGTCCACTGTGAGTTTCTGGTTTGGATATATAACCCATTTGTCTCACTTCAGACACTAAAAAAAATCTCTTTGTGTGTGTTTCTTTGTCACTTCAGTCCTCCACATTTCTCTTTGTCACTTTGCTTTTTAACATTGTGTTTTTCAATGCATTTATCTCTCACTCCTTTATCATTTCCTTCCATACAGCACTCTTATCTCACATGCAGACAAGCAGAAACAAATGCACACACAAACATGTTTCAGTCTGACACAAGCCAGACGGAGCAATTATGGTCTATTCTAGTGCTCCTGTGTCTCATCACCCCTGATTGGTTCAAACAAGAAATTGCCTCATAGGGTCATTCCCCATCATGGTGAACATAAAACAGTGAGCAAATTTAGCCTTTGCTTCCAGGTCATACCTATAAATGTAGCTATCTTTGAATTTCCAATTTCGTCTATACAGTACATATTCTTGGTATACAGCAGTATTTTGCAAATCCAGAAATCGTAATGTCCTGAGAAATAAAATATATAACGAATAAGGAAATAAAATCAACCTGTATGGAATACAGTATTTGATACATGTAATCTAACAAAATGCCATCTTGTCTCTCTCTCTCTCTGTTCTTCTCCTGCACTTGCTGGTTCCGGATTTGCCTCGCGTTTCTTCCTCCACTCCTGAAATCATCCTCAGGTGAGAGAATTTTCTGTTGTCAGTTGTCACGTCACTGTAGTCTCATTTTGGAATCTCCCACTTTGCAAAAGACACTGCACAGGTGCTGCTTTATAGATCTCAAAATTGAGATGGATTTTATTTAGAAATCTAGCAGCACTGTTAAAGCACAGACTTATTCTGGGTAGCCTCTACAGAGCTGCAGGTCTTTAATGCAATATTTCATCGTTATACTTCTTATAGGTGTCGAGGTATAGTTCTTCAGGTATAGCTCCTCATCCAAAGCACATGGCTCTGTATGCAGAATCAGCAGCATGGCTGATTCTGCATCGGCTCAAATTGCTAAAGTGCTTCGCAAGGTTAATTGAAGTCAGGATTGTTTTTCTTCATAATTAAGATAAGATAAGATAACCTTTATTAGTCCCACATGTGGGAAATTTGTTTTGTCACAGCAGGAAGTGGACAGTGCAAAAGTTATGAGGCAAAATTATCATATTATGTAGTGCATGTGTGTATATATAGCATAATCTATGAGACTACATGACCTGAACACATAAAAGTTATTTCCACCCATGACTTTTTTTTCCATCTACTATAAGAAAATAAAAGTGAAACAGAATCTATAGCAGTGAATGTTATGAACATGATTTAAGCAGATTTAAGCCACTGAACAATTAATGTTTGTATGGAATTACATATTCTGGTTATTTGATCATGCAAAATAGATCTTTGAAAATTAATTTAGGATACATTGTGAGGAAGAGGGTCTTATTACTTTAGTGAAAGATATTCATGCATACCGAATTGATGAAATGCACGTAGCAAACACTGGAAACACCTGACTGTGCACATCTTTACTGTGTAATATTTCCATTTTTATTGAACACCATAGGATTCCTTTTAAAGAAAAACTTTACAGTGTACCATGCACGGTATAGGCCACTATGTGATTTTGCTGAACTTTGTCCTTCATGTCTCAAGCCTCAGGAAATCCAAAGTCCTATTAACTCTGGGTGATATAGTAGCACAGTACTGAATCTTGTTAGATGACAGCAACTGCGAGATACAGTTTTCTGATTCTCAGAGAAATGGCTTCGGACAGGAACAGTGGTTCTCGATCTCCAATTCCCCTCAGGGTGCATTAAGTTTTTGTTCCAGCTTATCCCTCCATCTAGTCGACTCAATTGTGCTGTTCAGTGAACAGTGAAATGGACTTAGCAGCTTCTCAGTACTGTCAGGTGTGTTTGTTCTCTGAAATAAATGAACAGATGGCTCACAAACCAGCAACGGGTCGAGGAAGCTTGGGGTGTGTGTGTATGTGTTTGTGTCTGTTTGCTCATATGCATGAAAATCTGTGAACCTGCTTGTGTATGTATGTGTGTGCCCACGCATGTTAGGGGTGTGTACATTTATGTGTATGTAGATTTGTTTGTATTTAGGCCAGTGCAGTAGGTATTTTGGCAGATCGGTCCTTGGCTAAACTTTCAGTTTTGGACTATGAGGTCTGGCAAAGACGAGGAAAATGGAGAGGATGATGAAACGGGGGATGAAGGGAAAGAATGAAAAGACACTCTGGGGATACTGTAGCTGAAAAAAAAATGGGATAATTAAAAGAAAAAGCAGAGGAGAGAAATTAAATGAAAAGTTGGAAGGGATGTAGGCAATGTAAGCTGAAGGCAGAGAATTGGAAGAAAATGGGTGGAATTCATTGAGGTGATGATAAAGAAAAAGCACACGAGGACAGGAAAAACACAGGCTGTCGATATGACAGCCAAACAAAGAGGTGAATGGTTACATAATCAAGAGAAAACAAATTAAAAAGAGCGAGGAGAGAAATGAACATGAACCAAGAAGCAAACATAGCATGGTGATGCTTGTAGAAAATGAATAAAAACCAGATGGATGTGGATATAAGATGAAAGTTGCGTAGACGTGAGAGTATTACAGAATGGAACACAGCCATTTGAGGACACGAAGAATGAAAAAGGAGAGAAGAAAGTGAGGCACAAAATGGTAATCGTAGATAAACGATGAAATTGGGGGATAGATGAGGAAGTTAAGGCGGATAATAAAGAATGGCAGCATTAGAATCAGACGCACAGTAGGGGGACGATGATTATAGGAAAGGAGAGACCGAGAGAAGCACGCGAGGGTTACTTCAAACAAAAAAAGAATTATAGGACACATTTCCTACTCTGACAACAGCGTGTGAGCTTAGAGGATAAAAGGCTGAACCGTGGAAGGATGGATAGATGCAGAAAGCGGTTTTTTGGTCCTACAGAAGGTGTTGAGGGACCCCTGACATAAAGATCATGTGACCTAAACTGAAGTTTAATTAGCATATGTAAATTACAGCTGCTTCTCATGCGCCAGCTCTCTGGTTTCTCCAGCTTCCTCAAGCTCTGTCTCTCACCTTTTTTTTCCCGTTATTTTTTCTTTCATCACCTACTTGTCTGCTTTTTTTTACTCTGTCCTATTCACTCCGTCACTTTTTTCCCCTCACATAGTCCATTTTATTTACTATTTTCTTTTTTTGTGACTGTCACCTTTTGATTCAGTTCCCCAAACCTTTTATTCCCCCACATCTCAACTCTCTGCACACCTCCTCACTCCCTCTTCTTTATGCATCTCTCTCTTCCTTCTTCTCCTGGTTGCTTGGCAGATAATGTTGGCATTTCGCTAAGCAATTGTTGACAGTATTATGGCACAATTTCACTGGGATATTTATGTGCTCTCTTATCTAAGTCTGTGAATAAATCAGCCAAACGGTGAGCTAGCAGCATGATAGCCAGCCAAACAGAGCAGTCAGCTTTGCAGCCGCTCCACTGAACTACAGGGAAAACCTGATCACCTTGAGCTCATCAAATGTAACCCACACATACACACTGGAGTACACACACAGTGCACATCTGACTCTGTACTGATACAATGACCCTTGTAATTATGCTGAACCATCTCTCTTTTTCTTTCACTCTTTTTTTTTTTATTATTTCTCCCTCCCTCTCCCGTCTCCAGTGTTCACACCATGTGCGACACTCACAAACATCCATCTGCAGTCTTCAGATCCTGTTTCCTTCCTTCCTAACTACTTGGCTCACTGCCTGAACACACCTCTCTTCTTCAATTTGAATTGATTTTGTTGCTGTGTCTGAATCACAGTAACATTTAGGTTACTGTCAGCCTTGCCTCGTCTCGGTCATTCTTAAATTGCTGCTGTCCACAATGCGTTGAGGTTTGCAATAAAGAACTGTTTTCATAGATTTATAACAAGCAGATTTAAAATGCGATGAGATGAGAGCTAACTGAAGCAATCCTAGGGATCCTGAAGCGATCCCTATTATTTTATTAGAGGGAGCAAATATGGACTTGCTGACCCAATTTTTGTATTGAAATGTTTCATTGTACCGTCTATGCAGTCACGTGATCGTATTTCAACAGCCTGCTTCAATGAGCATTTCACTGCTTTCAGTAACTGATAAAAGCAAAACAAAAATGCGCGCACACACACACACACACAAACACTTGTCAAGTTTGACACACTTGACTCTGGCTACACTGTTGCCAAAATGCTGTGCTGATTTGTGAGTCAGAGCTATCGTAAGCTTTGACAGCTCACCCAGTAAATGTGAAGATGGAACGTTTCACATGTACCGCGCCTTTTACAGGGCTGCCAAGTCTCATGCACAGAACCTAAACCTCACACAACTAAAACTTTCCATATGCCATCACACCAAATGTCCACATGCAGCAAGAAGCCATATTCATAACCAGTGATGTCACCGAAAGAAAGGCCCACGAGTCATCCTATCTTAGCTCACAGAAACCTTAGAAGCAACTTCCTGCCTTAATAGGTCACCAGCCTATTACAGACTGATGGACATTTGTTAATAAACAGTTAAGCCGACCCCAGCATTTCTTTGGGAAAGCTGGAATACCTTGAGATAACCAAGACAAACATGGGGAGAATACGGAAACCCGACACAGAAAGCCTCCAGCATGGATTTAAACCCATGAGTTTCTTGTTGTAAGGCAACAGTGTCAACCACTGCACCACCATGCTGGCCTTACTATTCAAAATCATAAGGCATTTTACCTAAATAAATTGTTTTCTAAAACCCAGGACACTGTAACGGAGAACCATTTCAGATGTTTTTTTTTTTTTTAAATACATATCATATAAAATCAATCTGCATGTCGAGAAAATATAACTTTTTGGTTTTCAACCACTGAGGACTGCTGCCGTAGCAGCTTCTTTCACCCTATGCCTGAAAAATATTTTTCTTTAGGCACAGGACGTGCATCTCTGTACCATCTCCCACAATTGCGTCTCACTTAATGTTTACAGTTTTTCTCGATTGCTAAAACACATTTCTTGAAACTACGCCTCATATCCTCACAACAGTAAACACAAATCCATAACATCTCACTCAATTTCCCAAACATCCTATTTCCAGGTCAAAATGAAGCTCCACACCCAAAACTATTCACTCCTGCTGAAAAACCAAACTTTGCCCTCAGACATCAAACACAAGCCCTCAAAAACACACACACTACAACAGAGTTTTGCACACTGGTACAATTAATTCAAAACAATAGTTCCAAAACAAATAGGTTGCTTATGGTTCTCCCCTTCAAAACCCTTGTCACATGATAAACACAAAAGACGCAACCAATGTATGTACAGTGGCACATTGTTATTCATGTACTATACAGTACAACACACACCAGAAACATTATCCCACCTCAGCATCTTGTCTTTGGTCTGGGTCAGGCCAGAGAATCTCATCCACATTCACTTTTTACTCTTCAAAAGAAAGCAATTCGAATCATCCACAATGCAGGTTATAGGGAACATACAAACTCACTATTTTTGCAGTCTGAAATATTGAAAATTGACGATATAGTGAAATTCCAAACAGCACAAATTCTATTCAAAGCAAAAAATAAAGAACTGCCAGGTAATATTCAGAGTATGTTTTTTTTGAAAGAAGGAAGTTATAATTTAAGGGGTTTTTGTAACTTCAAAACAATGAAGGTACGTACTACAAGAAAAGGCTTTTGTGTTTCTGTTCAAGGAGTGAAACTATGGAACAAACTGAATATGGAATTAAAGCAATGTCCAAACATAAAACTGTTCAAAAAGAGTTATAAAAATATGATCTTCTCGATCTATAAAGAAAAGGAAAATATTTAAATTAAGTGAATGTCTCTATTTAAAAACAAACAAACAAAAAATTCATGATGTGATATTATAGTATATAGTATATCAGAAATCTGTTCACTATTTTTATTACAAATTATATCAGTAAGGAAGCTGACTAAATATTCACTGATAATTTATGGGACAGGGGTGGGATTACAGTTTTTCTCAAATGTTAAAACACAAAAGCCAATCCTGTAACCCAAATGACCAGTAGTCTAAACACATTTACTAAATGTAGCCACCATATTCCAGTACCATAAACACATGTCACATGAAGACACAATTCACAAAACACAACCCTCTGTACTCATAAATCTAAACACATTTTTCCTTGCTAAAACACATGTTGCAAAACAACTCTGCTCATATCCTCAAATGAAAGCCCATGTGATGCAAAATGCTTGCCACAGTCACCAATCTTTGAACACAGGGAACACACCTGGCGTCATTCACTACACACAATGACTCAAAATTGAAGACACTTGTTGCTAATGCTGTACCCACATGTAAAAGCAAGTTCAGAGTGCACAGTATGCTGAAGGTTCCAAACAAACACAATGGATGAAGGCAGAGTCAGGGGAAGAGGAATTTGATGCAGAGGAGGGAGAAGAGCTGGCCCTGGAAGAAGAGGAGCAGGCCAATGAGGAAGAGGAGTTCAAATGAGAGGAGGAAGAGGAGCGACCAACGAGGAAGAGGAGAAGGCCAACATGGGAGAGGAGAAGGTCCAGGAGGGAGAGCAAGACAACCTCGCACCATCATTACGGACGAGATGCGAGCAACAGCTCAGCGACATGATGCCGCACAGTGATTGTGGTGTGTGTGTGTGTGTGAATAACGTAAATAAAAAAACTTCACACCCTGTTCATGTTTTCAAGATTACTGTTGTGTGCAATAGATTCTGTTTTTGCATTGAGTTGTGTTACAGTAGTGTACGTACATGCAGGATTTTCTATAGATTTATACTACTCATATGAAACTCACAAATCTAAATGCCTAATCCTCTGCAGGGATCTACGACGATCCGTTACTGTATAGTTTCTAAAATATGCATTGGCAGTTATGAAACAAAGAACCTTCTCACAAATTGAGCATTGTGTTTTCAATAGTTTTGCTGTAGTGTGTAATGCTGTGTATAGTGTTTATAGTTTTGACAGCTTCGAGCTGCTCTCTTGGTGTAGGAGTTTGAGTTTTGCAGTGGGAAGGTGTGGTTGTGTTTATGTAGCTTTAGAGAAGGGTGTTGTGTTTGGACATTGGGGGACCTGGTGGTAACGTTTGTGACATCTGTTTTAGCATTTGAGAAAAACTGTAAATAAGTGTATACTTCTTCCCACTCCCTTTCAACATGTAAATCAATCAGAATGTTTTTTTGTATGTAATTTGTATAGTATATTTTTTTCTCTCATTTCTTTTCTAAATGTACTTGTATATTGTTCACATGTTGAAATAAATTACCAATCAATCAATCAATCAATCCACATCACAGGCTATATTGGCCCCAGCCAGGCAGTGGGGGTAAAATCCTCTTGCATGCCTGATCCACCCCTGGCATGCATCTACTGATATGTCTAGGCAGGCCTCTTCCATGGCCTGAAGGAGGTGAACACGGACATAAGGTTCTCGGTCATACACTTTCCACCGCCATGCCGAAAATAACTCCTCTATCGGGTTTAGAAAGGGAGAGTATGCAGGCAGAAAGATATTAGAAAACCTTGGGTTATTGGTAAACCAGTCACGAACCAGAGCAGCGCGATGGAAGCTGATGTTATCCCACACAACAACGTAGTGAGGCTGCTCTGGCTGTGCTGGTTCCCTGTAGTGCAGCTGGAACATATGTTGTCTTAAACCATCAAGAAAAGCAAGGAGAAGCATAGTGTTATAGGGTCCTAGTACGGCATGGCGGTGGAGTACCCCTCGTTGGCTGATGGCTGCGCACATAGTGACATTCCCCCCACGCTGACCAGGGACATTTACAATAGCCCGATGGCCAATTATGTTCCTCCCCCTTTTCCTTCTTTTGGTCAGGTTAAAACTTGCCTCATCCACAAAGATTATTTCATGGGGAACAGGCCGTCCTTCAATCTCAAAGATCCTCTGCAAAACACATAACACAGTAGAGTCAATCGGTACCCTGAACCACAGTTCAAGAGTGCTGAAATGGCAGCATAAACTGCCATGCTGTGATGGTACACAATACTTTATACAGTATCAAAACTCATACCTGAACATATTCCACACGTTGGTTTTTCACTCTGTCAGAGTTTCGTTCGAAAGGGACTCTGTATGCCTGTTTCATCCGGAATTGATTCTTTCGGAGGATGCGGTCAATTGTGGAGAGGCTGATGGCATTTATGCCTCGAAAAAGATGATCATCCTCAATCACTCTCCTTTGCATCTCTTTGGATCCATTGTTTCAAACCTGAATGAGCTGACTTTGGCCCTTTTATCTATCCATCGCAGGTTCTGATTGGTGTGTGCTAAATTTTGACTCCTAGTGTTTCCACCTGGTTAATTGTGTGCTAATTGAGCTCAAGCTATGCTGACTTAAGTTAACATTATTGCATGCTAGTGCTTTCTAAATGACTACATGGTGTACGCACTGTAAAATGTAGGGATTTGTGTGTAGAGTTTTGCAGTAACAGTTCACCAAATTTGAGTCATGTGTCAAAGCAGGGAATAGTGTTTATAGTTCAGGGAAATGGGTGAGCTTTTTGAACAATAGCGTTACGGTTTTGAAATTTTAGTTTAGAGGCCTGGTTATAGTGTTTAAGCAATCGAGAAAAACTGTAATGTACTTTTTTGTTCAATAAACACTTGCTTATTCCAGGCTATTTGTTAAAAAGCATCTCTTTTTCCATCTCATCGCAGACATCAAACGTCTGTGGAAACCCTTGGGTTCTTTGCATGCTAAAAACCTTAACAAGGTATAAAGCCAAGGGAGGGGTCTTGATAAACACCCCTTTGATGTCTGTGTGCTTAAGTTCACTAAGGCAGCATTATAACGTTCTACATTTTTATGAGATTTGTTGTGTGAAAATGAATACAGCTTGTGCGTTTCGCTGAACTCGCACACTTGAGCTTGCTTTTCCCTCACCATTATGCTTTGTTCTCTTAACTTCTCATTACGATCTACAATCAAAGAACGACAGACGTAAGAGTGCTTTGATTTACCATAAACAGTGTGTTTTACTGCTGCTGAACTGAACGGACCAAAGATCAGAGATCTTCTGGTTTCATGCTGCTGTGTGCTTTATTGTAGACTGAAGCACAGAATCTCGCTGCTTTTATGTGCACTGTTTAGCATGTATTTCGAATCCAATAAAGAGAATACTTTTTCAATCAAATGGTTATTAACAAAATAACATTATTTCTTTAATTAATTTAATGACTTTTTAATTGAAAGTTTGCTATTTAACATGTATTTTTTTTAATTTTCTGTCTATTCAACTCTTCTCCTTCAGTCAGTTGAGTAGATGTCAGCTAAAACTGACGTATGCTTTAATGGCACGGCACAAGTGCAGCATCTTTTTTAAGGCTTCTGTAAAAAGAAGTCAAAATCAAAATGCTGAAAATTAAGGTATTTGTTTTGCTTTTGCTTTCTTAATTGCATTTTGAGTTTCCAAACAAATGCTTTCTTTTTAAAATGAGGGGATGTTTTGCTGTCTTTCTTTCTTTTCTTTTTTTTTTTTTGTGCCAAATACTGTATTGCTTTGCCGTCTTCTCTGTACATCAGTGCTTTGCTTAAATATTCATAAAATTGCAGCAGCGACTTTGTCACAGCTGATTTATGCCGACGGTCTGAATTCACAACATGCAGATATTTATTTATCCTTTAAATGTCTTCATTTGTTTTTGTACTTCTGAATGCGCACAATCACTTGAAATATTTCCCATCTGTTGGAAAATCGTCCCCTTAAAGGATAATAGAATTTCAAAGATGCAACATAAATCAGGGCAAGCAGTTGAGCCCGTCTATATCTTTCCAAAGTACTTTGAGTTCTAAATAAATCATTTTAAACTGTAATTTGTAATATATAAGCATCCACCTGAAATGGCCATTTTAGGTATCGGCATCTATATATGGGCAGAGACAACATACCCGCAGGTCAAAATAACTGATATGACACCGCTCTGAATCATTACAAATATGGCTAACTATTCAGCATAGATGTGGTCTTTTCTCTCAGCTGTGTTGTCATTTCAGCATTATGAGTAAATCACAATAGACATGTTTGTGGGAAATACCAGTGCTCACATATTATGAAGCACAGGGAAAAGGGAAAACTTTTCCCTGTCCTTCATACTTTGAGTTCTAAAAGTATGTGATTCATTTCCACAGTGCTTTAAAAGGCTTGTATTTGTAAATAGAATATGAGAAGGGACTGTGTACCATAGCTGTTTACTCTTCTTATGTTTCTTTGTTTTTTTATTTGCGGTTGCTTCATTCTTTTACCTCTCAGTTCCTCTCCAATAACTCAGAACTCTAAATCTTAGTCTATTTCCCTTGTTCCTCATTCAGCAATCTTTCTTTTTCTTTTTTTCCCCGTTTCCTCTGTTATGGTCCCTGCTGTCTGTTCCTCTCTCATCTGTGCCTCCCTTTCTCCTCCCCTATGTTCTGCTCTGGTGTCCAGGGCCCCGAGGGCGGATTTAGTTAGAAATAGTGTGAGGATGACAGAGAGCATGAAGAGGAGAAAGGCAAGAGGAAGAGATCAACAGATAGCCATAACTTAGTGTCTTGTCAAGCTTGTGACGCTGATCCAGTACAGAATCTGATCCAGTGTCATCCATTATTCTGCACCATGAGAGACCAGAATAATAAGACGGCTTGCAATGGAAATATTCTCTGCATCCCACAGGACTCTGGTTGCAGGACCCCAGGGTCATTATTCTTCAGTCTTACCATAAGTAAAGAGTCAATTCCACAATTTCATTGCACATGTACAATGACAATAAATGGCTATTCTATTCTATTTCATCAACCCAGTAGAGTATTTTGTTTAAGTTTAGGAAAATATTGTCTTACTGATGAATTTATACATTTATGACTTGAGCACAGTTGCAATCTTGGCATATAATTCTATTCCAGACTCAGTCCACATAACAGCTCAGCTGATACCCTATAAAAGTGAAATTTAGACAGGGCGCTTTTTTCATTGTTATTTATATTGTGGCACATTCATCGTGAACTTTTTCTGGATTTTGAACTGAGACATGTCCCCAAAATTTGACAACCACTTGGTTTTCGAATCCCGATCATGATATAGGATAAGGACCATGTGTATGTTTTTAATGATATGATGTGTGGAATTTTATTGTTCTTCTCCTAACCATGTTTCAAGAGACCTTGTGTTCTCAGCTGGTCAGAGAAGACTGATACACAGAGCACATATACAGATACCCATGTGTGCACACATTCTGCACACTAATTATCATATATAATATGGTCATTATCATATTCCTAATTTCCACCGAAATGGTGAAAGACCACAAAAGGGACGTCAGGGACACAAAACAACATTCCATAGCAGGGTCATAAATCTCCTGTCCTTATTGCCCCCCACCACTCATCCCCTCTCCCAACACACACATACACAGAGCGGCCTGCACGCACACGTCTGTCAGATGTGCACTGCGGTAATTAGGTCTTTCAGGTTATGATAATGTTTGTACTATTTTCTGGTTCATCTCCTCACTGGTGCACAGAATGCCATTAATCACACCAGTCCAAATCACATGCTGAATCCAGAGCAGACTTCCAGTGTGTATATGAGTTTGTGCATGCCTCATTTGATAGTGTGTGTTTCTGTGTCTATACTGACGGAGGTGTGATATATGACGAGACAGGGAAAGAGCCCAAAAACGTATAAGGGGGGTGAAAAATTGAGAAGTAATGAAGGCGTTTTAATAATGTGCAACAGACAGACTTCCGCCCAGCTCCGTCTTTAATCTGATTTTCTTTTCTCTTGCTGCTCTCCTCCTGTTTAACTTTCCATTGATCTCTCATTGTTTTGTTGGTACCTTACAGAGGATTTATACTTCTGTGTTAAATCTATGGTATAGGTACTTTGTAACAAAAAGACCCGTCTGAAAAACTACGACGTAACCCATCGAACCCAAGTATCCTTGATGTGTCCTTGAGCAAAAGCCAAAATCCAACTCTGTCACTCTAGGAAGGCTCATCCCAGACTTGTCTACAGAGGCATGTGAAAATAGAGATTTCCCTCAAAGTGTCAAAGTAAAATTTCTTGAAATTTTTACCACAGTGCTAACTCTGGCTAACCCTTCATTATCACCCAAGACCAAAATCAGATATCATCATGGAATAAACCAGTTAAATCCCAAATCTCACATACATGCAAATACAGTAATACAAAGTGTTACTGATTAAATCTATTCACACTTTCTTAGTTTCTTAGTTTTAGTAGCACATCATGTAACTGGTTAGTCAGAGCAACCTTTCAAGCATAACACAAACACACACAGTTTTTATGTAGGATGAAGAGTGTTACATAAAACACCTTTTAAAGCCCCAAGGACTCAGAGACGCACAATAAAACTTCCAAATTTAAAAATGATATGTATATTTATCTGTCTGCACTTAGCTCCGTAAGTATTTTTTTACAGTAGTCTATTGTGTCTTTTCAATGACACAGTCAAGACAACTGAAGTGCATGCATTCAGCTTTACTTCAAGAGGTTGAACAAAAGTATTGGATTAACTGTTACTATTTATTGAAATCTCAGCATTTTTCACATTCATTACATAGTGTTGAGGATATTGTTCATCATACAAACAACATAATAGCAGTGCTCATTATTTTAATTTCTTGTTTAGTCTCTAGTGTACTCATTTGTATAAAGAATGGGGAGAGTAAAGCAGGAATACAGCAAGTATGTGTACAGAGATCAATAACCAAAGTGGAAACAAAACAAAAAGAGCATCTTCAAGGACACAAGATCACAACCGGTCACTTTTTTCTCTCTTTTGGTTCTCTAACATCGGATGGCTCTGCCACCTTTCGTTTCTTATTTTCATCCTCCTACTCCAACTTTCCTCCTTTGCTCTTTAGCTCTGTTAGCTTGCACCCCCACACATCACAAAGGCACAGTGCATACAAACTGATGACATGTAGACATGATGTTGCATGTTGTGAAATATGCCTGGTGTTTCAAAGGAAACATAAAAAAAAAACCATTGATTCTCTGTGTATTCCTGGTGTGTGTGTGTGTGTGTGTGTGTGTGTGTGTGTGTGTGTGTGTGTGTGTGTGTGTGTGTGTGTGAGAGAAAGAAAGAGAAGGAGAGAAGAGGTAAAGGAGGAATAAAATGAAATATCTTCTTGTTAAACTGACTTCAGACTGTGGCTGATAAAATGTCACCATATCTCTGCTTTCTACACAATGCACTGTGGCCTTGTGAGACACCTGTTATAACAAGAATGCATCTTTGTGGTTTTGCTTTTAAAAGTAATTAAACTGATACAAAATTACCCCCAAAAGGAAAATACAAACTAACAAATTAAGACTGAGTGTAGCAATTTGCTGTAATGTAAGGTAATGAAGGTCAATATTTGGTATTACCATGTTTATTCTTCACCACAGTCAGAACTCTTAGGCTTTCTTTTCATTTTTTACTTTAAGCTGTCTTCAGGACTAGGTCTTTAGGCTTCTTGAATGACATTCAAAGCTCTTCTTTGGATGTTAGCTGCCTTTTGTTATGGTCTCTGTTAAGAATCCTACATTGCTTCAATAATGTTGATGCCCGGGCTCTGGGGAGGCCAATCCACGACTAATAATGTTCCATTGTGTGTGTTTTCTGTCCATATATGCTTTTACTACTGTAGCATACAAAGTACACGATGCACACGGTGTTGCAAGACCAAATGATGCTTACTGGCAATTGTTCAAACACCTTTGCTTTGCACAGCTATTCAGCTGCCTCCTTCAGATTTACACACCACACAGGTCTCCCGTCAGCTCCCAGCATCCTACTAAAATAAGGAAGGCATGACCAGGTGATGGAGAACAGCGTTGTGAGTCAGCCTCCCCTGACACCACACCCTGAGCCCACTGCTCCACCACTCCCCTGCAACTGAGCCACAAACCACAACGCTGCCACAGCTGCACTGAGAGTGTATTTCATGCTGGAAACTGAAGTAGATGCCATTCAGATGCTTTTCAGATGATCAAAATCTGCCTGTGCATTTCTATATTCATAATTCCATCAACTTCCATCAAATGCAGCCTTAAACCATGACACGGCCTCCACTGTGTTTTAGAGATGGTAGCAGAAGACACACTGCTGCTTCTCTCCTGATCCCTTCTCTACATACCGACGGTGATTTGAACCACAAATTTACGTTTGGATTCATCACTCCACAAGACGACCTGTCACTAATTTTCAGTCCGGGTCTTGTGTCATTTATACTACATACCTCAGCCTCTTCTTGTTGATTCCTTTCCTGTCAAGAATGGCTTCTTGACAGCCATTCATCCACTGAGACCAGGCTTCTGCAGAGAGTAGATGGCTCAACTGAGAGGTTGATCTTGCCTTAAAGGAGAAACCCTTCAAGAAACCTTTTGCTGCATTTGTGTCCTGATAACGCAGAAAAGCATTTTAGGCTAAAATACTGTTCCAAAGCTTTAGGGGAACTTAATTATGATATACACCTTTGAACATGCACACTGTCAAAACAGCAATAATAAAAGTCCAAAGCATTTCTGCACATTTGATGGATTAATATTTGTTTGACAGCACACCATATAGCAGAATATAGTTTTCACCTGCCAGCTCTCTGAAAACATTAGTATTGGCTCACTCAGCTGTAGTTCATTACCTTTGAGCTTACAAGGCTGAAACACTTAAAACCCATTCATCAGCTTTCTGACAGGGCAAACTGCTGCAAACAGATTCAGTCATGCATTGAATCCTCTCCGTTAGCCCCGCACAACATTTCAACTTCTGACCTCAACGTCCACCTGCACAGAGGCTCTTTCATCATACAACACATCTTCTTTATGACTCACTTACTCGCCCGCTTTCTCTCCCATGCACACATTGCATGTGTGCGTGGGCGCACGCATATACACGCACAAGCACAAAAAATGTACCAACAGTTGAAAGCTTCATCCCCTTTGGCCTTTTGACCCCAGTTAACTAACTAACCTCTTGTTATTTCCCCTGTTCATTTCACCTCTTTGTGTGGGGCCTCGTTTAAGAGGCCCACTCATGCAGTGCTCATAGCCCCCGGGCAACTTCAGCTTTCAGTCTATCAACATATCTATCTTTCTAGTAGATCGATTCACATAAATAGAGTGACTCGGTCACTTGTTCAATTGAAGATTTGAACTTCTAACCCTTGCCTTGCTTAGGCATGACCAGTGTCTTGGAACTAGTATTTCAGGTGCTCTTTGTACGACTGCTTTTTATGCTAATGTGAAGCAGAAACAGAAGGTGCTGAAGCAACAAGCAGAGCACTTAGCATTTTTCCATTTTGACCTTGGTCTTGCTGTTTACATGCAGATGTGTTATGTATAATAAAATCAGCATATGCAGAAGTTGGCAGAAGCAGTATCAAAACAGCACAGACCATATCCTCTAATACAAAATGTTCCAGAATAATATGTCATTGCTCTTGTCTTGTGCCTCTGTGATATCTTAATAAAATGTATTCTACTGTTTCCACATTTGAACTCTTAATCTTCTTACTTATATGCGGCCGTGTGTTGTAATTACAGAGCATCCTTTAACACCATGACTGGACTGGAAGTTCCGAAAGTGGTCAAGTAAAAGTTAATGATGCATACAGGCAATTCCTTCTCCATATGAACTGAATATGAACCTTATACTTTCCTGTGTAACGCTGTCATGCATTTTCTAACCAGCAAATTTGTGAATACATAATTAACCGCAGAGTGACTCTGTGTTTAATGGAATTAAATTATGTTTTGAAATGGAAATGAACGTTAAAATTGAATCACCTGTGGCATAAAACCCACAAACCTTTACCCATGTTTCCACACAGCCATTTTCCTAATGTTCAGTCCCCTATTAAAACCCTTTCCTTAAAATCCTACTTTAATAGTATTTTGATTGACAATCGTTTAATTGGTTTATCTGCAATAAGTGAAATAAACCTTTTTCCAGATTAATATTATCTTTTGATCTGCACCATACTAGCGGGAAATCACAAAGGATAATCTGCTTAAGAGTAGTGTTTGAGCTAGAATGCACAATCTTTCTGAGAATTTAGACAGTAAATACACAGAGCCATGAAGCTTTAACTTTTCTTCGTCTTAAAGATGATGTGCTGACTCGTGACACTCTTCTGCTGCCTTAAGCTCTTAGAAAAGGGTGAAGAAAAGAAATATTTCAGTATAAAGTAAAGACATCTTTTCAAGGTAGGAAGACTTTACTGGCAGAAGGTACTTTTTATTCCACTTGCCCCTTTTTACTGCCTGCTGCCATTTGAGCTTGTGAAGTTTCTCACAGCTTTGAACTGTATACCCATGCCTTCGGTCTTCACTATTTCTGTGCTCACCAGCATGGGTTACATCTGGGCCACATGTCAGAATGGTTAGCAATCAAGTGCTTCTCAACAAACTGATGACACAACAGAGCAACTCTGGCATTCCTATAGCCAGCACCATCTAAGCACCAAGCCACTGTTGGGTGAAATGCTCCATGTTTATTCTCACCAGTAGTATTTTTAACACCAATGACAGAAAGAGGGCATGATGGAGTTAGTTAAAAATGAATTTTTAGTACTTTTAGTACTTGTCATAGCTGTGTGAAGGTAGGCAGGAATGGTGGATCCAAGAGCTGGACTCGTGGAGGCAAAGTTAACTCGAAATAAACGGCTTGTGGGTTTGCAGACAGAACCGAAAACTAGCTAAACTGGGAAAGCAAAACTAACAGGCAGGCAAGTTGGCAAACAGAACACACAGTGAAGAATGCGGGACGACACAACGACGAGCGGGGGAAGACGCAGACACTAAATACAAGAGGTGAACAAGACTGAGAGGAAACAGCTGGGAGACACGGCTGACACTGATTACACTGACGAGACAGGGAGAGCACAAAACTGAACACACTGACATAAGACACAGACCTTCAAAGTAAAACAGGAAATGCACAGACTGGATTCAGAGACACGGTACAGACGGAGAACAGAGGGAACACATGGGCGGACACTAAAAAGAGGGAGCACGGAACCCTAAAAAGTATAAACACAACATCAGAATAAACTGGTACACAAGATTATCATCATGATAATAATAATAAACTCAAAACGCTGGGTCAAGCAACCCAGGACCATGACAGTACTAGTAAACACAGAGATCTTTTGTTGAGTCATGTATGTTGTGTGGTACACAGTAAATCTTATTCATCCATCCATGATATAATCATCATGTCATCTATTAGTGGGTGGGCTATATTAGGAAGCAAGTGAACATTTGGTCCTCAGAGTTGTGTTTATATCATGCGGATAGCTTACCTCTGAAACCCCCTGCACCAGGATGCATGGTGGGAAGAAAGCATCCAGCAGAGGAAACACGATGCTTTTACCAATACAATGAAGCCATTGTGTTCATTTACACTGAAATGGTTATTAATAGCTTATTTCATTGTAACATTCAACAAATCTTGGTAGTATTTACAGTATGTTCTAGCTCTGACCTTGCCCCAAATATGTCAATTACTTCAGGTCTCTCAGCTCAGAACTAGATGTCTAGAGTATATGTCTTTTTATAGGTTTCATTCAGGCCCACTATGAATTTTCTTTTCCTTCTGGTCACTTGAATTTATCTGCGATTCAGCCTTGTATGGGTTGGCAATGTTCTTCGCCCCAGGGGCTGATGAAACCCATTCAAAAACCCATTGTGTAATTTTAAAAGTCTTCGGATTTCACCAAAATAGAGCTGAAAATAGAATAAGCCTGTTTCTTTCCTGCTCCTCCTCCAGTTTTCTCCATCTCGCTCACACAACACGCTCACAGAGGCTTACTGTTTAGATGCCCGTGCTTGTGTGCTGTAACCATTGCTTTACTTCCAATAAGCTCAAGTGAACCTTGATCCAGAAAGTAGTGCTGTACGAAATAAAAGGTAATTAGGACACTTCCTAATCTTTTCTTCCTCATCTTGCTCTCACCATAATGGAACAAAATTCCTTGGCGCTTTTTATGGCACATTAGTAATCCTGCCATTTATTTTTATAGCTATAAGGTGTGAGCTCTAACCCAAAGATGTTGCTTTCAAAGAAATCTTAATTTGATGCATTTTAAAACAGTGTAAACAATCCCAGACAAAAAGAAAAAATACAAATCAAAGATAATTAAAAAAAAAGATTAAACCTAAAGGAGAGGAAAAACTAATGAGAAGGATAATAAATAGGGAAAAAGTGTTGATGAAGAAATAGCTTTACCATCTTTAGTCAGGCCAGTGACCTAGTTTAAAAGTCAGAGAAGGTGTATGCATTACTGAGCTAAAATAGAGACGAGAGAAACTGTTGTTTACTGTGTGTGCATGACAAAAGAAAGCAAGAGCGAAAAGTATGGTCAGTAATGTCTCTGTAATAGGGTCAGATACAGGAGTCCATTATGAAACCCCCTGGAGGCTCTATTTATAGTGACCAAACCGGGGGGAGGGTAGGTAGGATATATAGAGTAAGAGAGGTTGTGAAAAATGTGGAGAGTTTGAGATGAAGTGGTAACGGAGAAAGAGAAGAATGAGCGAAGGAGGATGGAAGGAGGTGGTGTGTGGAAAGATGCCAGAGAGCAAAGCAAGGAGATGAAGCATTGGGGAAGTGTGTGTGTAGATGGATAAAGGCGTGAAATGGGGATTGAAGATGAGAGCAGGAAGTGCGGAAATATGCCAGAAAGAAAAAGGAAAGGATGGAGGGAAGATTGAGAAGGAGGAGAGAGACACAGCGGGTGGGGGGTTGGGGGGGAGACGAGCGATTGTGGCTAGGCGTGAGAGAGACCAAGTGTTGAAGTTGGGAGAGAGATGAGGGCGGCAGAGAGAGAGAAAAGGGATAAGAAGGGAAGAGAGAAGTGGTGAGCCTGCAGATGGTGAAAGGCATGAGCAGTGAAATGTCGGATCCAATTTTATCTACAGCTCTGAATAAGATCACCAAAATATGGGGAAATCTTCAAATGAAATAAGCCTGTAAGCTGTTTTTATCATTTGATTTTATTATTCCTGTGTGTTTGTGTCTGTGTGTATGTTTGCGTGTGTGTGTGTGTATGTTTGTGTGTGTGAACATATTGTGCTGCTTTGTCCTCAATAAATCTTCAAAACTGGGAAAAGCATTGAGTTTTAATTCCTTTTTAAGGCAAATGAGTAGAGCAGTATGAAGCAATTTGGATAAGGAGACAGGATGGAAGACACGGAAACACTAATGCATCTGAAGAACAGAAAGAAAAGAGTGGGGGGAAAAAAAGAGTATGAAAAAGCCACAAGGCACAGGAGATCGGGTCCTGCACAAAGTGGCTGGGTGGGTAGAGTACTGTGTGAAATGTGCCTCTGGGGAACTGACCTAAGAAAGACGGATGGCTAAATCTATGTCATTACTCCACTGCAAAAGGAGAACGAGGCTGCAAGCAATAAGAAGAAAAGAAGGGTAAGGTATGCATTATATGTGAATATGCATAGGTTGTCTAAGGAAACCAGGGAAGACATCACAAACCGAGATGAAAAGGAAGAGAGAGACTCAAACAGATAGGAGGAGGGGAAAAAATCATAAAGACACATAAGCCTGCACGGAAAGATTCTGACAGGTGGAAAATTATGCAAGTGCACATGATGAACAGAGTGAAACCTATTTGGAGAATGAGATATTGATCATACAGCCCAGACATGCACACCACCAGTTGGCCATTCTATTAGTTGTCTGCCTCACAGAAAAAACATTACCCTATCTCCCTGAAAATAGAAGTCCTTCCCCAGCCAGTGTTTTGATATTCTAATGCACTGCCCTGTGCTGGCTGCTTGTATTAATAGCGATACTGAGCTGTGATAGTATAACATGAATGAAAGCAAAGCCTCGCTTTTCCCTCAGGCCTGGGATAAGGGAGACAGAATCCATCTGGAAGATAACATTACACAGCAACTCACACAAGTTTGTACCCCCACAAGCTTACATAAGACTATGCATATAAATGAGGTATTCCGTCTGCATGTGGCTGTCTGTGATGTGAGTACAGTTGAGCCTGTGCGTAATGCCAAATTAAAGTTGTGCATTACAGAGCTGATAACTGTCCATGATTGTGAAATTACTATAATTATTCTTCTTCTGACTGTCCATGTGCTTCCCTGTTTCTCCTTGTGCACTGCTCTGTTTTTTTCTGCTTAAACGTTTGGTTTCTTACTACAGTATTACTGCATTATTCAATTTCTGAGAGACCCTGTGATTAATCAGTTTTGCAAATTACTCTTTTGGTGATTTGTAAGCTCCAGTTCTTTACACTTTGCCAGAAAACTGCATCATATTGTGAATCTGGGCAAAACAGATATATGTGAGAAAATATAAATGAAAATGATGTGTTGGTTGCATGACATCCATAGCTAGAGAGGAGGAGTAGAGAGATGAGAGACTTGCAGAAAATGGCCTGTCCTTACTGGTTCTCACACCTGACCTAGATCAGAAAGAAGACTCACATTATGGCCAAAGACTCGAACAGGTCTCCTCACCATGATCGTGTCAGCTGATAGTGTGCTTTCAGGAGTCACAAAGATGTACACAAAAAAACTACAACCAAAGCCTCATTGCTTGTTACCTACCTAGAAAGAGGAGAATTGGATGTAAGCACCCTCTACAGACCAGCCTGTGCTGTCCACTGAGGTGTATCGGTACACCTAAGCTGACTTGCACTGCAGAAACTGGAGATAAGCCCTGGCTTATGAGACATTTAAAGAGAAATGAGGCGTGCTTGATCTCAGGTTCTTCATATGTGGCAGAATACTCTATACTTTCCCCCTTTTTTTTTCTTTTTGCCCCTCCATGGCTGAGCCAGATTACTTTACAGGAAATAGCTGAAGACGTGATCAGTAGAGAAATGGAATGACAGCCACAAAGTAAAGGAAAGGCAATAATGTGAGAACAAAAGATGCACCATGATAAGAAAAGTAACACCCAAGTCCTGTGAAGTATCTTTCTGTGTGTGTCTCATGTACATGTAATGCTTGGCAAAGACAGCTATATATAAAAAAAAAAAAAAAATGGATGCAGAATTTTTTCACACTGCCTACCTGCAAACACCCACGCATCAGCTGCTCCTGTGCGGCATGTGTCCCTGTTTAAAATGCGCCTGTGCCCAATTTTATATATGTGTGATGTATGTCCAACTGTGACTGTGCGAGTCATTTTCTCAATGTGACTTTTTACCAAACATGACTCAGGCGACACCTGAAGGGATTTCTATATCTCTGTTATTTTCCCTTTCATTACCTCCCTTCTTGTATTAATCACTTTGCTTTTATCTTAATTTTTTTGACCTCAATATAGCAGTGGTATCAGCGATCTTTGCAGTTTAAATTTGCTTTGGGATGAAAGCTTCTGTTGACTTTTCATTTTATTAAATTGTTGAAGAAACTGATCTTATTGAATTTTTTAAAAATATTTGGCGAAGTATCCTGGCAAGTAATTTGTATGCTAAATTGGAATTTGTTCTAAAAACTGGTAAAAAAGTCAGGTCTGAAAAGTTGGCAGGCATACCCTGTGTGAATGTGACTTTCATGGTCAAATTCCTTCAGTGGTTGTTGGCATATGTAAGTCAAATGATAGCTAACCAACTCTATAGTTATTGTACTAGTGCCGCAGATGACTGAAATAAACTGTATTAAATAAATGCTAACTGAACAATTTAGAGCATTTAGTATCTGCTTTTATTCATACTTCTTTAAATGTGCAAGCACAGTATAATAACATTCATCTCAACACACATCATCCACATAAATACAGATGCAAACACAAATGCATGCACATGTATGACTGCATAATATTAGCACATATTGCAGCATGTGCATTGATTTTTAAAATGCACATGCTGCAATATGTGCTTACTATTCTCCGAACTGATTACTAATAATATGGAACTAAATAAAATGAACATGATCTGTTTGTGGAGATTTGGAGTCAAGTATGTGAGTTTGTATCTGGAGCTGTAAAATAGATATTTAAGCTGTGAATTTTGTAGACTATGTGAAGGTGTGCATGTGCTTTTAACACAGAGTGACACTTCTAACAAAGGAAAACATCAGAAAGTTAAAAAAGCATATTGCATAAGTTATTGACAAAAAGCATTTAGCTCCTTCATGTTTTTACATTTTTTTTGTTTTCCATTGCTAACTTGAATGAATTCTTCAGACCGCGTAGGCTCTATTACAGTATATGCTATAGGTTTCAACAAAAAGGCTGCAGGATACGTTAGATTTATACTTTTTTTTAATCCTTCAGACAGGGGCTCTCTTTTTGGGTCTCTCAAATGAGGCAAGTTGTAGCCTGACTTGAGTCAGCCCTCTTCAGGCAGAACTGTAAATCTAATTCCAGGCTTAGCTGGGGCCTTACATGTCATACACTAAAAGCTGGAGGACGCCAGCCAGCTGTCACTGTCTGCTCCATTCCTAAACAGTCTAACATTCACCTATCCCCTGCCTTTATGCATCACCTGGCATGGCTCTTGGCTATAACAAAAAGTGTCTTGTGTATATTATATCCATCAGGTAGACATGATTCATCAACCAGTCTCGCAGCACTTTTTGCCACACAAAATAACACAGTAGGTTTTTTTTTCTTGTTTGAGATTCCATGTAAAACTGCAACCAGCAATCAAGAGTCCTCATACTGATAATGATATAATCCTGTGTGTTTTCACGGATTTACACTGGTATATACTTCTCCTAAAGTTTATAATTAAAATATAGTTATGTTTAATTGAACAAAGTTAGTAGAATGCTGATGTGTCTACCCATAATTTACATAATCTTTCTGCTTGGAGAGTTCAGACTGAGGATAAAATTAAGTTTCAAACAGATGCAGAAAAAAATGTGAGATCACTTACTGCGTTGTTTACAAAGCAATGGGACATTCATGTCAAGTAGTTCAACAAACTTAGTCACTTGATCCCCTTTTTATAACAGATTTTTCTGTAAGAACAGCTCACACTGTTACACTTGCACACAGATAGTGTTGTTTTATCATGACATTTGTGAACCACCATAGCTTTTCTGGTATTTGGTCATTCTGCCTCTCACGAGAACCACTTACAACCTGAAAATAACTCTCACAAATGTGATTAAAAAAATCTAAAATACTTGACATTCAAAAGATAATATGTCAAGATTTTAACTGTGTGATTCCTAGAATACCATGACTACTTTTTCAATGTTGTGTCCACTAGTAAAGGCATCGTGAATAGCCTTTACCCATCAGACTGTGTAAGGAGTGCTTCGGTTTGTGAGTAAAAACAGGTTTTGACCACCAAGCTTTTTGTTTGTTTTGTTTTTTTAAAGGAAGCTAGAATGAAAATCTGTCTTAATGACACTTTTTAACAAAAGATGAAATTAGTTGGAGAAACATACCCTACTATAATAACAATATACAGTATATAAATCTTTAATAATGGTTTTATTAATAATGAAATTGCTCTGTTATTCTGCTCAGTTGTCCTGGCTTACAGGTATACCTTCAGGCAAAAGTGGGTAAATGGATCCTTACCCACACATATAGCTATTTCAAAGGATGAATAATTTAACAGGAGATGGGTAAACACTTAAGAAATTTGAGTACTGAATACGCAGTGGGAGATTGAAAAGAAAAAAAAATTCAAAAGAGAATATTAAAATCTGTCTGCTATGACAGCAAATCCTGAAAGCAGCTGAACGAGAGAAAGAGAAGGAAGACAACAGGAAATCAGAAATGCTCAACTGCTGCTCTATAGACATGGCTGATATTATTATGTTCTTTAGAGCAGAGGTCCCCAACCTTTTTTGCGCCACGGACCGGTTTATGCCCGACCTTTACGGCTTTTAAGGTGTCTCGGATAAATACAACAAAATAAAACTAGTACCGGTACCGAAAAAAGATTTATTCATAACACACGTGAAAAGACCCAGGAAAACCAAGTTAACGATAAAAACGATAACAAAATAACCCTGAAAACTGATAAAAACCCTGAAAACCATACATTTCACACCTGAGCCTCAACTCTTGCAGCCCGGTATCAAACGACTCACGGACCGGTACCGGTCCGAGGCCCGGGGGTTGGGACCGCTGCTTTAGAGTACTGTCTATCTGTGCGTGTGTGTGTGCGCACGAGCTTGCATGAACAGATGCTTTGGGCGGGTGTGGTTGCATGTTTGTGGACCTGCTGCTTGTCTTTTTGTTTTGCGTGTGTGTGTGTGTGTGTGTGTGTGTGTGAGAGAGAGAGAGAGCGAGCAAGAGAGAGAATGGTTGACATCATATATCCAATTCCACGGCAATGATACATTAGCCCTCTGCTGGGCCATCATCTCTCAGTCTTCTCAGTTTTCATCTTTCTCTTCACCTCCCTATACTCCCTGAATCACCTCCCTAAACCTTTCAAGATTCAAATAGGTCATTTTAAGTTGAATCTGTTAAAGTGTAAAGGATGTGTTTTTGTCCATATGTGTGTGCAGGAAAAAACGAGTGTAAGTAATGGGAAAATTGTATTTGTTGTGTTCATAAAACAATGTGTGTTTGTGAGAGACACAACCAGAGAGGAAGAGCGAGAGCTAGAGAACAGAGAAATATGGGAATCCTTTGGTGCATAAAAACACTTTTGCACCTTTACGTTTGTGCAAGTGTGTGCATTTTCCTTTGTTTTTGTATGTGTGAGTTGTGTAATTTGGCTGTAAAGATATGGATTGTTTAGGTTTGTTTGGTTGTCTGTGGTTGTGTGTATGCTGTCAGTAGTGGTTGGATTAGGGGTAAAGGGGTGGGGGTGGGTGGCTACCATTTTATGTCTATTTACGGTGTGTGTGTGTGTGTGTGTGTGTGTGTGTGTGTGTGTGTGTGTGTGTGTGAGAGAGTTAGAGCATAGCCGTTTCTCAGAAAGTGAATGTTTTTGCAGCTGCTACAGATTGAAACTAACCGATAAGACATTAAGAAGTATGATTTCATGATTTCCACGGCTACTGCACTGATAGGCATCGCATGCTACTTGCAGCGCCAACAAAACAAGACCCAGGCACACATACATGCTCCTACTCAAGAGGCATTTTGACCTTATATGGCACTAAGTTTGGCTTTGTTTGGCATTAGGTTGGAGGAATGAATGCATTTTTTTTGCACTCTCCAGCATCAGCTTTTCAAATTGTTTACATATTTGTTTGTTACTCCTGTAACTAACAGGAAGATTTAAAAAGTATCAAATACTGCTCATATTGCACTTTTTCATGTAAAATTAACCTTGTTTTATGGAAACCATTCAAACCCAAAAATGTATTACTGATGCAAACCATTAAGTCATGCAAAGTCTGTGAGTAGCCTGTTGTTTTTACTGTACAAATATTGTAGTATTTGTCTTGTCAACAGGGGGTTGCTGCATACCATGTTAAATTATTTCAGCATTGTTTGCTTTTTTTTTGCTCAATCTGTCAGTAACCTATTGACTTCTATACTGATTCCAGTGGTCATAATATTGTCTGACGTTCAGAGATGATTAGTTGCCTCTGATGATATATGTTTTTAGCAGATTTACAGATATTTATTGGTTTGGTTTGTAGGTATTCTAAGGTGGGCTTCCCTACTGACTTCAAGGAGGGAATAAATGGGGTTTTAGCCAGTGGCACATATTTACAACATACTGTAAATCGCACCTGGACATTGTTCTGCTACAGCCATCCATTAGTGGTGACAGCATTCAGGCAAGACGTTTATGAGCTGGGCTGTTAGGATCTTTAAGTCACCCTGTCAGGAGATCGGGGGGAGAGGGGTAGGTGGGTGTGTAAGGAGGTGGTGAAACAAGAAAGAGGGATAAGGTTTAGAAGAGGAAAACAGATGGAAAAGGCAAAAGTGATGCGCTGTGAGAGGAGACGAAGGCACAGGGAAGATGCAGAAGTGGAAGGAAACAGTAAGCATTTGGGAAACAAAGCTTTTATTCATAGAGATTTTTCCCCCTCCATCCTTCCCATTTTCTCATTCCACCAACACTCTTTTCTAGCTATCATGTTTCTTGTGCCAATCAATAATTTATAGCTGTCGCTCCAGAGCCATGAACCCCTTCAGCTCTCTGAATGACAGATGAGGGTGAGAATGATTATTGGGGCGAAGTGAAAAGCAGTAGGGGCGTAAAAGCAAAAGCAGGTTCATGAAGGGGAAAAAAGGAGCAAAAAATAGCTATACAGAGAAGGCGGTGCAGCAAGTGAGAAACTAACAGAGAAATGGCTGAATATGACACTGGATAAATAACCAAGTGTTGGAGAAAATTTCCCACAGATAATGAAATTATACAGTGAAAATGTCTACCAATTTCCATACTCTCAGAGAACTAATTACAGAACTAAGAGAGAAAATGTCAGCTTCGTGACATCAAAGTGGGGACGCTGCCTACTCATTTTCCCCCTATTTGTGTCTTGATGTTTTACCTAAGCTGCTTTTAGCTTCTAGCCCCACAGCACATTTCTATTCTCCAAGATAAGGGCCACAATTACACATGCGCACAAATGGATATGGTTGAGGAATGGAAGATTGTGTATGCATGTGCATAAGCACATAAACACATTTATGTGTCGTTTTTTTGGATGCTGCTTTTGTGTGTATTCACAGCACAGTTTATGTGCAATTGGAGAATTGAAAAATTTGGCCTGAAAAACCATGACGTTGTGTCAGTAGCGTTCTGTATTTAAATTTTCCGATGAGTCACAGATCTCCAGGTGAGGCAGTCACACACAGAGGCGCACACATACATACAGAGGTCTAGACAGTCCACAAGGTCCAAATGAAACTGGAAGGTGATGGAGTGGAGGAAACTTATACGTTAAAAACATTTGTTTGTGTGCGAGAGCAAGTGTGTGTTTGTATGAACTTTCGGAAAATAAGTGTATTGTGTCTGCCTCTGTGTGTGTATGTGTCTGTGAGAGAGAGAGAGAATGAGACCCTAGCTCTTCTCCCTCCCACCGGCTCTTGTAATCCTCTGTGTTTTGGCGACCTTGGCAACCTGGTGACAAAACATTCCAGGTGTCGCTTTGATTGAGGTCATGGGTGGGCGAGAAGTGAAAAGATGTTGGAGGTAAGGGAGCAGGATGGACTGAGAGGAGGATAAAGTTCCTGATGGCCTCGGGGTCAGCCATTCAGTTTATTCAGTCATTTCCTGCCTGTGTGTATATATTTTCCCTGCCCATTTCTTTATTTGCTCTTCTTCATGTTTTCCAAAAACATATAAAGGAAAAGTTGTAGATTTAAAATCTGAATAAAATGGATGGAGGTTATAATTATGTTATTGATAATTAGTTTTTTGTTTGTTTGTTTAGAAAATTTATGGTTTTGGCTCACTGTTGTGTACATTGATTCATATTTTGTTTACATTTACTCTCAATCAGGGGTAAATATGGCTGCTGAAGGTGGGATATGGCAAGTCAAACTAAAGAGCATTATTAGTTTAAATTTAAACTTATGACTGACCCAATGTAATGGTGACACTAAAGGCTACACCAGTCCAATAAGGTCCATTACCTTAAACCTTACCACACTGTCTAGCGTGGTAATACATTCCCCTTTTTAAATTCATAACATATTACCATTTTGTTAATTTCTGGGCGATAAAGCCTCTGTGTCTTTGACTGACATACAGAATCAGGCACACAACCTCTTTTGTACATCTGAAATTAAATGCCACTTTAAAAAAAAGTTTTTGATTGCTCACTTCTGTTGTGTACAACTGGCCAGATGCTGTGCCATGATCACAACTTTATTGATATCTATAACATGAACACATTATAGCAATGAGAAGGGAAAAAAGGAGGCATAAGTGTGACCATCTGCTTTAAGTGAGCAACTCCATGGCATTAACTGGTAACAATACCAGACTTCCGCACAAAAAAATATAAACTGACTTTATATTATAAAATCTTCACCTGAATATGATTTGGTTTCTGTAAATTGGAGATGCCAGTATGCTGCTCCAGATTATTCCATGCATTTTAAACCCTGGTGTTGACCCTACCTGTACAGCTTTGACTCTGCATGAGAGAGGTAGTGCTGTAAGTTACAGGCATGTAAATGTATATTTGATTAGTTTGTGATTTAAGATGGACAAATACTGCAGGGTTTTTTTTCTGACAGCAACTCACACTGCAAATCTTCATGGGTATTTCTCCAAATCCAGAACTTGTATGTGCTCCCACTGAAAATGAACAAAAGCCCCTGATTAGTCTTGTCAACTGGCAACCAATTTGTTGCTAAATTCAGGCTAAATCAGTGTACTTTGTCTGCTTGGCTTACTGCTGTGAGTAATCTCATAAAGGATAGCTCCAGTGACTAGCTCCCAAGTTTTTGTTGTATGCTTGTTCAGGAGCTTTACTCTTTTTGCCCTCTTTCAATCAGTTTTCCTTCATTGTACAGTCTTAATTTTATTAACTTATAAAGTTAAGACACATACAAAGCCAAGAACGTCTTTTTCTTATGGCTCTAATGGCTAACAGAGTGCTATAACTGGACTCCATAAGCAGGTGTACTGTATAATGATGAGGGGGGGAAAGCATAGTAGTTTGGATAAAACAGATATTACTGATGAAATCAAAGCAATTGAATGAATACAAGATTCACAGTTCCGGCTTCTCTCTTAAAACAGACTAATGAACAGGGGAAAAACATTTGAACACTTAAATTTTCCTTCTCTTTGCAGTGAGAGATGACGAAGATTTCCTGAGTCTGAGTGAGCTCCCAGAAACCTTCCCTTCTGACCCACCGGAACCCTTACCTCACTTCCTGTTTGAACCTGAGGAAGGCTACATTGTCAAGAATAAGCCCGTCAATCTCTACTGCAAAGCAACGCCTGCCACACAGATTTACTTCAAGTGCAACAGCGAGTGGGTCCATCAGAAAGACCACACTGTGGAGGAAAGGGTTGACGAAAACTCAGGTAAGCAAAAGCTAGCACACACATCTAAATAGAGATTTACTTGGACTTTAGCAGAAAGTGGCTGTAAGGCAACTGTCAAACTTTTTGAGAGAGATTTTTTTGGATGAAAAAACAAAACCCAACTGTACTTTTACGTCGAAACAGCTGGAAAATAAATTGCTTTTTAAAAAACAAACAAACTAGAAAATAGCAAAAATGCTCAACATATTTAGACTTAACTCATTAAAATCTAAGAATTATGTATTGGTGGAGGAGCTTTCTGGTGTATGTGTACGATTTTGCAAAATCTGTTTCTAACTGGCTTGTAGTGACTAAGGTAGGCAAGGCATTATAAGTGTAGAATCTGTCCATCTTAGTCCTGTAACCACAACATAGACTTCATAGAATACATAGTTAAAATTTTTCTGCCACTCTATTCATAGAAAAACTCATCTTCAATTAATTGTGATCTCTATGTTTTGTTTTGTTTTTTGTTTTTTTATTTAATTGTAAGTGTGTGAAAGTGTAGTTCATGATTATAGTTATAAACAGTATCCTTCAAAATATGGGGCAAATGACATGTCTTTTGATTCAGTGATTCAGTTTTGGGGGTCATGACTATCCTTATAATGACAGGTGACAAAAATGTAATGTATTTAAATTAATTCATTTACTGATACCAAAACAAAATAATAATAATTTTTAAACACTGTGAAAACAGAAAATGAGCTGTAAGCATGCAGCTTTGAACAAGAGGTGTATTTATCATTTACACATATATTTGACACAGATGTTACTTGCCATACATCATACAGAGGTTGTTTGTATTACATGTTATTTAAAATCAGACCATTAAAATGGGCTTTTAACATGCCTACACTGCATAGTCAATTAAGTCCCCCTTTCCCTTTTGATTTATCTGGGCATTTGTCAGTGTCTGGCCCTGTTGATATTTTGCTCTTTGTGATGTGTCCAAATTTTTTGTCTCACTGGTACACTGGAAGCTCACAGGTTAAATCCATTATTCAGATGTTTTATTTGTCCAGAAAGGTAGGTCACATGTCAGATGTGTGTACACAGCTGTCCCACTGCCAGTGCTGTACTGCGATGTTCAGAGGACAGTTTAATGGGATCCACAACGATGTACTGGATCGCAGCCAAAGTTCCACACTTGTCGCTTGACAGCACATGGTATTACTCTGCAGGCTAGGTAATGATGAATCATGCTGTTGCTTTGGCAGGAATACAAAGATATACACAACCTGGTTTCTTAGACTTAAGGTTGACGTGAGCTCAGCTTATGGGTTTCCACCTGCTTGATAATAAGCTTCGGTCCCCAGAGCAAGCAAAACTGAAACACATGCTTGGCTGGAAAAAACAATTGGGTCAACAAACAGCAGCATAAATCAGAACTGTTATTTTGGCTTATGCATATCTCTCTCTCTCTCTCTCTCCCCATATATATATATATATATATATATATATATATATTAGGGGTGCAACAATACACAAAATTCACGGTTCGGTTTGATACTTTGGTGTCACGGTTCGATATTTTTTCGATACAAACAAATGTTCATGTTTTTTTAATTTGTCATTTATTAAAATTATAAATATATATTTTAACTAAAAAGTACAGTTTTTAAATTTAATGTCGCTGAAACAACAAAGTAATAAAAAAATAAATCTATCTGATCAAGAAATCACTCATCTTTGGAAAAGAGAGTTTATTACAGAGAAATGTCTCTTTCCAAAATAAAAGCTATACTATACCCTTCTTCTGGGCTATATTCTCAGCAGCATATTAAACATATCAGGTCCCCATAAGGCGAACAATGTGCTAACGGCTGTCTAAATGACTCGGGTAAAGTTTGTAGCATGCATGCTTGTTGCTTTTGTCTGCTTCCACTTGTCTTTGCACTAGGATGATGTCGGCATAAATGTGCAGTCATATTCGTTGTGTTCCCACTAGTGCTGTCAGCGTTAATCTGAAATGACGTTAACGCCACAACACGGCAAATCTCCGTTAACGAGCTACCGCGGATCGCCCCGTGCATGGGGCTAGACAGCCAACACGTTAACGAGCTAACTGCGCTAACACACTAGTTCCCACCAATGTAACTGAGCATTGCGTGGCACATCCGACACACTGTTTTACTTTTGTCCATGACGTGCTTACCTTCAGGGTCATACGTCACATGAAAACCAAAATAATTCCAAACGCCAGATCTGAATGAGGGTGGGGGAGGTTCAATTTGCCATGTTGCAACGAGAGCTTAACTTCTGTCTCGCTAGCTTGCCCTGCGCTCAGTGGATCTGCGTTCGACTACTCCGCCTAAGCTGCACTGTCGAGCGCAGATCCACTGAGCGCTCCACACAGACAGCATCGTCAGAAGGAAAGTTGATAAAATAAATTAAAAATTTTGTATTGTTCGATACATATGCGTACCGAACCGAAAGCACTGTATCGAACGGTTCAATATCGATACGAGTATTGTTGCACCCCTAATAAATAAATATATTTTGTTGCAAAGAACATCCCGGAAGCAGAAATTGTGCTGTATGTATACGTTCTTTCTTTGATGTTCTAGTTGGTGTCTGCTTCAGTTCTTAACCAAATCAGACACAGAAACAAAGGTTCGTATGCATATAGTGTTAAATACTATTTTCATAGAAGGTAAATTAAAATAGTAGTAATTTCTCTTCAACTATAGCATCATATCCCCATTGTGTTGCTTGTATTTGATTTCTTAAACATACTTTAAAAAAATGTTTTCCCTTTTCATCTGTCTTACTGCTTTCTAATATTTGAGTACTAACTTTTTTGCTGAGAGCACAAACACAAAACAAAACTGTTAATAAGATGGTAAGTTGGCGTGCTGTCATCAGTTTTGTTTATTCATGAGTTTATGCTCACAGTCTTGCCCTCAGATCTTCCCTCTTTCTTTCCTCCTCTGTCTCTCAGTGCTCAGTACTGACTTCATGTGCAGCTGCTAGTCATTTATTAGTCTTCCATCAGCTGTTTGCTAGCTGCTGTGTTTTGAGTTATATGTTACTGAGAGGATTTTTCTGTTTAATTAATGAACCATGGCTTTAAACTGTCCTCTTGTCTAGTAATTGACACTTAGTTATTAACATAATTTCGATCACCCAGTCTAAGATAACCCCCCCACATACATCAAGTTCTTTTTATTATGTTTCTACAGTAGATTTGTAATTGTGTATAAAGCTCATTTTATATATTAATATCAAATATCATATTTCCGAGTTCTACTGTCTGTCCTGTCTGTTGAAATTGTCCTCTCTTCCTCCCCTCACATCCAACCTGTCGACCAGATGGCCGCCCCTCCCTCAGGCTGTCTCTGTCAGAGGTTTCTTTCTGTTAAAAGCGAGTTTTTCCTTCCCACTGTCACCAAAGTGCTTGCTCATAGGTGTTCATGTGGTTGTTGGGGTTTTCTTTGTATTATTGTAGGGCCTTTACCTTACAATATCAAGTGCTTCGAGGAATCTGTTATTATGATTTGGTGTTATATAAATAGAAAAGAGTAATCCTCGGGTCTTGGTCAAACATGGATTAAGTTTTGGAAGTTTTGGATTTTGGAACTGCTCAAGATGTGTTTTAGTTTGCATAATTTGCTGCTCTAGGAAATTTCATCTCAAGCACACAATAATCAGTATACACATACAAAATATGGCAACTGAATAATTAAATAGAGCTGGTGATATCGAAGATTGCGTTAAGTCATTGTTGTTGTTGTTGTTTGATAACAGCAATTTGATTACAATAATGGGCAATAATTTCTCTGCTCTAAATAAACAGATGAAAAGTGCAAACAACACAGTCGAAATGATGAGAGAACGCCTTTTTTGGTGTCAGACAAAGCTTTTAGTTCACTTTGAAAATATAGGCAATGAAATTAGAAAACTAATTACAAATGCTAGATATATGTATATATCTGTATAGATAGATACAGTATTATAGTACACAGTTTTAGTTAATCGCTTAGAAATCTATTGTAGGGTCTTTGAATTTACTGTGTGTGCACTGTTTATCTGTTTGTCTTTGGTAAAACCTATACTCTGTAAGCTGTTTACTTCTCTTTGTTTCCTGCTGTTTCAGCAGCACAGCTAGAAGCTTTGACCCCCATACTGCTTTTATTATCTGTTTTCTTTCTCCCTCTCTTCCCCACTGTCCCATCTCCTTACTTGCCGTTCTCCTTTCTTTTCTTTTCCTTTCTCTCTGCCTCATGCTGTTTTGTGCTCTACTCTAATTTCCACTGCCTGAAACTGGAGTGAGCAAAGTCAGATAAAAACCTGAGCTTGAGGAAACAGGGGAGAGAAGTAGGGGTTGAAGGAGAGATGTTGATGGAGGGTATCTTTAAGAGGACTGAAAAGGCCAACAGCTATCAGGGAGTCACACTGAGGAGAAAGACGATATGGATCCTGTTGTGCCTCCTGTCCACCTCTCTCTGCCTGTCTTCTCATATTTTAGCAGAAAATGTAAAGTCAGATTAAGTGTTGAAACACAGAGAAATTTGATTCTGGGGATAGAATGAAATAGATAAACAAACACAGCAAATGTAAAACAACCAAAAGTTGTGTTAAAAAGCTCTGTGTGCCCTGTTTCATTTTACTGCTCGTATAAGTAGAGTAACAGAAATGCAGACATTAAGTGTGGAAAATCAGAGAAAAAACAAAACAAAAGGGTAATCAGTGATGATTTACTGTCTTGAAAGATTAAATATTGAGGACTGAATAATGGAGCAATGTTGAATTTTTAAAAAAAGTATGTTTATTGCAATTTTTGTGATTACATAAAGCTCAGTAATAGAAATCAAGCTTTTTTTTATATAACAAAGTTTAAAAAGATAAGTAAAATATGAATGCATGCTTAGTGATGCACTGATTTTACAATGGACTGCCTGCTTCCACAGTGTCTTCTGTCAGTGCAGAAGCTACTGTCGCCAGCTCCCTTATTCACCAGGGGTTGCCACAGTGGGTAGCTTCACGTGTTTGACTTGGCAGAGTTTTGATGCTAGATGCCCTTCCTGATGCAACCCCAAAGGGATTTGTGTGTCCTATAGAGACGCTGTCTGTTGCATGGGCTTGCATACATTTCCCAAGGTGAAATCTGTATATTTTTTAAATTTCAATAAAAAGTCCTTAGAAGGTGTTGTAAACTTTACTTTCTGGATAAGTTGCAATTATGCAGAAAATTATTTATTTATATATATATAAAGCTAGCTAACTTGATACTGTTGGGCTTTCAGTCAAAGCCGCACATAAAAGAAACAAAAAGTTACCCGTTATTGCGAAGGGCATTTCTCCAGTGTTTGCTTAAGCCATATGCGTACAACCACAGTATATCTCCATTAGCCTTGAAGTGTGCTAATGACATGTCGTGTACCAGGTTACTTACTTTGTCTCCATTAGCCAAAGTGTGAGTGGTTATTAGTCTGGTAGCAATGACCCGTGACTCCACATCTACACATGCACAAACACGCACACATACATTATTGGCACACAAAGTATTGGCTCTGGTGATTTGTGACCTCTTTCCCTCCATTGCTGCCATCTCACTTGTATTGATTTTTTTCTCGTCTTTGTCTCTCCCTCTTTCTGTTTCTCCTAATGTTTCTCCTTTCCTCTGTCTTTTTTGCCCTCTTTCTGGCTTCACTCTCATTTTTCTCTGTGGCCATTTGTTTAGTTCTTTTTTTAAATGTTGCTACAATGTCTGCAAATGTACAATATCTCTCCTTCTTGAATACAGAAAAGGTACATACCTGTGTCTATCTGTGCGTCTGTCTGTCTGTCACAAGAGAGAGAAAATGTGTGATTGATAATGCTTATCTGAGTGTTTTTGGTATAGTTCCCTTTAGGTTTTCTTTTGGTTCATTGCCTCTGTGGAACTCTGGAACTGCTAAAGGACTCAAATGTGCACACTCAGCAACATTTACATGCAGACAAGCATGCACAGACACATACATTGTAATCAGTCACTATCACAGTGGAAACCTTTGAGCGAGTATACCCATGCACTTGCATGTATGCGTACATGCACGCGGTCTACACATTTTGAGTGTTCAGTTGGTTACAGACCGCTGATTCTGTTCTGTCAGTGTCCTCCATGATTTTTCCCTCCAAAGAACTCTGTCAGGCCTTGTTCTCTTCCTTTCTCACCATGCTTCACAGCCTGTTGTGATCTCACTTTAAATACCCCCTTTGGCTCTTCCGTCTTCATCTTTTAAACCCCCCCTTCATCGTAATGCTTATTTAAAAACGTAACATTTAACCTAGCCCTCAGCATTTAAACTGTGCAATTTTGGTTTTTAATGCATAAATAATAATGATCTAATACATTAAATTATTAGCATAATATATAATATGTGTTCTACATAAGGCATAATCTATTTTGCATAATGTCTTATGTAGAACAACCTTCTTGAAAAGAGCTAATTTGCGACAAATGCTGGCCACACAAACATTTATATCTGCTCAGTTTTTTTTTATTTTTTATGATGATATCTAGTTCTGGTTAGAAGTTATTGTAATTCGAAATGAAAGTTGAACTAATGTCGGAGACATCAATCATAAAACTGGTATTTCAGCATTGTCGTTGGGACAACTTCCTGTGCGTTTCTTGGCTACTCTTTTGCTACAGATTTTGATTTGTCAGAGAATAACAATCACCATCTCCATATTAGGGATAATAATCATAACATCAATATAAGGAGGGACATTGCTGAAACTATTGGAATAGAGCTGAGGAAATGTACAAAGAAGTGGAAACGGCAAGGTAAAAAAAGTCCTAGCGCTTTATTTATTTCTGCCATCTGTCACCACAAAAAAAACCGCCAGTATGTGACGACAAGGTATGATGTTGGTATACCCATTGAGTTTCATCCTAGGTGCTGCAAAGATTTACCACAGATGTCTAAATCAGGTTTGAGTAACCCCAACTGTGAGATGACACTAAAGATTTAGACTCAATCATGCAATGTTTGTTCTACCTAGGTTCTATTTGTATGCTATAATATGATAAATTATTCCATGTTCCTTAATCATCTGTAGATAAAATAGACTTTTAACCATAATTAGCTTTAGCATCAAATATTCTTCTTTCCAACATTGGTCAAACAGCAGGTTTTGAAAGTACAGACTATGGTTAGGCAGCAGCAAACATAAAGTGTTTTTGTTGAAGCTGCAATATCTCAGTCCCTTTGGGGAACTTTTGTTTCACTTGCCGCGGCTGCACAGTGTCGATCAGAGTGTTGGGTCACTTTCCTGACAACTCACCTTGATCTATGCGCACCACTCAGTGAGCTGCTCTCACAAAACGGGGCAAATATTTGCAAAATCAGGGACTCTGTCTGACTTCTTCAGATGTCTCTCTATGTGGAACTGATGAAATAATAATAGTGAGTGTTGACTTTTTCTGCAGCTTCCCCCCCCCCCCGCTATCCCTAAAGAACCATCTGGTTGACCTGTCACTGATCACACCATAAACAATTTGAGTGCTTTGCCCCTTTTTCCACCATCTCTTTCATGTTGTATACCTTTTGACCTCAAAATACCCCGTCTTTGTTTTATGTTTGCCATCTTTATTCCAGATTTTTATATCCATCTAGACTTTTTTGAGCTTTTGTTCATTTAATCCTAATTGGTACAGTTTTCTTCTGCATTCGCTTTAGCTTCCTGTTGAAACACAGCGGGACACCGAGAGACACAGGTTAATGGAACAAAGTGAAACTGGATATAGGATATAGAAAGAAATGTGTTTAACAGGTATATACATTTTTGGCACATAAAAGACAAGTGAGGCAGTTTATTTCCAACGCAATATCAAAAACAGGTTTTAAAATTAACCATTTGTTTGATTGTATGGGTATTTTTACAATTTTAAAAACACAATTTCTAAAAACTTTAAGTGAAATTAATTGCCATAATGCCAAGAGCACAGCAATAATATTTTTGAGGACTACGTCAACATTTTACATTACCTCCATATATTGTTTGCATTTCATCTTACACATGGAGAAAGGTTTGAAGGGAGCTGAATTATAATACTCATGTATTATATTGGACCACTGCTGGCCATGAGTGCAGTAAAAGTGAGTTTACCCTCGTCTTAAATTTAGTAAAAGAAGCCAGAGGAGGTGGTTCATCAGCCCTTTTACTTATTGTGGTTTTAGCCATTGCTGTTATTTTATTATGATTAGGGCTGTGGTATATTTTATTGGGTGTAACAGTGACCACATGCAGCCATCAAGTGTGTGTGTGTGTGTGTGTGTGTGTGTGTGTGTGTGCGTGCGTGCGTGCATGCGTGCATGCGTGCGTGCGTGCACATGTGTGCAGTAGTGCTTATGAAGCTGACCTTTGTATGCTGGTAGTACATTTATCATAGGAATACTGCAGACTTTAATATTGGGCTGACTAGCTGGAAAAAGAACAGAGCACAATGTGTTCCTATGGATCTGAAATCATCTAAATCCTACTGCAAGGGCAAGCAAAACATATTGCGAGATGACATGGCAAACATTCCCCTGGCCAAACTTTAAAAACAAGTGTGGGTGTTGTGATTATACATTTTTCAAATAACAGTAAAATCAGCCAGTTTTATGTTTCCGTTGTACTATGTAAACATTTATTTATTTATTGTTTTAGTTCTATAATAAGCAGTGTTGGGAAGGTTACTTTTAAAATGTATTCCATTACAGAATACAGAATACATGCCCCAAAATGTATTCTGTAACGTATTCCGTTACGTTACTCAATGACAGTAACGTATTCTGAATACTTTGGATTACTTAATATATTATCATGCTTTTTACAACAACGTGAATGTACTATTGCTGTGTGATTTATTACTATTACTGAAGGTCCGCGACTCCGAACTGTAGTAAAGGGACCTCTGACTAATACGGCGGGGTCCCTGTCGGCTCGTAGCCGAAAAATAGCTTTACTTTGTTGTGTGGGTCAATTTTTCTTGCGAGAGACAGAGAGAGGCGTTGAAAGGCTGCTCCAACGGAACTTATTGTTTTCGGAGGAAAACACGAACACGGTGTACAGTCGAGTCTTAATAGCTTACTTACAGCTGGGCTCGTCAGGCACTCTTCTTGGCTGCAGTGGTTATTATTATATTTACATGCTTCCAGCTCCCGTTTTTCCTCGATGACAACTCGTACCTTTCCACTCCCCTTTTTCTCCCTCCTCGCGCTCACAGACCCATAACGTGTATGGCAGTCCATTCTCCCTGCAACACGGACTACACTGCCCATGATGCTACATTCTTTAGAGCTATGCTTGTAGCATTCTGCCTGTTAGCTTAGCACAACAACAACAACAACGAAAAGGCGCTCTCTCACCCAGGAAACACATAGTCCCAGAGAGAGAGAGAGAGCGTCGCCCTGTAACCATGGCAACCGTAACGCTGCCGCCTGGAACAACAGAACGTAGCTGTCAAACAAAACCCAAACAGTCCTGACCCGCGACTATATGAAACAGGAAAGTACCGCAGTGTAATCCATTTATTTCAACAAAGTAACTGTATTCTGAATACCACCTGTTTAAGCGGTAACTGTAACGGAATACAGTTACTCATATTTTGTATTTTAAATACGTAACATGTATTCCGTTACTCCCCAACACTGTGTATAAGATAAGGTAACCTTTATTAGGCCCACACGTGGGAAATTTGTTTTGTTACAGCAGAAAGTGGACAGTGAGGTTACAGCAATTACAAATTAGTTACAAAGTTACACAGATTAAGAAAAAAACACTGGAATAGGATAAGAGAATAAGAATGAGATACTGTACACAATAGAATACAGTTAAATAAAATATTATGTACAACAGAATAAAATACAATGCTGTCAGAAAAAAAGAATTGCACTCAGTGTTATTGAACAGAAAAAGAGAATGAGGATATTGGTCATAAATGTGGCACTATGACACAAAGTTAAAGCAAGAGGGTTCTCGGTTTGAATCCACCAGCTAGCTGGTACCTTTCTCTTCAGTTTCCATACTCAATGGCAGGGGTGTCCAAGTCCAGGCCTCAAGGGCTGGTGTCCTGCAGGTTTTAGATCACTATTTCATTCCCAGGCCTCTGGAGAACTTCAAGACAAGTTGAGGAGGTAATTTAGCCATTTAAATAAGCTGGGTTGGATCAAGGACACATCTAAAACCTGCAGGACACCAGCCCTTGACGCCTGTAGTTGCTCTATGGGTTCTCTGGCCTTTTCCCAGTTCAGTGATAATTACGTTAGATTAACTGGTGGTTCTCAATTGGCTTTAGGTGTAAATGAATGATTGTCTGTCCCTCTGTGTTAGCCCTGCAACAAACTGGTGACCTGTCCAGGCTTTGGCCCGTCTCTCATCTAATGACAGCTGGGGTATAGATGGATATTCATTTTACACTTTTAGCAGTGGATTTCTACAGATCACAAGCTTAAGGAAAAGCCTAATCATAGAGACAAAACGAAGAGTTATGACCTCGGTGATGATGAGTGTGTTATGCTGTTTTCCAGATCTTCTTTATTATGGACTTTTTTGAGGTGGGCGGGGGTATGAGTTTTTTGCGAAACTAATACATACAATATGTCTAAGCTGGACTTTAAGCATTACATCCTAAGTGCAGCAAGCAGAGATGAAATTATTTGCATGTGTCATGTCTCCATTAAGAAAAAAGAAGTTCTGGAGTGACAAAACACATTCATGCAGTATTGTACTTCCATTCCCCGGGTGACAAGTAAACTTAGTTATATGAATCGACGCTATACGACTAACAGAAATATTTTGGGGTTTGTGCAGTTTTGTGATTGATAGAAATGTTTGTGACAGTATCCACTTGTCTTGATGCTTTTCTTCCATTTTTCATCTACTTCTTTCCCTTCACCTCCCTCAGCTGACAGCAGTGGTTTTGTTGATGTGATGTTCTGTCATGCTACAGAGACCCAGAATCCCATGCTTGTCTCCTCATAACAGATTGATGTGAATTCTTTGAGCACAGTATTGAAACAAAGTAAGGCACTGAGTGATCTGGGACTTTTTAAGCCTCAGGTAGTTCCGTCAGATTTTGCCCAGCAACTCTTGCTTTGTGAGTTTTGCATTGTCAAACACTGGAAACAACCAGGGCTGTCTCAACAGCACAACTCTGGACCTAGTGACGTCTGTCTTTATCTTATATATCCATGTGATGTACTATAAACCTTGAAAATCCGTTTTCATGCAGAATGTCACCGGTAAAAACTTGTGAACAGCTGCATAATCGTCATGTCAAAAACATTGCATACTTAGGCCACAGCTGTTCTTCCTGCATAGCCTAAAGCCATTATTTAAGAGATACATTCATTCAAATCAATAACTTCTGTTTTCGGCTTTGAAACCATAATTTTCTAATATATTTCAATCAGAGGGTTGATGTTTGAAATGTGTAAAACCATAGATTGTTGATAAAATTTGCATCTAGGACTCATAACTTTGAGCAAATGTATTACATATCCAAACTGACAGAATGAGCAAACATCCCTCCGGGGCTAGAGGTAGATACTGAGGTGGTAGATGGGTTCAAACATCAGGCAGATGAACTGAATATTTTGCAGCTTAATATACAACAAAATCAAACCAGAAATGTTTGGTAGAAGGCACGAGGAATATAATGCAGTGCAACTTGAGTTGTCTGTCTGAACTAGCCTGCAGGCTTTGTTTTATTTAGATAGATTTCATGTGATTTCTTTGCATGACTTTCAGAGCAAACCCTATCTCACGAAAGTCAGATTATTGATTTTGAAAGTGAGAATTAGTTAGCATTAGCACGATGAAGACTTCATCTCTTCAGTTTTGACCTTTAGTCTTTACTACATTAACAAGGATTAAGTGCAGTGGCGGTCCTAACCTGTTTGGTGCCCTGGGCGCCCAACTCCCAGCAAATGGGCGATAGAAAACCGATCGGTGCCTATGCCATTCCCAATATGCGCTGGCATGATGTCGGGGCAGCAGGAGTACAAGCATTTTTTTTTTTTTTTTTTTTTTGGCCGATGCCCGTGATGCCGCCCCGGGCAACCGCCCGTGTCGCCCGTATCAGAAACCGCTACTGATTAAGTGGTGTATTTTCTTCAACATATTTTCATAGGAACAGCCATGTTTTTAATCTACTGTGAAGTTCTTAGCCCTTCACAGCGTGGTTTTTCACTGTATATGACCTGTTCCTAGTTTGTTTTGCTTTTTTGTCTGTTTTCTTTGTTGTTTCCTACCTTGTAAAACACATTGTTATCCTTCACTGCTGATCCCTGCCTCTTATCTAGCAGTTTAGGTGTTCTAGTAACTTTGCACTGAACCATAATTAACTGAAGTTTATAACTGAGAGTTCTGCACTTATGCTTCAGAGTATAGAGATGGTTAATTAGCTAGCCACTGCACAACCATTTAAAAATTTAATAATACATCTCTGGAAACTTTAAAATTCTTTTTTTCTGTTGGGTTGCTTTTTTATTAGCTGCAAGCTACAAGTTCAAAAAACTTTGAGGTTTAAAACCTTCAGCCTTCTGCTTGGAGAAAATATCTTATTATCCAGTGTTAGTCAGCTGCAGCTTCTCAGTCAGAATATCTGAGGTGCGCCAGCGTCCCACACGCTTTAGTTTTATTCTCCAAGCAGTAAAGGCAGGAGAGAGACCAATATTTGTAGTTTACAGAAACAGTTGTGAGTGTGCTCTCTTTTTTTTTCTTCTTTCGTGCTGCCACCCCCCCCCCCCTTCCGCCAGTTTGCCATTACCTTATTTTATGGTGGAAAGTGCACATTTAATTCTGAGTGTTAAATTTTTCCCTGTTTTGTTTTACAAATTCTTAGCGTTCCTGCACACGTGTCTCAGTGTATCCCAGTGCAGCCACTGGCTTTGCTTGAAACGCTCCACTAATTGAATAATATTTAGCTTCTAATGATTTTTGATATTCAACCTAATAAGTCATGTACACAGTGTTGCAAAAGCTTTAAATATGTATATGTTTCCCATTTATTTGTCTTCATCAGAAGCCTGCTTCCACCCTCTCATTGAGTCACCAAAGCCCGTGGTGTCTTTCATGTACCATCCCATATGCTTCTTTGCATATGCTGAGTCCCTTTTTCACATCTAGCTGTCTGACTCTTTTGAACAATTCCCTTTAATTGCTCATTACTTTGGCAGTAGCATTCTCACTGGTCTCCACCTTCTTCCTATCGTTCTTGCCCTTCTTGTGCTCACACTTTTGTCTTTTTTTTTGTCTCATTGCTATTGCTTGCCCACTCGTTGTCTCAGCTTTAGTCCTGGTTTCCTTGCCTGTTATAATTGTCTCTTTAGCTGCCGTTTTTTTTGCCTCTGTTGCAGTGCTCCTTTGCTCTCTCATTTCATGCTGTGAAGCCATATCAATCTCCTTTGTTTGCATGTTTTCTCAAACATCAGTATGCACAACAGTTTTACAAGCTTTGCTCTTTACAGTGCTCTTCCCATCAATGGCTTTTAGCCCCTTTTTTGCCTCCTACTAGATTTTTATTTTTGGACTTACTCTACACTTTTCTCCCTGTGCCATCAGTCAATTTGAATTTCTGTATTATCTAAGGTCCCTGTTTACTTTCCACACACTCCATCTTATTGAGGTTTATTTATTTATTTCTAACTGAAAAGCCATACCGATCTTCCAGCTATCTTACTTTTTTTTTTTTTTTTTTTTTATGACATCAGAAACAGCAGTATGCGACATTACATGATGGCAGAGCTTCAGTTCATCCTTTGTCATTTTTTTTTTTTTTTTTTTTTTTTTTTAATAAATAGGACAGGGGGAATGAATGAGAGAAAGAGGGGGAGAGAAAGAAAGAAAACCAAAGGGGAGAAGAGACGGTGAGAAGGGGGGGGAAGAGAGAGAAAAAAAAAAAAAAAAAAAAAAGAACTCCTGGGTCACCTGTATGGAGAAAAAAAAAAAACAAACAAAAAAAACAAACAGAGGAGACAGCAAACAACAAAGAGCAACACAATAATAGAGAAAACAAAGCACCATCACAATAAACTAGCTAGTCATAGATATCAATATTTACTAAATAATAAACGATATTGTGCAGCACGCAAGATAGACAGCGCACAGTGTGCTTTGAGGTAGCAGCCAAGAAAGCTTTAGTCCGCGTCTGTGAATACCCATGTGTGCATACCTGTGTGGATCAGCATGCTTGCATTCCAAAGGTTTCTCCATGTAATGATCTGCTAGGGAGTGTGGGGGGGCCACAGCCCCGTCCTCCAGGGTGTGAAGCGGGTATGGAGGAGATCAAAACTCCAGACATCCAGAGGCCCCCAGAACACAAGAGACCATGGAAGACCAACAGAGGGGCAGCCGCGCCACTATTCCAGTAAGAGCTGAGGAGAGTCCCAGATGAGGGCTCGCCCAGCAGCCGCGGAGCAGAAGTCAGGGGGAGTTGCAGTGACGCGCCCGTGAGCTCCGCCGGCCCCCAGCTGCGCCTGAGTGACCGAGCCCCAGGCCGAGAGGCCGGGGGCACCCCACCTCCAAAGGGGGCCCGAGCGAGCCCCAGGCCCCAGGCCCCGACAAGCGGCCGCCAAGGAGTGAGCCGGTGTGTACCCGGACGCCCACCCCCAGACACAAAGAACCACCAACACACCGACACCTGAGGGAGTCCGCCACCGGCAGGGGAAGTGGTGGTGGGTGGAGATAGGCCTCCAAACCTTGGTGGGCCTGAGGTGTCCCCAGAGAGGTGGCGTCTGATACCCAACCTGACATATAGACACAGACATACAGGCACACACAGACACAAACATCCATTCCCACCCTCATGCTCTCATATGCACTCACTCCACACTCAACCAACGTGGAGACAGACATAAAGAGACGCTGTACACACAATCACACTCCCCAAGCGTACTCTACAAACCGGGTCTAGGTACCCTTGCCCCTGGAGGGGGGAATTGCACCCAGACCCAGGTGGTGTTACCCTTTTCCCTGCGGTGGGGAGAGGCAGACCACCCCGACTCCGCAGCAGCAGGGAGGCCCCACACCCCAGACTGCAGTCGGACGGCCAACTCCTCCTACTAGCCCTCCCGCTCCAGCAGGCCGCAGAGAATGGGGGTGGGAGAAGACTCCAAACCTCCCTCCACCCGCTCATTGTAGTGTTGATGCATATGTGTTCTAAGGTGCAATTAAAACCCAGGAGGGCATGGAGCTACCTGCCATGGAGCAGCAGGTAAGCGCATAGTCCCTCCTGCTAGCCCTCAATGACTAAGTGTATTTAAAATTGAGAGGTGGGCAACGACGTCAGGGGTGCGGTATACACCCTGATGGTAAATTGGACTCCGTGATTGTGCCCACCCCCAAGATCCTATATGTATGTGTAATGAGAGTGTGAATAATGTGAATGTCTAAGTTGTGGGATAAAATTGAGGCAGAGGCAGCCAGAAGGGGACGGGGGGGGGGGTAGCCTCCTCTGCACCCTGGTGACATACCCCCACTCCAAGGCCCTGCATGTGTGGGTGGTTGTGGAGGAGCGGGAAGAGGGAGGCAGCTGGAGATGGGGAGGGAAGGAAGGGAGGGGCAGGTAACCCCTCCCTGGGGCCAGCTCCCCCGCTGACCCCAGTAGGCACTCCCACCCTCCGCGACCCGCCAGGGAAGGGGGGCCCAGGCCCATCAGACCGGGGCCCAGTGCAGTAGCGCCCTCCGGCTCCACAGAGCCCTGGACAGTCCACCCAACCCCACCACAGAGAAAACTGCACCCACCCCACCATCCACACATCTTCCAGACTACATAAGACGGTAAACGCCCAGGCTGAGATCTTCCTCCACCTCTCCTGTATCTCCCCCTCCCGCAGAGAGTTCCTGAAGAGAAGAAAGCTCCTGCAAGATGTGACCATCCCCCCCACCAGATGAAGAGCCCCCCAGGCGGCTCGACGCACCGGCGGCACCCTGCTCCAGGGCCGGGCCCCCATGCACCCACCCGCCCACAACCCCGGCAACACACCAACCAGGACCCAAGCCCCCGAGGCCCGGCCCGGGCCCCAGCCCAGAGACGGAGCGCCCCCAGAACCTCACGCCCATCCCGGACCCACCCAGGGGCAGCCAGGTTGCCAGGTCAGTAACCCACGTCCGTCAGCACAGACCCTCCCCTAGCCCCGCTGCACGCAGCCGCGAGGAAACAGTCACCTGAGAGCCAACAGAGCCCCCAACCGGACGTGACCGCTACCCCGGGTTGAGCCCCCCAAGGAAGATGCCTCCGGGGAACCCCCCGACGCCCTAAGCCTGTCCCTACCCCCTCACCAATCACAACAGTGAAGGCGGGACCAAACTATGACCCCCCACCCCTACTAGGTGATGGAGCTGATAAAAGGGGCCCAGAGCAATTGATCTAATGTGGTGGCAGAGGCTGTATCAAGACTAATGTAATCTAATAGATAATTTCTATATTGGTTAGAATTAAGATTATTTTTATTTTTCCAGTTCATGAGGACTGTTTTCTTGGCTATGCATAGGGCAGTGAAGATCATATGGGCTATATTCTTTTCTGAAGTGACATTATCTAAGCTGCCCAGTAGACACACTAAGGGGGAAGTTGGAATGTTACATTTCAGACACTTTGATAAGTCTTCACATATCTCGCGCCAAAACTTTTGCACTGGTGGACAGAACCAAAGAGCGTGGATGTAATTGTCTGGTGTATTGCCTTGACAGTGTGAGCAGTTGTTGGAAGATGTAAAGCCCATCTTGAACATCCGATGACCTGTATAGTGCACTCTATGAAGTATTTTGTATTGTATTAATTGCAGACTGGGATTTTTAATTAATTTGAAAGTTTTTAAGCAAATCTGAGACCAGAAGTTTTGGTCTAGGTTGACTGATAAATCTGCTTCCCACTTTGCAGTAGGAAGGGATATTGATTCATCTAATTTAGAAAGTGTTCTGTATATTTTAGATAATAATTTGGGGGATTTAAGAGTAAAAAAATGTGCCGCACTTAGTGGTGTTTGTAATTCAACTTGACTGAGGTTAAATTTCTTTTTTACTATGGATTTAATTTGTTGATATTCTAAAAACCTTGTCTTGTTGATCCCATATTGTTCAACTAGTCTATCAAATGGAATAAATTCTGTTCCCTCTAATATATGTTCTAAGTATTTAATTCCTTTACAACTCCATTCTGGGAAATTAATCATATTATTGTTTTGTAATATGTCAGGGTTATTCCAGATAGGTGTACGTTTGCATGGGATTAATGAAGACTCCGTTATTTTTAGAAACTCCCACCATGCTGTTAGAGAAAAGCTGATGTTGTATCAGAAACCGCTACTGATTAAGTGGTGTATTTTCTTCAACATATTTTCATAGGAACAGCCATGTTTTTAATCTACTGTGAAGTTCTTAGCCCTTCACAGCGTGGTTTTTCACTGTATATGACCTGTTCCTAGTTTGTTTTGCTTTTTTGTCTGTTTTCTTTGTTGTTTCCTACCTTGTAAAACACATTGTTATCCTTCACTGCTGATCCCTGCCTCTTATCTAGCAGTTTAGGTGTTCTAGTAACTTTGCACTGAACCATAATTAACTGAAGTTTATAACTGAGAGTTCTGCACTTATGCTTCAGAGTATAGAGATGGTTAATTAGCTAGCCACTGCACAACCATTTAAAAATTTAATAATACATCTCTGGAAACTTTAAAATTCTTTTTTTCTGTTGGGTTGCTTTTTTATTAGCTGCAAGCTACAAGTTCAAAAAACTTTGAGGTTTAAAACCTTCAGCCTTCTGCTTGGAGAAAATATCTTATTATCCAGTGTTAGTCAGCTGCAGCTTCTCAGTCAGAATATCTGAGGTGCGCCAGCGTCCCACACGCTTTAGTTTTATTCTCCAAGCAGTAAAGGCAGGAGAGAGACCAATATTTGTAGTTTACAGAAACAGTTGTGAGTGTGCTCTCTTTTTTTTTCTTCTTTCGTGCTGCCACCCCCCCCCCTTCCGCCAGTTTGCCATTACCTTATTTTATGGTGGAAAGTGCACATTTAATTCTGAGTGTTAAATTTTTCCCTGTTTTGTTTTACAAATTCTTAGCGTTCCTGCACACGTGTCTCAGTGTATCCCAGTGCAGCCACTGGCTTTGCTTGAAACGCTCCACTAATTGAATAATATTTAGCTTCTAATGATTTTTGATATTCAACCTAATAAGTCATGTACACAGTGTTGCAAAAGCTTTAAATATGTATATGTTTCCCATTTATTTGTCTTCATCAGAAGCCTGCTTCCACCCTCTCATTGAGTCACCAAAGCCCGTGGTGTCTTTCATGTACCATCCCATATGCTTCTTTGCATATGCTGAGTCCCTTTTTCACATCTAGCTGTCTGACTCTTTTGAACAATTCCCTTTAATTGCTCATTACTTTGGCAGTAGCATTCTCACTGGTCTCCACCTTCTTCCTATCGTTCTTGCCCTTCTTGTGCTCACACTTTTGTCTTTTTTTTTGTCTCATTGCTATTGCTTGCCCACTCGTTGTCTCAGCTTTAGTCCTGGTTTCCTTGCCTGTTATAATTGTCTCTTTAGCTGCCGTTTTTTTTGCCTCTGTTGCAGTGCTCCTTTGCTCTCTCATTTCATGCTGTGAAGCCATATCAATCTCCTTTGTTTGCATGTTTTCTCAAACATCAGTATGCACAACAGTTTTACAAGCTTTGCTCTTTACAGTGCTCTTCCCATCAATGGCTTTTAGCCCCTTTTTTGCCTCCTACTAGATTTTTATTTTTGGACTTACTCTACACTTTTCTCCCTGTGCCATCAGTCAATTTGAATTTCTGTATTATCTAAGGTCCCTGTTTACTTTCCACACACTCCATCTTATTGAGGTTTATTTATTTATTTCTAACTGAAAAGCCATACCGATCTTCCAGCTATCTTACTTGAAAGCTTATGTTGCCTTTCTTACACTTTGCCCTTATGGGTTACTTATTAATTCTCCCACCAGCCATTAATGGCCTTAAGTTTGCCTCAGTCTCGTTCACTGTATTTCACTTTGTTTCCTCTTAGTCCCCTTTGCCTCAGTCCTGGCTTTGCTGCTATAACTGTCTCTCTTATGGCAAGAACTTGCCGAGAGTCTTCATAAGTAATAGGCCCAAGTCAGATTTGTGGAGCCCCGTAGAGACGGTTTCTGGGGTCTCTGTAACTCAACTGAACCTGAAATAAACTGCCAAGATCTCTTCTCATGGCATTTTGCCCATCTACTCCCCAATCCCCACGTACTCCTACTTGAATACATTTTTATCTCTGTTCCCTCCCTCTTTCCTTTTCACATTTTATCGACCTCTTCCACCTCTTAACCTGTCATCCTCCTCTCCCTGCAACTCTGTCATGTTGCTCTTCATTACATCTACCTGTCTACCATTTCTCTCATTGCCCTCTCCCCTTCCTTTCCAGTCTGTAACCTAAAGTTTTTACTTTAATTAATCGCTTCTTGATAGTTCTGTTTATTTTCTCTCGAATATTACTTTCCTTGGTCACAGAGTTTCTCAATTTTCTGTATCCTGTATGTAGATTTTTTTTAAATGTAGATTTTCTGCGTCTCATCGTGAGTTTTTCCCTTAGACTTCATTTCCTTTTTTCTCTTTCAGTACCCCTCTATCTGTGCTCCCTTGTAGTGCTATCAGTAGGGTGCAGCTACTCAAATCTTACACTTATTCTTTACATAGGAGCTGCTTTCAAAACTCCAGAGAAAAGAGGGAATTGGGGGTGGACTGAGATAAAGAGTAAAAGCGCAAAGGAACAATCTCACAAATGTGATATTAAATCCAGAGTGGATCTACTCTGTAAAGTGACCTGGCTTTGTAAACACCAGCAGCTACTGAATGATTATCCTCAACTTTAATTTACTAGCTGAGATATTTATTATGGATTGCTCTTACTTTTTCTTTTTAAGCTAACATGTAAGCCATATCAGGCAAATAGAAGCTTATTTAAGTTTCACATTTTCTGGAGAATCAGCACGTGAGTAAGACAAGTAAATAAAAAAAATAACTTATTTATGACTTACCATTTGTTAGCGCTTGCATTTTTGCTCGATTCTTATTCCCAGTTGAAATTGTAAACAATACAATGGTGTTTTTCCCTTTTGCTGCAGGTCTGGTGGTGAGAGAAGCCAGCATAGAAATAACACGGCAGCAAGTGGAGGAGCTGTTTGGCCCTGAAGATTACTGGTGTCAGTGCGTGGCCTGGAGCTCTGCTGGAACCACCAAAAGCCGCAAGGCACATGTCCGGATTGCATGTGAGTTAGCTACTCTAAGCATCCATACAAGATATAAAAGTTGGAAAATACTGCTTATGGGAGTGGATTGTCCACATTTAATATTTAAAGTTTTCTATCTGATAAACAAAACAAAACATTTTCTCTTATCTCAGTAAAAATGTGTATGTTTGCAATCTTGTGCACACAGATACACTAAACAGTTATCATGGGTTGATTCAGTCTCATGAAAGCCTTTTGTAAAACACAGTAGTCTAAAACTGAAAGCAAACAGGGAAAACTGATTACCTTATTCAATGCAAATAGAGGCATCACAACTGACTTAACCCCCTGGTGTGTGTAGTTTATTATTACTCTGTAGTAATATGAACACAAGTGCAGGGATGTTATACCGCCTATTTTTCTTTTACAAATAAAAACGCAAAAAAAAAACATCCAAGTAGTCTAGATTTTTTCTTTATCATCTCATCACTTGCACCAGTGATTTTATGCTGCACATACCTGCTGTGGATTTCCACAGAACAGCAGGACACGATAAAGTGAGTTTGTTACCTTGCTTTGAAGTTTAGGTGTGCAGTCGGCTGTATTACTTCATGCAATATTTGTAACGGATGAAAAGAATCGTCTTGTTTCATGCATGTGATTTTACTAAAAGCACATTACAGTTGGTTACATTTTAAGCAGGAAAAACTGGAGAGTCAGATTTTTTTTAAAAACCGAATTAACTAAAAAAAAACCTTTGAAGAAAATGTACCCACCGTATATAATGCAGTGTAACTTTTCTAAGCAGAGAGTTAGCTCTATAACTTTGGTCGACCATCAGTAGCTTCCTGTTATGGTCTGGTGAAGAATTTAATAAGACAACTGGGAGTCTGACTATAAGGTCACCAAAAGAACACAGCACAGAGTAGACCCGGCCAGACTTCATATCATTCTAACAGACAGTACTACTATGTAATACTGCATACACAGTTAACACATGGGGAAATCATTTCAGGAGTCCCCCAGCAACAGCTCAGGGAAAGGAAAAAAGCTAAATCCTGTCACGAGTGATGGTCATTTGACAGCTGTACAACATCTGAGGAGCAAGGGAATTGAGATGTTTGATAAAAAAAAATAATCTAAAACAGTGGTTCTTAACCTTGTTGGAGGTACCGAACCCCACCAGTTTCATATGCGCATTCACCGAACCCCTCTTTAGTGAAATTTTTTTTTTTTTTTTTCAAATTCAAGACATAGATATGTTTTTTTACTGGTGCACAAAATGAGCCGTACATGAACATCACCTTGTTCAAAGAACAAAACCAACACAATGCATGAACTTACAACAAATTACATACCTGCAAATCAGTGTGACTTCTGCTGTTGCCTTTGAGAGACCAGTTCAGATATGCGTGGCTTCACCTTGGCAAGTGCCAGTCTCATGTCATTTTCACAGAAAAGTCTGTTCCTTTCTTCGTTTTTATGTCCAGCATCGTCGAAAAGGATTGCTCGCAAAGATATGTTGTAACAAATGGTATAAAAAAATCCAGGGCTTTCTTAGCAATAATTGGATACTTGTCCATTTGTCGACACCAAAACGTTGAGAGTGTTGTTGTTCTGAAGAGTTGCTGTTGAACCTGGCTCTGCTGAATTTCAATGATTTCGTCAAGGTATTCATCATTGACATCTGCTGTCTCAACAGCAAACGTGAACGGCTGTCTCACCCATGCTGGATATGACTCTCTTGTAGGGAAATATCTGTCGAGAGACTTTGCAAGCTCATCTAAGTGCGTTGCAATTGTTTGCTTCAGTTCCGTGGATACAGAAACATCTCCGATTCCAGACACATCTTCGACCTTACTTACACAGTTGTCCAGAAGGGGGAAGTTTGCAAAGTTGTTGTTCTCTGTTCGTCGTTTCCATAACGTTAGCTTTTTTTGAAAAGCCTTCAGGTGTTCTTCCGCTTCTATGATATTGACTCCACCACCCTGCATCTGCTGATTGAGATGATTGAGAGCTGCGAATATATCAGCCATGTACGCTAAAATGAGAATGAACTCAGGATTTTTGAAGCAATCTGCATGACAGTGTTGGTGCTCTTGCAAAAACAGGGCTAATTCCACACGCATGGCAAAAACACGATTCAGCACCTGTCCCCGGGATAACCACCGAACATTAGAATGGTACAGAAGTACCTCGAATTCAGAGCCCATTTCTTTACACAGCTCACTGAAGATGCGGTGCCTCAGAGCACTATTTCGCACATAGTTCACACATTCCACCACGGTTTTTAATACTTCTGCCATTTTTGGAGGCAAGGTTTTTGTTGCCAATGCATGCCTGTGCAAAATACAATGAGTCACAATGATGTGTGGTGCATCGGCTTTTACTAGCGCACCAAAACCAGAGTTTCTTCCCAGCATGACGGGAGCTCCGTCTGTACAAACTGCAGAAACCATGTCCCATGAAAGATTGTTGTCTCCGAAGAAGTCATCCACAAGCTTCTTCACATCGGCTGCCTTAGTTGTTGTTGTAAGAGGCTTACAAAATAAAAAATCTTCTTTTATCATGTCATCTTTCACATAGCGCACAAAAACAGTAAGCTGGCTTAGATTAGCAACGTCTGTGCTCTCATCGAGCTGAAGGCTGAATTTTGCCGGGCTTGAAATCAGATCGGCGACTACTTGAGCCAAGATGTCTTTACTCATGTCTTCTATTCTGTCGCTGACGGTGTCATTTGAAAGAGGAATTTGTGATAATTTACCTTCGGCCGCTGTTCCGAGTATCAGATTTGCCATCTTTAACGCGGCTGGTTTCACGAGTGTTTCACCAATGGTGTGTGGCTTGCCCTGCTTTGCGATCAGGTAAGCAACTTTGTACGATGCTGTGAGGATCGGTTTGTTAACGGGTACAAATCCAAGAGCAGGCAGAGTGGGCCTTTCATCGAATCTGGCTCTCTTCACCTTGAATTCAGCAAGTGTTGTGTTCTTGTATTCCCCGTCTCCATGCAGCTTCAAGAAGTGTTCCTTTAGTTTTGCCGGTGCGAGACTAGAGTTGCTCAACTTGGCGTTGCAAATCATGCAGATAGGACGCTCACTCCCATCACGTTCCGTGATACATGTAAATCCATATTGTACATATTCGTCCAACCACTTTCTTTTTTTGCCCGACATAGTTAGTATGGATTAAAATGTTAAAAAAAAAATCACGCGAAGTACTACCACGACATTCACATGTTGACTACTGCGCGCGCTACATTCCCCGCAGCCCTGATTGGCCAAGCAGTGTAGCATGATCGTCTGCAGCCAGTGATGGCCAGAAGGGGGCGTGTCATCACAAATTTACACGATAATTCGGGCATGGCTGGACCTCTGCGACCTCCGCAGTGGAGGCTCTGCCGAACCCCTGAGACCGACTCACCGAACCCCTAGGGTTCGATCGAACCCAGGTTAAGAACCACTGATCTAAAAGAAGTCGTTTGGTCTTTCAACATAATCCTCATATAAAACAATGGATTGTTCCTTGAGAGCTTCTTTCACTGAGATTTGAAGCCACAACAGTAGTTTTCCAAGCGTCATTGCTCTGGTCAATTCAGCCATATAAGACAACTGGGACTTGTCTGAGTGCTCAGGTTATAGAAAGGTCAAGCAGAAAAGAAATACCAATAACAAAATCGACCCCACCTCTCCAGTTTACCAGGCTTATACTGACAGTTATGCTCTGCTTCAGTGCTCTCTCAAAAGGACAACTGGGGAATTTGACAGAGTCCATTCAGCATGCACACTGGATAAACTGCACACATCCCCATATGTAGGACTTTAACAGACAGTATCACTCTAGCAGACATGCACCCTGAAAGTCTTATTCTCCCAGGTTGGTCTTATTCTTTCTGCAGAAGGAAATCCATCATGCAGACCCTTGTGTTTTATTGCCACTTTTATTTGGCCTTAACTATGTATCACATTTTCACTTTTGCAGAACTTGATACCTGTGTTTATGTATTCACTCTCCAGTTATCTTGGAAGTATTCAGTATATTAATTTGGCAACAAAGGTCCATGAGTTTTTTTCACAGTGAACTTTAATTTTTATTTTTGCCTCTACACCACCTCTAATCAAATAAAATAAAAAACATATCATAGCATTAACTTTTAACTTAATAACGGCCATTATTATGCTGTGTTACCAATTTTTAGAAGCTCAAAAGTAATGTTAGGCCTGTTCTCTCATTTTCTGTGACACAGATAAAAGATCTCGAGTTAAATCTAAGTGTGGAATTTGAATTTGGTAGCTGTTTACTGGAACTGTCAATGTGAGGTCCAGTGAGATGTTGATGCAAAAGAAAGAAGGAATGTACTGGCCGGCTCAGCAACAGCCGAAATCTGGAAAACCAAGGAACGCAGCTACATCTGATGATCATAGGAATTATTAACCAGATTATTTGGACAGATGAAACCAAAATTAACTTGTACCAGAATGATGGGATGAGAAAAGTATGGAAAAGGAAAGAAACGGCTCATGGTCTGTTGCATACCACATCATCTGTCAAACATAGAAGAGGCAAGGCTATGGCATGGGCATGTATGGCTGCCAACGGAACTGGGTCACACGTGTTTATTGATAATGTGACTGCTGATAGAAGCAGCAGGATGAATTCTGGAGGGTACACAGCTATACTCTCAGCTCAGATTCAGCCAAATGCTGCAGAACTGATCAGACAGCGCTTCAACTGTGCAAATGGATAATGACCCAAATCAAACTGCAAAAGCAACCCAAGAGTTTCTCAAGGGGAGAAAAATGGAATACGCTCTTCAATGACCAAGTCAGTCACTTGATCTCAACCCAAAAGAGAATTGCTTTTCAGTTACTGAAGATGGAAGTGAAGACTGAGAGATCCACACCACAGGTGGAGCTACAGCTGAAGGTGGCTGCAGTAAAGGCCTGGCAGAGAAAGCACAGTGTTTGATGTCCATGTGTTCTAGACTTCAGGCACTCATTGACTGCAAACCAGAGGTGTGGACTCGAGTCACATGACTTGGACTCGAGTCAGACTCGAGTCATTAATTTTATGACTTTAGACTTGACTTGAAAAAATGTTCTAAGACTTGTGACTTGACTTGGACTTTTACACCAATGACTTGGGACTTGAATTGGACTTGAACCGGTTTACTTGAAAAGACTTGATATTTTACCCCAAATATAAAATTTAACATGCATATTATATAGAGATTGAAAATGTGACGTCATTCACGGGTAGAACCGCAAAGGATTCTGGGAACTCGTGGCAAGCGGTACTAGCGCACGCAGACTTTCAATTAAAATCAGTTATACAGCGATAAAAAGAAACACAAAAATGTCAAGAAGCTGTTGTATTATTAACTGCAATAGCCGGTCGCATGACAGCCACGGGAAGCCGACGGGTAAAGAGATCGGTTGTTATCGGATTACGTCGTTGAAGAGAAATTGTTCAAGCCATGTTTCCGAAGTAACAAAGACGCGACGGATGGCCTGGATTGCAGCCATTCAAAGACCAAATATAACGTCCCAGAACACTCCAGCTCACAGGTTAGTCTGCTCCAAGCATTTACACGAAGGTCAGTGTTTTTTAGTAGTTAATACGTCATTTTCATAACATAATTGGTGATATAGGTTACAAGCAAGTCTGGCGCTGAACAGAAATTGTCGCGCTATGCTCCTTTATTTATTGTGCATAAATAGTGAATTGTCCTGACACAATATTGCGTTTCGCCTCTGTTATTATGGTACATTGACAAAAACATATACTTTTATTCACAGGATAAAACAGGTTTTTTGTATCACTAATTGCCCAGTACCATTACAGCATACAATATTGTTGTCACTGCTACATTTCTGTGATGGGTACCAGAAATTATTTCCACTACTAATTAATTACCGTTGAGCTCAAAGGTCCTATTAATAAACGGTTAAGGAATGTGTATTTATGAAGACGATTTGTGAGACTGGTAAACTTATGATACGTACGATGGTCTTTCGTTCTACACGGTGCATTTCAAGGTCCTGTACCCATCCGTCGGTAAACTGTACCTGGGCTTGCTGCAGTGACCTGAAGTTACTAAACTTCATGAGTGTATGCACTCACTCCAAGAACCGTATGATTATAAATATGCATATAAATATGCTAAGATGAGATAGCTGACTTCATCTAACTAGCAAATGTTGTCCAGGCTACGTTGGTGATACAGTTTTTTTTAAATGTGTATGATATTTTTGTCATGCGATTTTAAAGCTGGTCCTACAACCGCATCCAAGAATAACATGCAGCTTATCTCAGAACTGTCGGTGAAAATTATTCTTGGAGCTAGGTTTAATTGAGCTGCATTTTATAGAGGTGCAATTTCACAATTTGTGTATATTTTCTAAGTTCACTATTTTGTCATGTGTTGAGAAAAACACAGATTTTAAAATTACATGGTCTAATATTTACATTTAGCATATAACTGCAACATTATTTTTTCATTTTGTTTTTTTTAAAGACTCGAAAGGACTTGAAATTCAAAGTTTCAGACTTGTGACTTGACTTGGACTTTTACACCAGTGACTTGAGACTCGACTCTGACTTGCCTGACATTACTTGAGACTTGACTTGAGACTTGAGGATAAAGACTTAAGACTTACTTGAGACTTGCAAAACAATGACTTGGTCCCACCTCTGCTGCAAACCATTCGAGTCCCAGTATTGAAAACTGTCCTTATATTTAAAATTATTACTTTGCCCAAATAGGTTTGAGCTTCTAAAAAGCTGAAAGTCTGCACTTCAGTCACATCTTGATTGTTTGATTTGAAATCCAGTTCAGTGGTGTACAGAGACCAAAGTATAAATCCTGTAATTTTCTGAAAACCTATGGACCTAATTCTATTAATAACCGAATAATACATCGACATAAATCCATTTTGTTGTGTAGATCACATTTAAATCCAACCTTACATTCAATTATTCAATATGGTAAACAGAATTTGAAGAACTATTTTCTGTACTGAAACTCTGACCAGTATACTGTATGAATGGAGTGAGTACAAACATCTGCAGCATCATTTAAATGTCAAACCATTTAAAATTCTATCACCTTTCAAAAATTTTCTTTGATGAGCCATGCAAAATAAATGACTGAAAAATATATTTCAAAGTAAACTAATTGTAAACTCTGTTTAGCAGAGGTAGATACACCTGTGATTACTGACACTCAAGTTTCAATCGGGTGATCATTTGAATAAAATCGAGTACACCTGTGATTTACAATTAGCTTAATTGCATTAAAAATTACTTTCAGAAACCGTGCTTCAACAGCGTAGCAGTGAAAACCAGCCAGGTGAGTGCTTCAGACTTGGCACAGTAGATTATCAGTGGAAATGAGAATTTCTGTAAGAGCTCAAAGAGAATGAAGGGCATGCTCTCATATAAACATCAGCATCTATGCACAGCTTGGAATTAATGAGAAAATTCTATCTTCAAGAAAGTCCAAGGGGAAAAAAATCATATATAAAACTAACACTTGCATAAGAACATGGGGGGAAAAAAGGCTGGTGATTAGTGGGAGCACATCCTTCGGGATAAGACTAAGATAAATTGTTCAGGTCAGAAGGGGTCCAACATGACGGGTATGAATCTGGCCTGGTATAACACAGTGAACGCATACTCTAACTAAAATTTATAATACTAGCTGACAAGACAGCTCCCACTCTCCAAAAGCTCAGGTGAACTGGAATATCCCAGTGTGATAATAATGCAAAAGCCCATTCATTTTCTTAACCACTTATTCGAGGTTGTAGAGGGCTGACACGGTACCAAAAAGAGCTTCTGAAAAGGAATAAAAAATGAAAACTATGACCAGGCAAGGTAGGGTCCTTAACCTGAATCTAATGTAACACCTTTGGGGTATTTCAAAGATAAAGGTGGACCAATATAACCCCTCCAGCAAAGAGAAGCTTAAAAAGAACATTTACAATGTCAGAACTCCTCTCCAGAAATCTGTGCAAAAGGGGCATGAAGTCCACGCTGAGAAGGATTCTAGTTTTTAAGTAAATACTTTAATGGGTTTTTTTTTTTACTAGAACTCTTAAGGTTGTGTTTTTGAATTTTACATAAGAGCAAATACTCTGCAGTTCAACAGTGTATGATCACACAGTATTGTGGCAGCAGTACATTCCTTCGTTAATTTGGCTTGTCAGTTGTTCCTGTTTTAATTCATAACAGCATCACTACTCTCTGCAATGTTTCATCAGATGAGGATTTTTTTTCTCTCAGCAGAGAGTTAGTGACACAGTCAGAAATATCCTTCTAAGCTCTGCTAATAACATTCTCGAATGGAGTGGGCCCTCCTTGGGGTGCAGTGAAATCTGGGTAATGTGCCGTTTTTGGCTCATGTTTGGGCTGATACATACTAAGAGACAGATGAATACAAGTTTATGTTTACAGGCTTCTGAGACTCGCAGAGGAAAACACATAACTGCAGACACTGCTGTATTGCTGAGTGACTTAGCTTATCAACAAGGTACTTGGCATCGATTTTACATGCATAAATGTGCCTATGTACGCAAGAATGAGAATGCATCACAACCCATTTACAGTATTGTTTATCATGCAGTAGCATCATTTAGCATGCACTGTGACATTATCACATCTCTTGATTTGAGTTTTTCATCCAACTTCTTTTGGGTTCAGATTCATTAATTAATTATTAATGCTGTAAAAAAGTGGCACAAAGTAGTTTCTGAAATTACATTATATCACATCATAGTTAAAATAAATAAATAAAACAACAGAAAAGTTACCAATATTTGCTATATTTAACATACAATGTTTTATATTGTCTAACCAGTCCTATCGTGGCTGTCAGCGATCTGCGCTAAATCATAAATCTTCACGCTAATTTAGCAAAAGCAAACTAGCTCTTTCCAGATCTTTTCTTTCGACATTTTGTCAGCCAACTTTTCAAAGTAGGTAAAACTTTATAACTGCTCGACTGTGAGACTTGCTGGAGGTTAGGTGGCGGGATGGTGAGGGATGATGCCTTTAAAACGCTTTGAAGGTTCAACAAATATCAAAGAAGAAAAAAATAATCTTCTATACTAAATCCTGGTAGTCTTTCATTTTATTAATTTCTCTTCATATCTCTTTTTTATGCATTTATTTTCTCCACGTACTGGCATATTTTCCTTCTGACTTTATCTGTCCCACCGTCCTTCACTTTCTCTCTCTCAGTTATAACAGTGACTTTTCCCTTAACCAGATCTGATTACACTGAGCCCCCTTTTGTGATAACCTTTTACTTCAAATCGACCCAACCTCCTGACCTACCCTGCTTTTCGGCTCCTATTTGGATCTACTGTTGTGATTAAAATGCTTCCTGGCAGCTAGAGCTTGCTGAGCAAAGTGTCTTTTTTTCCACTGCACCATGCAAAAGCAATTCAGCATTTCTCTCCTGCTTTCACCTTCCTACTCATTTTCTTCCCCATTGTTTTCTCCCCTGTTATTTCTTATTGCTTATTGAGAGTGCGCTCTTCATGAGCTTATTGTTTAATTCTGTCATCAGCGCTCTCTCTCTCTCCTTCTCTTGCTTTAAACTGTGTCATTCTCCAGCATCTCCAAGCTTTTTAATAAGTACAGATGTAACACTCCGAGGCACTAACAAAATATGCAGTTTGTAGCAGGATAATGGCAATAAGTGTTGTGACTCTAAATCTGACACACACATACAGTGATATTTAATATCTGACAGTTTTATTGGACTTTTGTAGCAGACCACTTTAGCCCCTTTTGTGGTTTATAAAGCACATAGAGGCAAACACAGATATATTCACATAGTAAATGAGTCATTCACAGCATCGCAGCCAGGTACACGGGGGTAAGGGGAATGTAGACACATACATGCGCATAAATGTGCATGCAATGGCAGTCATGATCTCTGGCCCTGTGGCTATCAGGTCAAGCCTTTCTCCTTCAATATCTTAGCAATATGTCAAGGTCACACACATGCGACACGTACACACAGCCCTGCACACAGCTGCATGCGCACACAAATTTCAGATGATGGCAATTTGTTCTGCCACCTTCCACGGAGACAAGTGTTTGCATAGCAATCAGGAGTCCAGACACTCAGGGGCACAGGAGCACAGGCAGCTACTTGTGTCAACTGGAAAATGCCTATTAGTGAATTTCGTCTGTTTTGCTTATGATGCAAATGTCTCAGCTGCATGTATTTAGGTTTTCCTTCAATCATGGTTAAATTGGACGAAGAAAAAACAAGTCTCAACAGTGATATATATATTTTTTTGGTTTTTCTTTTTGTGTGCAGGCATTTTTTCATAGTTTCTACACTCACATAGGCTTAAACCTGTCTTTACTGTAGCTTATAGCATTAGACACAATCATTCCCCACCTCAGCAAAGGGAAATCACTGCAGTGGTTTGGATGTATGCGCTCAGCAGCAGCAGCCACAGTTGCAGTTTCACATTTGACCTTTTTGAGTATAAAATGGCATGCTTACAGTAGCAGTTCGAGTAATGCATATAGCAAAAACACACTGTCTTATACATATTTCTGCTATACATCCATCCACAGTCACCCTGAATTAACTTTCCAGTGGAAAACCCTCAGTGCTCTGTTCCTCGGTGCTCTCTTGGTGATATCATCGGGAGGATATTGGTTGCTGGCTCTGAAAGTGACTTCATGATGTTTGCAAACACTGAATAAACATTTTTGTACTAGGAATCCACAGGGTGTGCGTGTGTGTGTAGGAGTGTGGTTATGGTGTTTCACCACCGCTCTAAGCCACAGAGCTTTTTCCCAGATGTCAAATACTGCTCCAGGGTGCGCTTATGTGTTATAATGGTAAGCCGTGGTGTTGATTTACTTGCAACAGAACTCACTCATTCACTCAAGTCACCTTTTAAAGTTTCATTTATGGGGAAAATTACATATGTGTCACGCAACGTAATACTATATAGTTACTGTTTTGTTTTGTCATATTCGCCAACAACATTTCTTTTTAGAAGGGGAAAAAGGGGACAATTTAAAGGGAGGCAGGAAGTTTCACATAGGTCTCACAAACAACAAAAGTCAAAGGTTAAAGCAAAACAAAATGTGTTGTAAAAATAAACTCTTATAAAACCTGAACTTAAAAAAAAGTTTAAAGTTCAAAGTACATTACAATACCATTCAGTTCACTGCCACTTCCATGTACTTTATATTGTAGGCTACATACGAAACAACAGCTGAACCCTTATGTGTGTGAAAAGTGAACTGATTCTTAGAATGATGCAGATTTTTAATGTATGTTAAAAAAAATATCTTCACAATATATTTCACTTAATATAAAAATATAAAACTTAAAAAATCCCAACCACAGAACAGATGAACGGTTACACTCAGTTTGTCCCCAGAACATATTGTCTCTTACCAGAGGTAGCACTCAACCTTTGATCTTGTTTTTTGTGTTAATGAGTCATTATACAAAATGGAAACACAGAGGAAATGCTGTTGCTATGTCAGCGAGCTGAGTTGTTTACTTGTTCGAAACCTGACTGTGGATGGAAAGACCTTGTCTGGTGTCTGGAGCTGATCACAGGTTGTGAAGTGTCGAAATGACAGGGTGGGGCATTGAGTGAAAGAACTGGTCTGAGTGGAAAGAGACTCTCTAAAGTCACTTAGAGAAAATGACTCCCTATATAACCACTCTGAAAATGACTGTGCCACTCAAGGTCACATGTCTTTCACTTCTAAAATATTTTTGAGTTTTATTGGTTTATCAGGACTTTTGTATAAGAGATCAGAGTTTTAAGGAGTCTTTGACTTTATCAAATGCTTGAAGAACCAATGATGAAAACTGCTCTTATAAAAACGCAGACAACTTCAGCATGGCCATATATCAGATTAAATCTGACAAACATGTATTCATCTTTATCAGTCTTGTACAAATTAACTAGTATTTATAATATTAGCAATGACTGTAATGTTAAAAACAATACTCAGCAGTGGCATCACCCCAAACGTGCAGTCCTACTGTATATTGTTGAATGGCAAGATGGCGATTTGTGTATTTCAATCAGTAATGCAAATTTAATTTTGCTCACCTGTCTGAGCAATAGTTGATTTTTCCACCACATAGTCCTTTTTAATCTGCTCTCGGGTCGTTCTTAGTTCACTCAATCACAATGAAATTATAATCAATTTGTTTCTCTGTCTAACTGCACTGTTTTTTTTTTTAAAGCAGAAAGATTTTTTACAATCAGAACAATAACAGAGATTAACAGGAGAAAATGCAGAAAAGTGCTGCTCCATTAAAGCATGATCGCAAAAGAATTAATCCTGACAAACTTTAAGCTATGCGTGTGTACATTTAAGACCAATCAGCATTCTATTAGAAACTACTGGCCAATTATGCTGCTGCTGCTGCTGTGTGTGTGTGTGTGTGTGTGTGTGTGTGTGTGTGTGTGTGTGTGTGTGTGTGTGTGTGTGTTTTGGGTATGAAAATAGTTTTAATCGTTTGATTTAATGACCTGCCAAGAATTTTTTTAATTGACTCCATGCCAAGACAGAATAATCTAATGACATGGTAACTGTATAGTGAGTTACAATGATTGCTTGCTATAGCTTTCAAAGCTCTGCAGGCTGTGGCTTGTTCTTCCTCTTTGGCACTCTTCTTTGTGTCCTGTGGTTCACTGATCTGTTTGAAGTTAGCCCATGTTAGACAGTGATAGATGGCTTTTGTTATCAACTGTTAAGTATTTTTTGGAAGTCTCTGCTCTTGTCTACACACGATACATGAACTACAGTACTTCTGAGGTTAGATTGGAAATTTACAGTGTTTTGGACTTGTGTTTGTCAAATACTGTTTTCAGCAAAACCATTATTTCAGAGTCGATTTACACAGAATGTAGCATTTAACCCTAATATTAATATTTAGAGGGTAACAAAGATATTCGAATAAATTGATAAAATGGATTACGTGGATAGGCAGTTAAGTGGGTGGATATGTGGATGGATCACTTTGCCCTCTTGACTCTAAGCTGGATGAGCAGCTAAGGAAACTGACTGATGGAGGGATGAATTACTTTGCCATAAGCCACTGGTCCCTCCTGCTTCCCACATTACAGTCATTACAAATGCAAAATAATTGAACTGAGTATATCTATAATTATATTTTAACTAGGCAGAATGAAAATTGGGCTGCCTGCATCACAAAAGATGTGTAAAAAGCACGATGTGGATATCATAAACTTGAAATAATTTGCATTGCAGTTATCTGCAACTGAAATGTAGATAAGACTTTAAAAGTACAAATCCACAAAAAAAACATCTTTGTAATGTAATTTCTTTCCACCATAGCCATGGCTTAAGTGGATGGTTATCATTTAACGTTTTAATTTCAGATCCATTTATATCCCATTTTTCTGATGTTTATTAAATGATATCTTCTTCTTGTATCACCTGCATCAATTTGCTTTTCTTCTAAGCCGCAGGTCTTCTTTCTTCTTTTTTTAATTACAATCAATTGTGAAGGACGTGGATGCACAAATTATCCTCTGTGAAAGCGAAGGAGACTCCTTTCCTCCTTTTTTCCCAAGAATCTCACATTGCTCTTTATTGCTTGAGCAGCTGCATGAGGGGAAACCAATATGATTTGGCATTGGTAGTATACAGGCAAAGACACCCATTCTAGATAATTGCTCTGAATGTGCTTATGTAGAGGTGCCTGAGGCAACAAACTAACCACAAACATAATAACAGTCTTACTTGAGCAATGGAAGAAGAAGTTTCAGAGGGAGAGGAAAAGAGGGGGCGATGATGGACTCGAGGAGAGGGAGATGAGGAGAAAGGCAACGAGGAGTTTATGCATGAAGAGGTCATTTTTGAATAAATGCTGACACTCTTTTACTGTACATATGAGAGCGTTCCCAATGAAGAACAGTGCATAAGGTCTCTGCTTCTCAACTCTGCTGTAAATCTAAAAAGGTCTCTCAAGAATGTAGCCATGGTTTTGTTATATTTATGAATGAGTGAACTGGGTTCAGTGAAATGATTCGGCTATACCTCCTGTTTTGTGCATGCAGTAATTTTCCTTGGGCACATGTGTGCACAGCAACACACATCTGTGGCCCCCAGTGTCACAGACACAATGTCACAGACACTTAAACCAAAAGCAAAAAAAATAATTAAATTAAAAAAAACACACAAACAAAGAAAAATCCCACCTTTCAAATAAACATGTGCTCTTGCTACCAAACTGGTGACAATTTGTCAGCCATAAGTTATCAATGTGTGTAAATGTGTGTGTGTGTGTGTCTATTCATCCCCCCAAGCAGTTTGCTTTAATCTGCTTTAATTTCATTCTCAATCTTTATGGAAATCAACTCACAGCCAACTCCTCATTTCACCATCTCCCTTACTAATTAAGACTAGGAAATTGTTCCTGGAATTGCCTGGCATAAAAGAAGTGTCTCATGCCTCAATCACTTCCCCTTTTTTCTTCTTATGTCTACAGTAGTTTTATTTATTAATTTATTTATTTGCACATTTGAAGGCACGTATGAAAGTCTATTTATTTGCACCACTGTGAACATCATACCATGTGTGCTGTTGTCCTGTCTGCATGTGTGCTGTGCCAGCTTGTTTGTCCTTGTCTCCAGTGTCTATTATTTGCCACAGTATCTCTGTGCCTCTGTCTTTCTTTGTCTTTCACTATTTGTTCCTCTACGTGTGTGTCTGTGTTGTGTGGGTAGCCATGTGGTGGATTTAGGGCTAAAGCTTTGGGTGATTACTCCCATAATGAACCATCATGCTCTGTTCAGGCTGTCATCCCCCACAGGGACTTGACTGTATTGTGAAGTTATCATTCAGCCCCAACAATACTCTGTGTCCTCACATAACTCTCTTCACTGATATGACTCTAAGCATGAAATCTGATTTGATTCATATCACATGAAAGTAAACCTCACTGTGTGGTTGGGATAAAATCACATAGTTATAGGTTACTACCTATATTAGTGTACATCGGAGTAATAGCATGTTCACCGCTAATGCCTTGTTCATATATTTGGACTTGAATGACTGACCTGCCACAGGACCTGGGCGATGTATCTGACCCTTCCGTTGTGTTGATCTAGTATTTGCTGAAGGCTCATCAGAATTGGAAGGGTGGGGTTCAAGAAGAGAAACAAAGAAAAAAGGCTGAAGAACTGCACTGAAAATCAGTCGTACTGGGGGTCTTGTCCAAATTGGTGGAACTTTAAACACAAAAAAGTTTGGTTAGATTTTGATCCACCATGCAGTACCATCTGGAAAGTGTCTGATTGGCAACAGCTCCATTTTTCAGCATGACAATGATCTCAAAACACAGTGCCACTGCAGTGAAAGCATACCTGGATAGAAAAGCACACAGTGGAATAGAGTCAGTCATGAATTGGCTTCCCCAGAGCCCAGACCTCAACATTATTGAAGCAGTGTGTGATCATCTTGACAGAGAATTGAACAAAAGGCATCCAACATCTAAAAAAGAGCTTTTAATGTCATTCAAGAAGCCTGGAGAACTATTCCTGAAGACTGTACTTAAATAAATTACACGAAAGCTTTCCTCAGGCTCAGTTGAAGAATAAAAGTGGTCATACCAAATGTGGACGTTCAAGTTCGTTAGAATTGTACAAAGTCTTTTTCTGCATTATATACTGTATTTCTATTTATTTTTTCATATCAAAAAAAGGTGTATGTGTTTGTGAGAGAGAAAGTGTGAGAACAGCATATGAAACTTGTCCTTTCATTCCTCACGTAACTAATGGGCTAAACACAGTTTGATCAGCACCCTGGTCTCATGCTCAAACACTTGGCTTTATATGAATACAGACGAGAAGGATTAATGATTCTGAATTCAAGAGATCAAAAATGATAAACAAGTACTTTAACTCTTAGAGGGGACATTTTGTGCCATTTCGGTTTTTTGTATTTTTTATTTTCATGCTTTGGCCGCGGAATGAATATAGCTTATATTTGCCAGAGGACATTAATAAAAAAAAAAAAAATTCACAACTGTTTTGTCTGTTCCTTAAATTAGCTTAAAATGGCTGTACAAAAACAGCCACATTTTATCCTGAGGCCAAAAAATGCCCCATTGAAAATCATTACAAGTCATGCAATTTTTGATCCCACATCTTGACATGATTGTTGATGGTATTATTGCTCAGGTGATTTATGCAGCCATGGTTAGAAGTATGAGTTTTTTTGGGATTTGGTAAAAACACTGGAGGCTCTGGACATGAGACGCCATCTTTACACTATGTAAAGATGGCGAGGAGGTCTCAGAGGTAGAATCAGACCAGCCGGAGTCCAACTCTGACTCATCTGATGCTGAGAGTGGAGAGGAGATGGTTGAAGTAGTGACAGAGCGGACTTCTCCTTCTCCATTTTTTTTGTCATCCCCATATTTTGGTCTCCCACAAAGACTGGAATGCACTGTTATGTCCCAGCAGCCAGAGGTTTGATCCCAGGACTTGCGCACCATGCCACCAGCTATGTGCTGGTGCTGATAGATGTATCAATGTATATTTCAGGCTGAAGCAGTTTTAAAAGACTGAGTCATTTAAAGTGAAAAAAATATGACTATATAATATGTTTAAAGAAGTCTTTGAAAAGTTGGCATTTTTCGTTCTTAGGGTTAAAAGAGTTGAGATTTTTAAGGCTCACCTAAGAGTTAAAAAGGCTTGCTCCCATTCATTTTCTTTTAAAGACATGTTTGAGTCATGAGAACAGAGACATAGTCAACGTTGGACTGATGATAAGGAGGTTTGGTGGATTACTGATTTTGTGAGAAATAAAGGACACAAATGAAGACTATACAGGGTGGTTTCATTTTTATTGGATGAGTTAATTAAGGCAACGTGGACATGAAAAAGACTTCAGACCAAGCAGATGGTTTTGGTGTTTAAAAAAAGGGACAGTCTTGCTATTGCTGCCAACTTTTTTGGCTCTCATCTTTCAGCTCCCACCTGCCATCCCAACTTCCACCTTCTCTTTCTCCCCCTCCCATTTTGCCTTCTCTTTCACTCCTCCACCTTCCATGTCTTTTTAGCCACTGTAAGGTGAATGCTCTGATGAAATACCCAGAGAGTGACTCAGAGTCGATTGGTTCAGCATTAAAAAAATGTCCTGTCTAGTGTGTGGCTGTGTGTGTCCACAAATGGTGTACCACTGCTGACGGATAAGGTGATTAAGAGTACACCTGGGAACCAGGAAAGCAAAAGTATTCAAGGTTAACACACATAGACGTACATACAACATGGACACACACGCACGCACACACACACACACACACACTGCTCCGTCCTATGAAAGTTCTCTGTATGGTTTTAAAAAACTAAGGGCAGAGGACATATTAACTGCAAGTCTTTTTCCCCCAACCAACAAAGTGACTCTCAAACTTTTGAAAGTTAAAGAAAAGGTTTTTACCAGCTTGCCACAGCTAAATGAAGCCATGTTAGTAGTATTTAAAATATTATTAAAACACCAACATTACATTTCTCACTCCATTTTCTTAAGGTATGCAACAAAATAATCCATCACTCTGACTTGCTGAAATTATTTCAATTATTTAGACTATCATCCAGTTACAAATCTTGCTTTTATTTGCACTAAAGAGATGTGAATGTAAGTACTTTATTTAAAAAGTAATTTGCAGGAGAAAAAAAGCACATTGATGTTGCCATATTACACACTTTAGAAGTTACTGCACATCCAAAAGACTAGATGGAAAGATTAGTGGTCTCTTGCCTCATACTCCCACACCAACTCCATACATTCGTATGGAGAAATCCACTGCATTTGATCAGCACCATAAATAAAGTGACCTGCTAAGTCCTGCAATGCTGCCATCTATCTCGTGTTACAGCGTGCCTTTATGAGCCGTTTTCTGTGGCAGGCTAATTATTTTTACATGTGTTGAGCTCAACTTCGGGAAAGGAATACACGATTGCAGTATATCATAAGGCAGCAGACTAGGGAGGTGAGCAGAAAGGCAAACTGTACTTCCAATACATGAAACGAATCAGAGGGCAATGTTCAATTAAAAAAAAAACACACACACGCACAGACCAATATAGAAAAACTAGTGTTGGGTTTCCCAGAGCAGTGAGATTGTCTGAAAGTTCATAAAATTGTGTAACTCACTGTAAGAAATACGAGACCATAAAAAAGATCAAACATAAACTTTTAGTGTTTTTAATGTTTAATGTAAAGGATGCATTTTCTCTACCGTCCCCTTTGCCACAGTTCTGTTGTCCTGGTTCGTTGTCCTAAAGTCATCTACTCTGAGCTTTTTGGGTTTTTTTCCTTCTTCAAAATGAAAACGGCACAGTCCTTTCTGAAACATTCAGTGAAAGAACCAGCAGCACATTCCATGCTGCTTTGTAATGCTGTCATTTATAATGGCATGTGAACCATTAGCTTGAATCATTTATTGTCTTTGGCCTGTTGGAGATTCCTCAGCTTTCAGAAATCTGTATGGGAGGAAAGCAAGGTTAAACATTGTGCATTGCAGACTGGGTTTAATGTGTGAAGCTAAAGCGTTTGAAAGTATTCGGACCAGTGACTGTACTTGTTGCGTGTGTAAGTGTGTGGTTAGCTTTGTGCATCCTTGTGCAAACTAAGGTAACTAAGTGTTTTTTTCTTGTTGTGGACTGAAGAGTGTGAGAAGTCAGCTGATGTTTGCTGTCTTCAAACACCCCCACCTTCATAATTACTGTGTCATTATTAAGTCAAAATTAAGTAATGTCCCTGCTTTACACTGACAGAGCATTATCGCTAAAATGGTCTCCCTAACTGCTGAATCAGAGGAGGCTTTTTTGCCAGATGGCCTCGCATGATGTCTGGTTGACATTATAATTTGCCCCTAGGCATTAAGTTTCTTGTTTCTCTCCCCAGACCTGAAGAAGTCATTTGAACAAGAACCCCTGGGAAAAGAAGTATCTCTGGAGCAGGAAGTTCTGTTACAGTGTCGCCCTCCAGAGGGCATCCCAGCTGCTGAGGTATGTGCAGCGTAATCGCTAACTTCCACCTGAAGTGAATGTTAAGTAAGATGTGAGATTAGGAGGACTGCTAGAGCAGAACAAGGAAGTGACTGAAGAGAGGGGATGACAGAATGAAGACAACAATAGATGTAAAAAGGTATAAAAATAGAAATCATCAAGTGGAAATAACTTTAAAGTGCCACTGAAAAGTCAGTTATTACTTACGTGACACTTCTTGAAATTGCCTGGAACTTTGAACGACAGACAGCAGAACTGAGTGGTTTGATGGGTGCGCGTGCTCCTTCACAGTCTGCAGTCGGTGGTTGAAGGCTGTGCTGAATAAAAATTTCTTGTGCCTTTTTGGCACATTTTGTTAAATTGATATTTTTTTACTATTACGAAGCCTAAATTTATAAGATTCAATATCTCCAAAACACAGCAGGGGTCAAGATAGCTTTCATTTGTAAATGTCTTCCATTGCAACTGGCATGGTGAATAAGCAGCGTTTAGTATTAAATGATTTGGTGTTTGTCATCCAACATGTTTGTATAAGATATTTTTTTGCGTTATCATGTCAAACTGCCACAGGGGAAATCAGGAGAACGGCCTAAATCCTAGTTTAACTGACAAGTTTCCGGTACGCCAAGGTAACAATAATCCCAAAACCTAAAGTTTAAGCTGAGAGTTAAGTGTCCCCAGAGAGCCAATTTGAGTACAGGATGTGAAAAAACTCCAGTGAATACAGAGGTTTAGTCTGTATTCCTGTACATTAGCATTTTTATTGCACGTTCTTTTACTGCACTTGAGTTCTGCGGGGGAAAAAAAGACTGAAAAATGGCCTGAATTCCTTTATTTGCACAGATACAATACAGGTTTTTTTTTTAGCAGTAGTTTTCTTGGCTTTCTGAAGGTCTTTTAAAGATTTTTCTTTGGACGTTAGCTGTTTTGTCACTCAAAGCCTGGACCTCGACATTACTGAAGCAGTGTAGGACAGCCAGCAAACAAAACACTGCCAACACCCAACGAAAAGCTTTTGAATGTCCTTCATGAATTCCAGAGAAATATTCCTGAAGTTCCCAACTTTCAATGGAGGATGACTCATGACTTTTGCACAGTTCTGTATAATGTATATAGCAGTGAAACCTGGACCAAAGTAAATTCGGATTCAGTAAACAACAAATAAATTAGACGATCTTTAACACTTGCCGTGCTCAAGACCAGCTATTCTATGAATACGTGTATTGCTAACACACACACATACTCTTACTTGCCTTTACTATGTGAGATAATATTGTGAGACTCGAGGATATTGTCAGCACATGTGTAATTTATTCACTCATCAAACGTGTCACACAGTAAACACCCACTTTGGAAGAGCCACACATGTCACTTCCACTACCGTAGCGTTGTAACTACAGTGGAGAACACCATTTACAATTCATATCATTCTTTGCTTCCCTGGTTTCATCTGGCTGTGTTCCCACCTCAATGGATAAATACATAATTTCATTTAGTTGGTCACTGGGGAAGAGGAGCACGGCACTCGGAGAAGGCTGTTGTACAGGATAAGGAGTGTCTGAATCAGGTTTCAATCCTTGGGGTTTGATAGTCGTTTTCAATTGCAGCTAAGTACACAGCTCCCCTGAGAGAGAAACTGAAGGAGAGGGAGTGAGGGAGGCACTTAGACAGACCAGCATACAAAGTGAGGGCGAGTGTGGCAGAAAGGCAGAGATGAAGGACGGGTGTCAAGAGAGATAATGATAGAGAAATGAGTGGTATGGAAGAAAGAAAAAAAACAGAGTGATCGTATTCTTCTGCTCCTAGAAATGAGTAATTCTTCTTTTGAGGGAAATCAAGAAAATAAATTTGTTGAGTTGTCACTTTAACAGTAGGAACCACAAAGGACATTTAAACATGAAGGCCCTTTCCACTCATTGTAGCTGACAGCAACACCAGCACATTAACATTGACAACTTTCTTCTTGGTAACCAATCTCATCTCTAATGACACACGAGTACACCTACCTTATCTGCATGTCATAGCACATTTTATCTTTTGACACCTAACACAACACATTCATGCACAGAGGCATACACTCATAAATCTCATGGCCACACACACACAATACACACACGTGGACTCTTGAAGCAATTTTTCCACTGTGTTCAATTTGCTACCTTTTCCCATTCTTTTTTCTGCTGTCATAATGGGATCTTGGAGCAAATGGATTGGTCTGTCTCCCCTGTCTGCTGAAGCTGATTAGAAGGATTTAGGTTTAAAACCTGCTGATGACCTCAGGTTGTAGCCCTGACTTTCTTTTTTTATCTTTTTTATCTGTTCTGACTTTCTATTCGTCTTTGTTCGTATCCTCTTTGCCATTCACATTCGCCATGTCCTCTTTTGCCTGTCAAATTCTTATATACATACATCCACAATTTTTTCCCTTTAAGTGACAGTTCTTGTTACTGATGTCCTGTGACCTCTCTAAAAATGTTTTAATATAAGTTGACAACTGCTGTAAAGTTGTCAGTGCGACGGGGTTACGTGATAGCCACATTTTAACGCCCAGCTGGTATTGCATGGCTGTCAACATGCAGGACCCGACTCCTTGACCTTCCCCCGCTCAAAATAAACTCAAATTTAACATTAATATTCATCAAGTCAGTACATGATTATATAGAGAGTCACCTAAACATTAGGACAAATATGTGTGCAGATACAGCATTGGAATGCACACACACAAAGTATTATGGGACATATACGAAGAAAGAGATTAGCCAGTGATCATTTTAACTGCTGCCTGACGGCTAGCCTTGAGAGGTCAGGGTCAACCTAATCCGAGAGTGGAAAGAAAATGTCTGTACACCGCTGCGCTATTACAACCTTTTCACATTTCTCTGACAGTACTGCTCTTGTCAACAGTTAGTCTCCTCTACATGTTTTTTTCTCCTCTCTTTCACTCTAAAGCTCCCATTTGAAGCATTGTGAATTCCTTGAGACACATCTAAATCTCTTTAGACTGTGATAGAAAGCCTTTAAAAGCTGATGGAAAGCTACTGGAATCAGCGAGGAGGGTTCAGCAGTTCAACAGGAAAGGCTTTACGGACACAGACAGTAAATTCAGGAAAATCGTAACAGGTGCAGCACAAGGTTCAATGAAAAGCGCTTCCAGTGTAATTCACATTTTTCTGTATCTAAAACTAGAGCGTGGAGTCATCAGCAAAGTTTCTTGCTGGTGAAATTAAGCAGCTATTTCAAATAAAAACCTGAGGCACTGAGTGGTTCATACAAAGGTTTTTCGCAGAGGTCGTTGTCTTGAAACATGAAAGGGTTGGAGTGACCCCAAAGGCCAGGCAAAGCCAGTTGACTGCACATAGCAGGTGGGGATATGAATTAGTGTGTGTGTGTGTGAATATTTGTGTGTTTGCCTGTCTGCGTCTGTCTCAGTGTGAGTGATTACCCCAGCTGCAGTGAAATAAACACATCAGTGTGTGGTGACAGGCCCTCCATGTGTCCATCCCTAACACACACACACACACACATACATATGTGCACACAAACACACACACACACGTCAGACAGTAACTGTATATGCTTTTGGAGCATTGTCAAATTCCCATCACATTCTTAACCACTCAATCTGCACCCTAAATAAGTCAGAGCTATTCACAGGGATAATAGCTTACCACCTACCTCTGCATTTGTGGGTGTAACTTTTTACCTTGCAGAAAATAATTTATGAATAAAGTTGTCAATTTAAATTTTCACTGAGATTTTATTAAATAAAATATTGTGCTGCATTTACATCAACCATATATTCCATTACCTTGTTTATTTATTTACTGTTCACTATGGCATCGTGGGGCATTATTTACCCTCTTCCATGACATTTGAATTCAAGCTCCATATCATGCCAAAGTTCTCCCTACTAAAGTGTCCTTGAGCAAAATACACAGACAGCTGGCATCACCCAGGTTGTTGTTTTAGCTTATCACAGCCAGCAACAGAAAGGAGACGTTTTACCTTCAGGCATAACCTACTCCTTCCCGAGAGGTAGCTGGGACATTCGTGGTATACAGATGTGTTTGTGTGAAACCAGGAGGCAAAGCTTTCACACACATATATGCATACACACACACACGACGCACACAAACACACAGGCATCTGGTTCCTAACTTCTTTTGCAATGACCGTCAATGTCGTTTTTTTTTGGGGGGGGGGGGGTTTGTGAAGGACTTGCTGCGTTAACCAATGTGGAATAACTCTAGACATGCATTTGTGCAATAACCCGTCTGTGTGTGTGTGTGTGTGTGTGTGTGTGTGTGTGTGTGTGTGTGTGTGTGTGTGTGTATGCGTGCACGGTGTGTAACTTTGTGACATAAATCACAGCAGACTTTTCTGTCAGAAGGCATCAGTGGCGTGGTGTGGCCAAAATGCTTATGGCTACCTCATTCTCACACTCGTACTGTACACAGACACAAGTCCATTTCGGGCCCCGCAGTGGCCATTTGTTAACGTGTCACATGATGACGTTTACTAGCAGAATCTTTCCCAAGGTTATAGCTGTGGTGTTGGTGGAGTGCTTTTAAATGGACAGAGAAGGTGACAGTGTGAAATAAGACATGCTCTTATCCTGTCCAGAGGTGGAAGATCTCTTTTCCTTTTGCTTTCTTGATGTCATTCTGGGGCCTTTTTTTTACCTAAATGGTGCAAGATCAACTCTTTGTAAGCTATGACTAAGTCTAAAAATGAATTTATCAGTAAAATATCCCTGCTTCTTGCTTCAGATTGTCCATGAAAATGAATTTATACAGCGATTCATGCTGTAATATGTAATAGAGAAATAAAAGCAGACATGACTGGCACTTTTTACTTGTGTATTTTTTGATTAATAGCATTGGATGAACATGACATTTCCTTACATTAAAAAAAAAAGAAGAAGAAAAAATGACCTGACCACTATACCAGAACAATGAAAGTCATTTTCATTGTGGCTGTTCTCTGGGGAAACACGTGTGCATGACAGACTGTGTGCGTGCCTCTGTGTGCGTGTTTTGTTGTGCACAAAAACAATTTATGTAATGCTGCCTCCCCAATAGATCCTTACCTTAATCCTCTTTGAGCTAGAATAGTAAGTCCCATGGCTCATCTCCCATCACATTTTACCTTGATCCTCAACCTCTGTCAGAAATCATCACCGTAATCCTCAGATTAGTCAGCAATCGTTTTTTTTTTTATTCTGACGACCTAGGTGAATTATTGAAATGGTGTTAAGATTATTAAAATGCTGCTGTGATGATCTATCATTGCGCAGTAATATCTAAATGGGGAAAATGAGCAAGAGCACCATTCGTCTTGTTTTGGCGGTCCATGTAATGTAGTTGGATGTTGGTAATGCCGAGAGGGATTATGATCATCATCTAATGATGTATGGATTCTTACACGTGAATGGACAAATGGAAGAAGATACACATAGACATACATAATATGCTTTATCTGTTATGCTCCTTAACTGAATGTATAGCACAATAAGTCTATATAGGTCTACAAGTCTTTTATAATCATTTTGTATTTTATTTTTTAAAAAATGTCACAACTGAATACACATCCACACTCACAGAAAAGAGAATATATACATCCAGTGTAAGCTGTGATTCGGAGCCTTGGGAGGCTGCTCATCCAGTGATAAGCTGTGTCAGTAAATGCAGGCGTTAGTCAGATCCCACTCCAAAGGCAGCAGACTGTGCAGAACTGAGGAAAAATGTGACTTTTCCATTGCTAAACCTCAGCATCGCTTATCAGACTCCCTCTGTGCTATTCTGTTGACTACTCTCTGCTTTTATGCAGTTTTAAAATTAGTTTATCTCTGGCTTGTTTTCTCAGTTCATTTCCATTTGGTTCCAATCGCTGGTTCTAACTAGACCTTGAGATGCTAATATACAGCATTTTCTTCACAAAATATACTGCAAACAAATTGTTTTGGTTTTTTTTTTAAAACATTCTTTCAGCTTTTCTTCCTTTTCCTGCATTTGAGTTCATTTCGGCGCGCACGGACTGTCTCCAGATTGTGACTGGAACTGTTTTATAAAAATACGAAACCACAATGTTTATCTTGGCTTTTTTCGCACAACGTTTAGACTTGTGCTCTTTCAGCTCTCAGAGTGACTGTACTGTAACTATAAGCATTTACAGTATATTTGTCCGTCATCTGGGCCATTTACGGAAACTATCAATCAACATTCAAATAGTCAAGCTTCTCATTAGGTACAGCAACTCTATATTTTGCTTTTGACAACTTAACCTGCATCTTTTTCTCCCCCCTTAGTGAGTACAGGAAGTATGCGGGCCAGCAATGTAGTTATAGCTCCATGTGGTCTGAGGTTTGAGTCTTTTTGAATCTGGGACTTGTATGTATGGTACCAAAGGTTGAGGAGAGGACATAATGAAGGCTTTTGTGTAGATCCCTCCACATATCTCAGAATAGGAAAACCACCTCTCTTATTTCTTTACCTCTCCAAACGCTTTAGCTAACAGTAAACTCATTTAAAAAACAACAACAATTGACTATTTTCGATTCATTTACTCTATTTCTTAGAAAATCTCTAAGATTTTCCCATCTCTGGTTTCTCATCTCTGTTATTTTGCTATTATGCCTTGCTGTTTTGTCAGTGTCTGCCACTTTTGTTATTCTGTCTGAATTTCTGTTTTTGTCTCTTTAATGCTTCCAACAGCTTTTGTTGACTCTCTTGTACTCTCTTTTCACTTTGTCTCTCTCTGTCACTATCACAGTCTCTCAGTCTTCCTCATGCACCCTGTCTTTCTTGACATAGTTCGAGACAAAGCTGTGGATTGATGGTAGCATGACAGTCTAGAGTGTACTGCATTGTCAGACAGCTACCCATGCTGCCCTCGGCAATCCTTGACAGTGTTGTCATGGATGAATGAACACACAGTTTTGACACGGGGTGCAACGGTGTCAAGTAACAAAACTCTCTTCTGTTCTGTCAAGTTTTATAAGTTGTTAGACCTTGTAAGTTTTCAAGACCACAGAAAACTTTTACACTTGTAAAGTTGCTCACATGAATCCATAACATCTACAAAAGGGTTCTAGTCATTGCCATAAATATTTAATGAACATGAAATCATTTAGGACCTAAAAATACTTCTCAGTCTTGCTGCTTGGAAAAGTTGTCAGATAATTTTATGTACTTAACTACAAGAGCAATTGGGATGGTAAATTCCTCAGTTGGGACTTAAGCTGGAAAACACTTAATAAGCCACGGCTTTAAATAATTGCTACCAATTAATTGCTTTTTACTTGCATAACTATTCAGTTAAGTAGTCTTGTGAGTTACTAAAGGGGGTCATTGTCAGTGCACTTCATATGTTTTCCTTTTTTTATGTATTATAAATTCATCTTCTCATGAAATAGCAATTATCATTAGATGATGACTGTGTAATCATTATAAGAAAATATCATTTGCAAAGATTCATGATCTGAAGCTGCCTGATTGTCTAAAACTGCAGTGACCCTTTAATACTATTTGTATGTTTAATGGTGTTAAATCGAATATAAATAAATTTTTTCTCAACTTTATTAACATGACACTTCTCACACATTAACTAATCAAACACTATGCCAAGATGCTTGTGGCATAATCCATGGTTTCCTGGTGTCAGAAGAAGGTGCCAGATTACTGCCCTTAGAGAAAGAGTGCTTCTATGCTTCTTCAGGATCCCATAAAGAAAAAAACTGTAGCCCATAACAACATCTGCTCCTTGTTTTTAGATTAAAATCACTGCTTCATTTTGAATGGCAGCTTTTGGAAAAATGTACCTTCAAAGGCGGAGTATTGACAAACCTTATTATTCTTCTAAAATGTTCTTTTCAATGGCTAGACTCACTTGTTTTCATAGGAACAATATTATATCCATCTGTTCTTATAACTTTGGCAAACGTGCATGGAATGAGTCATGACTTTGCTAAGTCAATTATGTGTTCATGTATTATCAATTAAAAGGTAACATTCTAGTGGCTGTTTGTAGAAAAAAATATTGTCAAGCCTTTTAGAAAGCCAACATTAGTCATTGCAAACTGAGAGAAATGATGATAAATCTCTGGCATTGAAGTCAAATACATTCATTACCTCTATTAAACTGTGTATGTATGAAATCTGTATGTAATTAAAAACGGTTATTGTATTTAATATCGAATTTTTTCCAGACAAAGGCAGCCAGGCAAATACGCCATTTTCCTACTCTACGCATCCATCAACAAAATCCAACACAAATAACGGAAAGGCCTCTAATTGCTCAGCTGACCAGGCTAATAAAACAAAGCTGATTTTGTTACTTGGTGGTTTTAATAACACTGGAGAGCTGGAGAGTCAATTAAAAAGGATTAGCATGCCCCCAATCAGCTCAGAGCCTCTTCATGCTTTAATGATTATAGAGTGTCATCAGTACTCCTACACTGCACAGTGAATCAGCTTTGACATCCGCATACAAACACTTTGCTGTAAAAGTTTGAAAAGTGTTAGCTTCCCACTTGTAACATGTACTGCCCATGTACACATCCACACACATTTCTTTTTTATATATCTACACAGACTCCCTTTGTTAGGTACCTGCTTTCGGTATGCGCAACTATTAAAAGCCAAACGATACAATGGTAAGAGTTAAAAAAAACCTCGGTTTTCCTAATTAAATACATCTTCAGCTTTTAGTTTGTCACTTTTAAACACTACCTTAACCATGCAGCCATCCACCTTCTAAGACTATGAACTGCTCACTCGCCTGAGTATAAAAGAGCTTGAGGAGTTAACTTCTGAGTCAGACACTACAGGTGTACACTAAAGTGCATAAATAAGTTTGGAATGTACATTTCCCCTAGTATTTATGTCATCTATATTTCTTTCTCCATGTCTCTCCCTCTCTGCATCTTGCTTCCTTTCACCTTCCTTTGCATTCCCCACTCTTTCGTCTTCTGTTGTTCCCATTAGTGATGCTGAAGTACTTAGTAAAGGGGGGGGAGAAGCAAAATACATCACTGTCCAGAGATATAAAGCAGTAGAGACACAGCTACAGAGAGCTTCGACACTTTTGCTGCACTGACCCATAACCATGCACGGGGCTGTTCTATAATTTAGCAACCTGTCAATCAGTTGAGCAGTGACTCACAGCAACCAGAATAGTCGGTTAGATGCTACACTGCCTTTAAAGACTTGAGAAACCTCTGTAATCTCACCTAATGCAACTGCTCTTCTGTGAAACGTTTGTTGTGGTAAACAAAATGTATCTATTTTTTTCCATTTTATCAACGTATGCGTGCGACTATCTGTTTTTCTATTTAAATAATTGTTTGAAATATGAATGAGAATCCATCAATCTGTGAGGAACACCCAGCTGTTTAAATAAATAAATGAAGGCGTCGACCATGTGACTGCGGTCAAGCAGTCAGGCAGTTGTGTTCTTGCATATTATGACAGCTTGAATCTGTGTCACCATATTTCATATAGCTGCTATAAAAGTGTGTGCTGCAGAGTCGCTCTAGAATTATATTTCCTTGTGGCATTCTGGTTTTGCAGATGAGACAGGAACAAAAAGTACAGCATCTGGTATTGAAACGCAGGAGAGAACGACTCTAATCTTTTTTAATTTCCTAACTCTCAGTTCCTCTATGGCAAGTTAAATTGTTACCTTTTGAACTTTAGATTTTTGGAGGTTTTGATTCTGATTCCAGCTGTTACTAGGTCAGCATCTGTTTGGGGAAATGTTCCCTTGACTGTGTCTGAGCTGTTGAGTAGATTTGGATGTTTTTCGTCTTGCCTCTTCGTCTAATGATTTGAGCCCAGGGTCTCATTTCAGCTTTCCATCCCCTAACACTCTCACCCAAAACTGTCATCTCTGAATTTCCGCCTTGCCTTCAACTGCTATTACTGCTATCACAGGTCCCATACATTTTCTTTTCCTAAGAGGTCTTGGAGTAGTTTTCTCCTGATTCGGCTGTGTAATATTTTTGAATTCTTTTTTCTTTTGTTTGTTTCAATTGCAGCTACTAGATATAGTACTTTTTCCACTAATGGCCTACCTGTGTTTGCAAAATTCAAAGTTCAAGCTTTGCACACTCACATTCCTGGTGGATATATATTTTTTTTTGGCTTCCAAAATAGTTGTAATGTTACAAATTCTATGTTCTTATGTGCTTCTCCTTCATTTTTGAACTGCACTTTCAAGTCACTGACCTTCTCTTCTGCTTCCTTCACTTTTTGCACATCTTTTTCCCATTTATTCGCCAACCACCTGGACCGAGTCTCAAAAGAGCAACCCATCCATCAATCCTCCATTGTGGTAGTCTATCCACTGTATGTAATGTCTGTTTCTTCTTTTGCTTAGAGAGATAGGTTAGGAAAGCTAGCGCTGAGAGGAATTACTGGTGGATTTTATACACTCATGCACATTTAAATACCTTTGTTTTTCTTTTTTTTTTTTTGTTGTCAGTTTTTGATTTAAGGAGAAATATGCTTTTGCTTTTACCCTTTTTCTCTTTGCCTCGTCTCTTCCCATGCATTCCTCTCATGATTTTTATTTCTCTTATGTTCTCCAAATTGTTGGGCCTAATGGATTACCACTGTATATCTTCACCAACTGGTCCTCCACTCCCTTTTCTACTCATTTACCACCCAGTCTCTTTCTTCTCCCCCTCATCTTTCTTTCCCTAATTGTGGCCAGACCATATAAAATTCTAAATCACACTGTCCCTCTCGTAGCCTCCCTTACCTCCTCATCACCTTTTTGTTTTTTCTTTTCATTCCATTCTCCTCCACGGGCGCCCTTTCTTCCTTCCTCTCTCGCTGCCTCTCCCTATTTGTTGACAGTGCCGGTTTAGCTTTAATGGATCACCCATAGGTATCTCCTCTTAGCCTGCTTTCCCCATTTCCTCCTCCTCCACCGGCATAATCACGGCCTCCCCTAACTCTCTATCTTTTCCTCCCTCACCGTTGCCGTGGAAATACCTTTTCTTTATCCGGCCCTCTCTTGAGATTGTTCCCCATCCATCTTTTCCTCCCTCTGTCTCTCTCCACACTTGAATGTTGACATGAGAGGGTGAGTCTAATAGATCACTGTGAAGCATCTGCACCTGTGTTAAATCTCAGCGGTAACACATAATGTGTGTGCAGGTGTGTGTGTGTGTCTGCGTGTGCATGTGTGCATGTGTGCATGTGTGCATGTGTGCGCTCTGGAGAAGCCGATGCAAGCTTTTTGTTCAGCACATCTGTGACCTCCTTTAGTGCTGAGCAACTTCCTTTTTTGCCTCTCCTACATATCACCTGCTTCTACCTGCTTCCCCCTATTGTCCTGTTCTTTCTGCCACTCATAAGGTTACGTGTCTGAATGTGAACAGATTAGTTGCATTACTTCAGTTTTGAGGGATAACGCAGTAGTAAAAAGCACATGTATTAAATATTGCTAATAGACAAATAATTGTGAATTTATTCAAAGTACAATAATTAGAGAAATACTGGTAACATGCAAAATTCTGATGTATGATTTGCACGTCAAGCATCGTTTACTGAGTGTGTACCGTTTTGCACAAGAGCATTAGTTCATAGAGCGGCCTCTGTAGGCCTGTCCCAGTCACACTGGGTGTCCGCCTGTGTCCCAATTCTGTCTGTGAGGGACACCTTGGAGAGTACTCAGCTATTCCTCACACTAATGCACATGGAGTTATTTTTTTCCTCTCCTATATGTACTTTTCCTCAAAGCCCAAGTCCATGTATTTTCTAGTCTTAGAGCTCTTTTAAAAATGTAAACCAAGTTGTCTCTTTTTATGTACAATGCTTTGTAGAATTCTCAGACTGTGTATGATGTGATCACAAAATGATTGATGTGTGACTTTGACTAAAAAACAAAAAACAGGTTTAAATTTGGCTACAACCACTTTTGTCATAATCACCTCTCCCAGCACTCCTTTCATTGTTGTTATTCTTTGTCACAGCAGCGACTGTTCAACTAGAAAAAACAAAGTATAAAAACAAAATCATGGTAGATGTGTTTAAATGCAGTTGCATATTTTTGCTGGACTGATGTTAAAAAACAAACATTTTTTACACGTTGACTATTAAAACAATTGATCAAAACACTGTAGAAATCTATCATATCAAGTCTTTGCAGTAACCTTAAGGGTAAACCTGTGTAAACTGCCTTATTCATATATATATATATACCCCTAATTAATGTGTCTTTTGCTTACAGCATAGTAGAAAAATTACCAGGAGATAGAAATGTGTTCCTGTTTAATTTTTTTAACAGATTAAACAAAAACACAAAAACAAACAACAAAATAAACACAAATAATTTAAAACTGAATTTTATCAAAGGTGTCTTTCAGATCATCATGTGTGATGATCGCTGATGGCGACCCAGTTATGTCACTTTGGTTAATTGGGTCTTTGTGTCACTTGCCTGCATCTTCTTAATTAAGCTGTCAGAGCCTCTGAAATTCCATGTTGGCATGCATGTATACAGTACACGCCCACACACACACAGAGACACACACAAACATTTCACTTGCTTGCATGCCATGTAGCAATATAGTGACCTAATATTAACCTGCGCAATCTGGCCATTCCTGGCATGTATTGCACTGGTTTGTGACTGTAGTTAATTCCCCACAGAAGAACTGGACAGCAGGATTTTCCTAATCACCTCCCAAGTGTAGTTGGGATGTAGACACAATTACCAGGACACGTGGCCAATTATAACAATAACATGAAATGGGGCAGATATTCTGTAGGCGACAGATTGTAATATAATCAACATAATTCAGTGACAGTCACTGTCACTACAACATTTCTGGTATTGTGTTTGGCATCTTTATCTAGCACATTGTCTTTGACTGTTGGTGGGTTTGGTTATGTCTGCTTACTACACTTTTTTTCTCAAAAACAAAGTCTATATTTAAAAAACAAAACCTTAAAATTCATGTTTATTGGCATGTGTTGGTTATATATACATAGTATTATAGATTTGGCATGTCATTTTTATACTGTTAAAAATAAAAAGGTTTAAATTATTAGAAAACCATTGCATTCATTTTTATTTTCATTGGAAACAGAATTTGTTTCCTTTTTTTTCATAAGTATTTGGCTTAAAGTATCATATAAGATCTTTAGTTAATATTTGAAACCAAGATTAGCTTGTATGTTGAATTCTGAATGAATGAATGAACAGACCAACCAAGTGTGCTTTGTATCGACTGGAGACAAAACTGAAGACAGAGATGGTCCAGCAGAGTGCCCTTTTCAACAGAGTATTACAAACAATTGTTATATTTAAAGCTACATTCGTGTGTCCAATTACTTTTGGATATCTGAAAGTAGGTAATGTGTATAAAAATGGTTAGCGGCATAATTACAAAAAGCAGTCATTCTTCAGATACTTAAGGACTTAACTGCAGTGGAGATGGGAGCGAGGTCAGTTTGTCCAGACTTTTTATTGGCACCAAAATGTGGCCATTTGTATTTGTTAGAAAGTTACAAATTATCAGATAAAGCAAAGCCAATAAATTAAACAACAGAAGGAAAATGAACACAGACACACACACTGTCTGCTCTGTGCAAATTTGCTTAACCTTGATTGTCCAAATCAATGGCTACTACTTTTACACTTAAGTGGTAAAGTTAGAACGCTTAGATATATAACAGGTCGATTGCAAAGACTACTTAGATGTTCAGGAAGGAAAAAACAGTTTAATGTGAAAGCTTTCAAATGGAGAGCATAAAGCAAATGCATAGACTGAGTACTATATATATATATATGCAAACATATATGTTTGCACAAATGCCTGGTGTACCATATCAAACAATTTGTAGTGTTACTGTAAGCAGTGATCTCCAAATCAATTTGCAGATGTTCACATGCTGAATGATGGCCATGGATAGCAGCTTCAGCTATTGTCTACCTATGAGCACAGTGAGTGAACGCAAACTCCCAGGTGCATCATGGTAGTTTCATTTAATCCATTTAGACAGTGATTTCACTTGAAGTGCCATCTTTATTTGATTCTAAAGAAAACATTCCAGGACAAATTATTTTAGTCTTTTTTCCACTCCATGACTGTTACGCTTTTGTAATTGTTTGAAACAACAAAGTCTTTTTCTTCATCTTAACACAATGAGTTAATTGTTTTGTCTAATATCAAAACACACACACACACACACACACACACACACACACTTAGACTCACACTCACAGACAGTCTTCACCATATTCAAGCGCGCTGTTGGATTAAATTTCTATTAGCTTTCCTCGATTGAGTTTGAAGATTGTTGATTAGCCAGTAATAGCCTTTGTTACTGCACTAATGAATAGCTTGATTACTATTCTACTAAGCTACACATCAGGACCCAGGTTGGCGCTTGTGTAGGTGTGTGTGGCATCTGCTGGTATTATCGTCTGATAAACACACACAGACAGTTATAGCTAATTGTCTGGGTTTGTGTCAAGAAAGCTTATGGCAGCAGGAGAGAAAGATAGATGGTCTGCTTTGCCAGCACACATCTCTCATTGTCTCTCTCTCTGCTGTATCCCTCACTTCATCTGTGTCTTTGCCTCTCAATATGTGTCGTCACACCTGCTCTTTTTTTCTCCTTCCTACTGTCACTCTGTTGTCTTATTCTTCATTCCTGCTTCCCTTCCCTCCACCTCTGTCTTCCCTGACCCTCTTTCATTTGCACTCTTTTTCTTTCTTTCCTTCGTTCTTAGATGTCCTCCTTTCCTCTCTTGTTTATTTCCACTGATTAGAGCGACTGGGCTCTTGAGGACTAAGTTGGCGTGCGTGTGGCTTTGTTAAATGTCTGTGAGAGCATATGGGCATATGTGAGTGTTTGATAATGGAAACAGGCATGGTAATTACAGAGATGGCTCTATAGATGCCAAACAGAGCCAGTAATAATGAGTGTGGCACATCTGGTTGTAATGTGTCAGTGTGTCTATCTGAGTGTGTGTACTGGCTGGGGGTTGAGTGGGAAAGGGCAGTGTCATGGTCCTGGGCCATGTTGGCCCAGTGTTCTTAGTTTCCTTGTATGTTTGTATTTTATTCCATGCTTCCCCTGCCCATTATGTCTAAGTTCTCCCCGTGCTCTCTCTTCCCCCTGTGTGCCCTCTATGTATTTATGAGCCCTCGTCCCCTTTCGTGTTTATTCCATGTCTCCCCTGCCTGTTACGTTGGTGTTCTACTCGTGCTCTCTCTCCTCCTGTACTTCCTGTTTCACCTCTCCCGTCAGTGTTCAGTTCACCCCGCCCTGTCTCGTTATGATTATCAGTGTCACCTGTGTTCCCCGTGTGTTCCCACTTCCCTCGTTAACCCTCTGTGTATTTCTGTCTGCGTCTCCCTCTGTTCAGTGTGACGTCGTCCCTCATGTTGTGTGGATCTCCCTGTGTCTCTCTGCGTATGTTAGTTTACTTTTCCCAGTTTAGTTTTGTATTTCCTATGTTCTGCCATTCCAGCATTAAAGCTGTGATTTTGAGTTCATCCCCGTGTCTGTGAGTTTTGCGTTTGGGTCCTCCTCCTGCCTGCCACACAGCCGAGCCTTGACAGTACGACGTCACCACAACATGGACCCAGCAGACTTACCCGGGGAGAGCGATCTGATACGTGTCCAACGCCTAGTCGAGTGGATAACCCACACTTCCAATACAAGGGCAAAGATTGTGGGGATAAATGCTATCGAAGCAATCCTCAAAGGAAATTCTCATCTCCGCCAGGTCAGAGGATGTTTGGACTTATTGGCCAATTTGAATGAAGCCCGGGAGGCGGCGCGAACTCGGGAAATATCAGACTTGGCCCAGCAGCAACAGACAACAGCCACCCTGGAGCAGCCGCGTCAGTTTCACCGGCCGGATGTGGTTTTTCCCGGCCCTTTGGAGCCATCTGCGGGGAAAAAACGGCATTCACGCCGCCGACGCGCCACCCCACAGCCGGACATTCGGCCTTCTAATTCACCTGCTGTGCTACCAGAAGCTCAGTCGGCTCCCTCGCAGCTACTTCCAGCTCAGTCGGCTCCCTCGCAGCTACTTCCAGCTCGGTCAGCTCCCTCGCAGCCCTTCCCAGCTCAGTCAGCTCCCTCGCAGCCCTTCCCAGCTCAGTCAGCTCCCTCGCAGCCCTTCCCAGCTCAGTCAGCTCCCTCGCAGCCCTTCACAGCTCCGTTAGCTCCCTCGCAGCCCTTCACAGCTCCGTTAGCTCCCTCGCAGCCCTTCACAGCTCCGTTAGCTCCCTCGCAGCCACCCTCAGTTCAGTCTCCTGTGTCCCCGCTAGCTCAGCCATTAACTCCACCACAAGCTCCATTTTCACCTCTACCATCGCTTCAGTCATCAGTTCGGTCTGCCACTCAGTCGCCCTTAGCTCCATCATCCACACTACCACCTGTTTCTCTTCCACCACAACCGTCACTACACCCAGCCACTCAGGCTGCTACTCAGTCAGTCATTCAACCCATAGCCCTGCCGTTACTATACCCTGTAGCTGAGCCACTAGCCGCCCGACTCACAGCCACTTCAGCCACTCCTCCACCCGTCACACCTCCACTACAACCATCACTGCAGTCTCTAGCGCAGTCACCTGCAGCTCTGCTTTCCCCAGTGCAGTCTCCAGTGTCCCCAGTGCAGTCTCCAGTGTCCCCAGTGCAGTCTCCAGTGTCCCCAGTGCAGTCTCCAGTGTCCCCAGTGCAGTCTCCAGTGTCCCCAGTGCAGTCTCCAGTGTCCCCAGTGCAGCCTCCTTTAGTACAGTCATCCACTCAATCACCAGCTCCACTTTCCCCTCAACTACCACTACCACCTCTAGCTCAGTCTCCTGTGCACTCACCTCTGGTTCATTCTCCTGTGAAGTCATCTACTCCTACTCCACTCTCACCACCACCGTTACTACAGACATCAGTTCAGTCCCCTGTGCAGTCGTTTACTTCTCCACCGTCAGCAGCTCAGGTCCCCGTGTGTCCAGCAGCTCAGGTCCCCGTGTGTCCAGCAGCTCAGGTCCCCGTGTGTCCAGCAGCTCAGGCCCCCGTGTGTCCAGCAGCTCAGGCCCCCGTGTGTCCAGCAGCTCAGGCCCCCGTGTGTCCAGCAGCTCAGCTCGCACCTGAACCATTGGCCCAGTCCCCGACAGCAATACGGTCTTCTGTTCGGCTTAACATTCAGCCAGGGGTCCCAAACCTCTCTGGCTCTACATCAGCTCCTGCTGGAAGCTCGGATGAGCTCATCCAGGACTCCGCGGCTCCCACGCCGCCATCTACCTCGTCCGCTGGGGGTTCCAGTGAGCCCGGCCAGCACCTCCTCGTCTCCGCTGGAGGGTCCGAGGGGCCCGTCCAGCCTCCTGTCTCCGCTGGAGGGTCCGAGGGGCCCGTTCAGCCTCCTGTCTCCGCTGGAGGGTCCGAGTGGCCCGTTCAGCCTCCTGTCTCCGCTGGAGGGTCCGAGGGGCCCGTTCAGCCTCCTGTCTCCGCTGGAGGGTCCGAGGGGCCCGTTCAGCCTCCTGTCTCCGCTGGAGGGTCCGAGGGGCCCGTTCAGCCTCCTGTCTCCGCTGGAGGGTCCGAGGGGCCCGTTCAGCCTCACGCCGCATCAGCTGGAGGGCCCGAGGAGCCTGTCCAGCCGCCATCTGCGACCGCCTCGTCGTCGCCTGGTCCAGCTGCATCCGAGTCCGCCTCGTCGTCGCCTGGTCCAGCTGCATCCGAGTCTTCGTCATCGCCTGGGCCAGCCTCTGCTTCAGCGTCGCCTGGGCCAGCCTCTGCTTCTGCTACGCCTGGTCCAGCTTTGGCTTCTACTCCTCCCGGTCCAGCTCCGGCCTGTGCTTCGTCTGCTGCAGCTCCGGCCTGTGCTTCGTCTGCTGCAGCTCCGGCCTGTGCTTCGTCTGCTGCAGCTCCGGCCTGTGCTTCGTCTGCTGCAGCCTCAGAGCCTTCATCCTCTGCAGCCTCAGAGCCTTCATCCTCTGCAGCCTCAGAGCCTTCATCCTCTGCAGCCTCAGAGCCTTCATCCTCTGCAGCCTCAGAGCCTTCATCCTCTGCAGCCTCAGAGCCTTCATCCTCGCCCGGTCCGGCCTCTGCATCAGCTGCTCCTGCTCCGCCTGGTCCAGCTCCGGGCCCAGCCTCAGAGTCTTCGTCCTCGTCTGGCCCGGCCTCCGAGTCTTCGTCCTCGTCTGGCCCGGCCTCAGAGTCTTCGTCCTCGTCTGGACCTGCCTCCGAGTCTTCGTCCTCGTCTGGTCCTGCCTCCGAGTCTTCGTCCTCGTCTGGCCCTGCCTCCGAGTCTTCGTCCTCGTCTGGCCCAGCCTCCTCAGAGCCTTCGTCCGCTGCAGCCTCCTCAGAGCCTTCGTCCGCTGCAGCCTCAGCCTGTGCTTCGCCTGGTCCCGTCTCGACAGGTCCTGTGCCCACCGGGCCTCGGCCAGTACGCCTGACACTGGAGAGCCGCCGCCGCTGCCTTCCGCGCGGCCGGGCCCCTGAACTGCTCCGTCGTCTCCTTCACCGCCGCCGTTGCCTCGCGCACGGCCGGCCTCCTGAACTGTTTCCACGTCGCCGCCGTTGCCTCGCGCACGGCCGGCCTCCTGAACTGTTTCCACGTCGCCGCCGTTGCCTCGCGCACGGCCGGCCTCCTGAACTGTTTCCACGTCTCCGCCGTTGCCTTCCGCATGGTCGGCCCCCTGAACTGCTCTGTGTTTGGGTTATTTTCTTGGGCTCCGGTGTTTGCTGTGCTCTTTTGTTTTCTGTTCCGGGCCCTCCGTCCTGGGCCCCCGCCGCCCGCCCTGGGTTGTTTTCTGTTTGGTTTTGTTTTTCGGTGTTTGGGCTGTCTGGAGCCAGCCCTTGAGGGGGGGGTACTGTCATGGTCCTGGGCCATGTTGGCCCAGTGTTCTTAGTTTCCTTGTATGTTTGTATTTTATTCCATGCTTCCCCTGCCCATTATGTCTAAGTTCTCCCCGTGCTCTCTCTTCCCCCTGTGTGCCCTCTATGTATTTATGAGCCCTCGTCCCCTTTCGTGTTTATTCCATGTCTCCCCTGCCTGTTACGTTGGTGTTCTACTCGTGCTCTCTCTCCTCCTGTACTTCCTGTTTCACCTCTCCCGTCAGTGTTCAGTTCACCCCGCCCTGTCTCGTTATGATTATCAGTGTCACCTGTGTTCCCCGTGTGTTCCCACTTCCCTCGTTAACCCTCTGTGTATTTCTGTCTGCGTCTCCCTCTGTTCAGTGTGACGTCGTCCCTCATGTTGTGTGGATCTCCCTGTGTCTCTCTGCGTATGTTAGTTTACTTTTCCCAGTTTAGTTTTGTATTTCCTATGTTCTGCCATTCCAGCATTAAAGCTGTGATTTTGAGTTCATCCCCGTGTCTGTGAGTTTTGCGTTTGGGTCCTCCTCCTGCCTGCCACACAGCCGAGCCTTGACAGGCAGTCAGACAGCTGGAGTTATATATGCTTCACCAAAGATACAAATAAGCATTTTTTGCGACAGGCATACCTTTCAAATGTCACCAAGGCATCGCGCAGACATGCCTTGATGACATTTGAAAGAGAGAGAGAGAGTGATTAAAGGTCATACAAGTTCCTTATAAAAGCAGCAAGTACTCAGCATCTATAGGAACTGGGTATGTTAGTGTACTTTCAGATTCCAGCCTTGGACACGAAGTCATACCAGTATTTATGTCACATCAAATCCTATTCTGAAATTACACATACCACATACAATACAAAACTTAACATAGCTTCTGGCTCTGTAAAGTGTAGCGAATGCGTACCTTAAACTTGCATTCTTGTTAAAGGTCATCGGAGGGGCATAGCTGTGGTTGCCAAAAATATTTTAAAAGTCTTGTACAAGCTAATTGGAAAACGGCCCTTGCTCTACCTTTATAAGTGCATTGTTGCCTAGTTTATGGTCTCTTTCACGATGTTGGGGCATATATTTTGATTGTTCCGAATGTCAGTTCAGTTCGATTTGATTTATTTATAAAGCATCAAATCACAACAATAGTCACCTCAAGGCAATTTATATTGTAAGGTAAAGTCTTCACAATAATGGAGAGGAAACCCCAACAATCAGATGGCCCTTATGGGCAAGCACTTGGCGACAGTAGAAAGGAAAAACTCCCTTTTAACAGGAAAGAACCTCCAGCAGAACCAGGGTCATGGAGGGGCGACCATGTGCTATGAACCACTGGGAGGGAGTGGAGGGAGACGGGACAAAAGACACACCGTGGACAAATTTAATAATGTCTAATGATTAAATGCAGCGTGATGTATAAACACATAGTGAGCTGGAAAAATAAATGAGTGAAGAAGAAATACTCATTGCATCATGGGAAGCCCCCCAGCACTCTAGGCCTATTGTAGAATATCTAAAGGAGGATTCAGCTGATCCAGACTATCTAGAAAGTAGAAGCCAAACTGGGAGCTTTGTCCACAGAAGATTGGCCTGACAGCTGAAGGCTCTGCCTCCCATTTTACTTTTAAGTACTCAAATAAACCAGCAGTCTAAGAGTGAAGTGCTCTGTTGGGGTGATGTAGTACTATGAGGTCTTTAAGATTAGATGGAGCCTAATTATTTAAAGCCTTTTATGTGAGTAAAAAGATTATAAATTCAATTCTGGATTTAACAGGGAGCCAGTCAAGAGAAGCAAGTATGGGAGAAATCTGCTGTCTCTTTGTAGTCCCTGTCAGTACTCTCGCTGCAGCATTTTTGGATCAACTTAAGGCTTTTCAGGGAGTTTTTAGAACAAACTGGTAATAATGAATTACAGTAGTCCAGCCTAGAAGTAATAAATGCATAAACTATTTTTTCATCATCACTCCGAGACGTGATGTTCCTAATTTTAGAGATATTGTGCCAAAGTATTATCCGTGATATGCTCTTTAGCTAATGACTTGAGATTGTCAGGAACATGCAGTTTCACTTTCATACGGATATGTTAATACATGGTAATGCAAATGCACAGCAAAGACACTGTGGATAATGTCTACAGAAACCAAGAAATAAAGCTATTTCAGGCCATTCACCAATAGACTGTTTTTGGCAGCATTTTTTTTCACTTACAAATATCACTTACCTTTAGTAGAAAATAAATCATCCCTTGTGTTTTTGATTAAGTACAAACTGGAGGCACTTGGTTAATATCAAAATCATCTGACCATAACTAAAATTATCATCTTTCCTAGACTAAAGTAATTTAGTCCACACATAGTATACAGTTTCCAAATCACATACATCTGTGTCCTGCACTTAAATAGACAAAACCAAAGCACAACATATGATATCAAATGTTCTCACTTGGAATAATCCTGCCTGGAATCCACTGTGAATATCGTTGCTGTGTGGGAAGAAACTGGAACAACTGAAGGAAACTCTTGCAGATGCGGGGAGAACATGTAAGCTTGAGGTGACAGGGCTAAACTCTGAAGAGCAATCTTCATGAATGTCTCTTTACTGTCTCTTTCCACTGACACCCAACACCCCAGTGGAAATGAAGCCTCCTGGAACAGGTGTAGTGTGGGTTTGGATTGTTAAAACATGGAAATCGAATGCATATTTAGTTCCCACCCACACATAGGTAGGGTAATCACTATTAGAGCTCTTTAACCCACTCACATAAGGACCCAGATAATATAAGTAATCAAGGGGATAATCCTCAGCGATGAACATACATATTAACACTTCGGCATTTCACAGACACATCCAAACACACACACACACACACGGGCTCACACATGCACGGCGTACAGCTTGATTTCCGTGATTTGACTGCAGAATCAGGTTGTAATTTAACTAGCCAATTTTGTATTCTGTCATACTCTCATTGTGCTTATTGTGCATAGATGTGTTTTTGGCTGCTCCTATTTTGAAAAATTAATGTTGTGATTCAGTGGCAGATTCTACCCATAGACCTTGTATCACTAAGCTGTTATCAGCTCCCTTATGAGACTCTTTGTAGTGGCTCTACAAAGCATGTCATATTTTAGCATTTGCCATAGATACTCTTTGTTTTGTTATCTTACTTCTTGCTCTGTGGTCTGCCATTTATTTTGCTTTTGTAAGATTTATACTGTTTCTTTTTGTGACACAATATGACTATGATGTTCCTGCTTTGCTTTTCAAAACATGCTGCACTACAGTGTAACAAAAGGCAATATATATCTCTCTCCCTTTATGCCTTGGCCTACTTTTATCTTTCATAGCATACAGGCACGTCTTTGTTCCACTGCCAAAGAAAGATGCATATCTTAATAGATTGTCATTAAATGCAATGCATTTACCTTTTCTCCTGTTTTGATTTGTTTTTAAGTTAGAAAACAGCTGAAAGTATTTGCATATTTAGATATGCTCACTCCCCAGTACAGCAATATCTATCACCACAAGTGGGTGCGTTAGTGAGAGCCAGGGAAATGCAAACCTGCTTTTATCTGGTAGTCTTGCTCACAGTGTATACCTGTAGCCAAACCAATGTCAGTCTTTAGCTCCAAACGGCAAGAAAACAGGAACAAAGTGAGTGTGTAATTGTTCAGACAAAGCCTTTATCCTTTCAACGAAGAAGCCCTTTTGATTTCTTTGTCTAAAGAAAAAAGAATGGACTCTTGCTGAACTTTTTTTTCTTTTAATCCTGTTACAGTTGAAACGGAGGGCATTGTTACAGCTTGTGTTTGCAAGCGTATCAAACGGTGCCTTCTGACACACTCAGGTTGTGTTTGTGATCACACTCAGAAACACTGGAAATATTTTCACACTTGCATGTATAATCACACATTTCATGTTTATGCTGATAAAAAAAACTTGTGTAAAAAAAGCCAAAATGTAACTCACAGGTAACTTTGCAGCTGGGCTTATTACATATGTATTTTGTAGGAGTTTCACTTTATGACCATAAAAATATGGGACAAAAACACTTAAAAGAACCAGAGAAAAGTGATTTTACTAAGCTTTGCAGCAAACACTTTATTGAACTGAATTAAAAAAAAAAAAGAAAAATCTTATTTTGCGCCTGAAATGGTTATAATAGCTGTCACTAGGCAGGTTCATTTATTTGGAATAAGAAGGGGAGAGTTTTATCAGTGTGAGTGCATACTTGGTGTGACTGGTTTTCTCAAAGCTGTAAACAAGGTGCCAAAACATTGGTTGTATCCTGTTAGTCTTACTGGTGCTCAGTAATACTGTTTTTTTGTTTTGTTGTTTTTTGGGGGGGGTTTTGAGGGCAAAATCTAGATGAACTCCAGCTGGAGCATCGGGGAGAGAAGAATCTCAATATAAAACACATTCAAGGATGCATATTTTTTGTCCCTTTTTACAGTGGGCTGATTGATTTGCTAGTTTTTAGTCACACTTCTACACAGAAAGGTGCCTCAAGGGTTGTTTGAACCTTTTCTCTGCAGTGACCACACAGACCACTTTAATTTCCTTCTCTAGTGTCGGACCAGTAACATCATACTGAAATGTTTGTCAAAATGCAGCTATTGCTATGACTGAGTGTCTAAAGTGTTGCATGAGTGCATGAATCTTACAATGTTGACTTGCATATCTCCAGCCTCACACTGTACATCGCAGTAACATTAACGCATGGGCGTGCGAGCTTAGAGCTAAATAATGTTTTTGTATTCTTCTACACATCAGTATTGATCCCACAGATTTATAGACACACCATCCAGCAGAATTCCTAACAGAAGACTTTGTCTATAAATAAAATAAATGTATCAATTCTCATTTATTTAAATTGCCATGCTCTTAAAGCCTGCACTGTAACATTTTTGTTAGTAGATTACTCGCTCTCTCACCTTGTCTGCTCTTTCAAATTAGTATATGTATATGTTAGGGGTGCAACGATACACAAAATTCACGGTTCGGTTCGGTTCGATACTTTGGTGTCACGGTTCGATATTTTTTCGATACAAAATAAAATGTTCATGCCTTTTTAATTTGTCATTTATTAAAATTATAAATATATATTTTAACTCAAAAGTACAGTTTTTAAATTTAACCCTAACCCTTGTGCGTGTTTTTTATTTTGACAGCGAATGCGCACCTGCGGACCACTTATGTGCAGCCCTGGTTATTTAGCTCATCATATCGCAGCCACAGAAATTATTTTGGCCATGAAACCATAAAGCTGCACTTTCTTTTTGCCTTATAGTCTCATTTGTCATAACTTCTCCGTTTTTTGGTAAGCTTTTCTTTGGCTGTCACTTCTTCACCCTGACCTGTCTTATTTGGCTCAGCAGAACTAAAATATATATACTGCTGCTTTTACACACGCACTCACATAAGCTCAGCGATTCTCTGCGCGATCAACCTCTCACATTTTTAAGCTTGCTGCGGGAGATTTCACTTGTCATGTTTGCATAGTAAGCTAACGATTAATAAGACAATGTCAGAGGAATTGGTGCGCAAATTATCATCACTCACCAATCAGTGCTGTCGCTCTCTATACACAGTTCGCACGATTGCAAAGTGAAAGCAAAAAAACAAGCGCAAATTCAAACGCGATTTCAATATGTCACATATTGACAGTGGCTCACCGATGCCAATGACATAATTACCCAGCTACATTTCCGAAAGAATGCAAAAGCATTGACATATATTTTTCCTTCCTACAATAGCCGGACGGGCAGGGAAGAGATAGATTTTGGTAGCCCGACTGGAAAAATCGCTAGCCCCAGGACATCGGGCTAGCGATTTTGCGAGCCCTGTATCTGATTGAGGAATCACTCATCTTTGGAAAAGAGAGTTTATTACAGAGAAATGGCTCTTTCCAAAATAAAAGCTATACTATCCGCTTCTTCTGGGCTATATTCTCAGCAGCATATTAAACATATCAGGTCCCCATAAGGAGAATCATGTGCTAACGGCTGTCTAAATGACTCGGGTAAAGTTTGTAGCATGCATGCTTGTTGTTTTTGTCTTTGCACTAGGATGATGTCGGCGTAAATGTGCAGTCATATTCATTGTGTTCCCACTAGTGCTTTCAGGTTAACCTCGTTAAAATGACCTTAACCCCACAACACGGCAAATCTCCGTTAACGAGCTACCCCTGATAGCCCCGTGCATGGGGCTAGACGGCCAACACGTTAACGAGCTAACTGCGCTAACACACTAGCTCCCACCCATGTAATTGAGCATTGCGTGGCACATCCAACATACTGTTTTACTTTAGTCCATGACGCGCTTACCTTCAGGGTCATACGTCACATGAAAACCAAAATAATTCCAAATGCCAGATCTGAATGAGGGTGGGAGAGGTTCAATTTGCCATGTTGCAACGAGAGCTTAACTTCTGTCTCGCTAGCTTGCCCTGCGCTCTTCCTTCTGACTATGCTGTCTGTGTGGAGCGCTCAGTGGATCTGCGCTCGACAGTGCAGCCTAGGCGGAGTAGTCGAACGCAGATTCACTGAGCACTCCACACAGACAGCATCGTCAGAAGAAAAGTTGATAAAATAAATTACAAATGTTGTATTGTTCGATACATATGCGTACCGAACCGAAAGCACTGTATCGAACGGTTCAATATCGATACGAATATCGTTGCACCCCTAGTATATGTATATGTAAGCTAATTTGCACTCTTCTTGGCAGAATGCTGGTCATCACTGGAACAAACTATCTGCGTCTTTGTTTATAAATCAGTGCGCTGTGCACTCCCATCAGCGCTTTTTTGTGATCTCATCACACCAATCTGCCTCATTTAGTGAATTTGGCCATAATAGTTGGGATTAGGTAAGTAGCATTCATGGTTAGAGTAGGAAATAATCAATGTAAGTCAATACAATGCCCTCTTATGTGACAGAAACACCACTTTGTGTGCATGTGCACGCATGCGATTGTGTGGGAGAGAGATGAGGGTCTTTAAAGTTTTGCTCGATTGGATGTGTGCGCGGGGGAGCACGGGGGGCTGGGGGGGACGAGATAAGAAGAGAAGGCTTGAGTGAAAATTGGGGAAAAAGAAAGTTTAAAAATGAGGTGTCAATTCTAGTGTTTCATCTGGGCAAGATAAAAGAACAAAGAGAAATCAGTTTAATGTTAACTTTGACGCTCGGAACCTTTGATTCACTCACAATAATTACACTGAGACAGGTAAGCGTGCATAAACACATACTTGCACAGGCCTTGAGATTTTGCTAATCTATTTAAACACTTCGGCGTACACTATTCAGTTCAATTCATAAAATTGAGATATTAACTCAGTCTTGCAGCCACATACATTATAGAACACTTTGTGCACAAATGTAGCTGTGCTCACAGTATGAGGTCAGGAACCAAAGAGCTGCATTTACTTCTCTGCACATTAGCATAATGAACATCCGTTAAGAGATTTTGTTGAACACTAGACAGCCCTGCTAAAATATGATTACAATGTTGTGCAACAACAGATGTCAGATTATAAAACATGATAAAATAAAAAAAAATATGACCAAGGAAAAACACAATTTTTTTTTTCCCCCTAACTACTTGTGGTGTGGTTGCTAAAATATTCATGACATTTAAAACATTGTCAGGTACTTAACAACAGTGGCTGTGCAAGGAGGGCTAAAAATGTATTTAAAATGTGAGAGAAATTAGCAGGCAGTTTTGACATCCTGTTTTATACTGGCTTAACAACACAAGAATGATTAAAGGCCACAAACGCGTCTAGGTTGTCCATCCATGTATAAAAAAAATTGCTTGGTCTTTCAGACCATCCAAAGAAAAATTAACATTAGACATGAATTCTGCCAGGCATCAGTTCATGCCCTAAGGATGAAGCCCACTTGGGTCATGCAGCAAGACAGTGATCCTAAACACACCAGCAAGTCCACCTCTGAACAACTCAAAAACTCTCCAGTCTGACCAAATTAAAGCAATTCCTGCACAGAGAAGGAGTAAAAGACTATCAGCTATCACAAAGACTTAATTGCAGTTGTTGTTGCCATTACTTTTTCACGCATGACTAGGAAGGTTTGAACAGCATTTTGCATTTACTCGGCGTTTCCTCATCTGATATTAAAGTTTGCTTTTTGACTGAAAACTTTTAATTAATACCAATATGGAAAAACTAAGAATCGGGAAAGGAACAAATACGTTTTCTCAGAACTATATCCATATATTTGAATTGTTCTACCACTCTTCTTCCAGTAACTTAAGCTCCACATTCAGTTAACCTGGGCGACCTTCTATTTGTAACTTGTTAGTTCTGGAGTTCTGTGCATGATGAGTAAAAACAAGAAAACCTTATTGTTAATAGTACGTGTTTTCTGGCATTGCACCGTTTGCCTTAAAGCTGAGGAGATGTTAGCATTTTTATTAAGCATCTATATTTGTTATCCTCTGATATACTCTGTATACATCTCCCTGTCCATAGATGCAGAGTGCTCGCTTACTCAGTGCAAAGTTTAATGGAACACAATCACCAAAAACCTCTGCAGGTCTAGCTGTCACTGTACTGTTGCCTTAAATGTTTTATTTCATTATGAATTTCCTCTACTTGTATTTTATATAAATATAACTTAATGTAAAAGAAAAGGTCACTATAAACAGCATTCAGCATTCCACTGCTTTTTTTCTGTCTATATTTAATTTGTCCATTTCTCTTGTTTTACCGGCTGCACTGAAATTGTAGCAAGCTAGAGTGAGAGAGCCTGTTTGTACGGGTTGTGAGCTTTAGTGTTACAATGCACTGAAAGCCACCGTGGACTTTGACGACGCCTGAAGACTGACGCGTGTTAGACTGATGTGTGCTCTGTTGGCTTCAGACAAAGAGACCACATGTGGTGGCTATTCTACCACTGCCACTGCATCATTAGCCACAGCTGGTGTAAGACTGTGTGCATGTGTGTGAATTGCAAAGGGTGGCTGATTGGATCAAACCAACCTCAAGGGAGAATGTGTATTTGTTATTTTAACTCTCGCCCCCACGTCACCTGTCTCTCTTGGTTTACCCACACGCATTCACATGCTTCCGCTCCTATTCTGTTTCTTTTCTATAAAGTGTGTGCATGTTAGATTAACATGAATGCAAGAGGAAAAAAGAAAAATTTAATTTAAAAAAAACATTCCATTGGATCATCTGGGAAATTTCAGCGTAGCAGTAAATTATAAGTATTACATGAGCATCCAAAGCACCACGAGAGACTATTTTTGTAATACAGTGAACAAGAGACTAGTTTTACCAAAAACAGTGTTACATTTGTTTGCTTAATGCCATATTTTATTCATTTTAAGCGTCCACGCTGTCTAATGGCATGTGTTGGTGATGGCTAATTTGTTGATCCAGGTTTTCAAACTCATTTCCACACACAACCCAGTATGATCTCAAGTGGGCCAGACCAGCAAAATCACTGCATAATATCCTACAAAAAGAAATGCTTCCCTTTCTTTTACTGTGCAGAAAACATTGATGAACAGCTTGACATGTCTTGAGAAAATAAATGTCTTTCAGACAATTTATTTTTCCCCACGTTTAATAAATCTGTCATTATAAAGAAACGCTGCTGTCTTAACTTAAAAAAACACATTAGTGGGACTTTTGGCACCGCTGTCTTACTTCAGTGTGGTATGGCAGGGCACGGGCAATTTCTTTGTCAGGAAAAAACTGACACTGATTCAAAACTGTGGCTCAGATGAAATTACCACTGTCACAGCACGCTCCATTCATAATGGCATTACAACAGAATTTTTCCTAGTGCAGGATACAAAGAAAATATAAATATATAAAAGAATTCGTGTTTGGACCATTTACTGGAATAGTTCTGCATATTATACACATGTATGTATATGTATATACATGTTCTACAGTAGATCATAACTATTTTACTTAACTATTTCATGATTTGGTTTGTATTGCATTACATTAAGTCTATTGAATAATTTGCATCTCTTGTGGCAATGCTTCAAAATAAGTCATAGTCAAATCATTGCTTCCTGTGACCACAGCACTTCTTATATCATAAATAAAAAGAGATCCAAATAGTCTGTTTTATGCTGCAAATGTAATTTCTATTGGTTTTTTCCTTTGCGCAGAAAAGAACACATTGTTTTATACCTTTACAGTATGAGGATAAGCTTATCGTCTGACTGTAAATAAATGTTTTTGTTCCTTTGGCTTAGTCTTTTTCTCTGTATAACCTTTATGTTGTAATGGAAGCTGAAAGGTCACACAGCATCTCACTTAAGATTGAGAATTCACAGCTACATTGCACCCCATGACCAAAGAGTACTACTGAATCTGATTCAGAACTGGGTGGAAAAACTGAGAATAACAGTGGAGAGTGAGTAAACGGCAAACTGAAGAATAACAATGAATTTCCTCTTTTCTGCATCTGAGATATCCATTTCCTAATGAGAAGGGAGGAGGAAATTAAACAACATGAATTAAACAACACAGCTTGGACATTTATGTGCCTGCCATAAAGCTTGGACAGGCTGAATTTATGAGGGTTTGGTCCAGTAAATACAGCACTCGGGAAATCTGATTAGGCTCATAAATAGAATAGTTTCCCGCTGTCCTACCCTTCACCCAAAGTACCTTTCGAAAGCATATGTTTGGGCATTTTCCTTTCCTTTACAGCCACCCAAGGGTTCCTTGTTGTCAAGGGCCCACTGTAAGTGAGGGTCATTCAGATTTCAAGTGTTTAATTCCTGTGACTTGGTGCGTGAGCAGCTTCCTGGTATTTCATTATGCACAATCAGTCTTATTATTGTTTCCTGCCTCATAAAACACATTAATTTGCTTGTAAATTTGTAATCTGTAATCTCAAGGATTTATTCATGAGAGCGGTTTGGGTTACTTACAGTACAAGATGAAGCATGAGAGATCATAAGACAGATTAGGGAGCCGCTAATGGGCGTCCTGTCCTTCAGCTGCTTATTTATTTATTTATTTCCTTTGACTATTGAATATGGCATGTTCTCAAAGCTTTTCCTCATTGAACCATCAAAAAAGATGACAGCAGCACGCTTTCTAAGTCCTACATCACTCCTAAAAGTTTCTAAAAACAAGATTAAACCCAAGAAAGCTTTAATATTTGTATTCTTATTTTATCCTCTGGATCAGTTATGAAAAGAAGATTTGAACCTAATATTATAATTTCCTCTACAGGGAGTATGTGTTGCAAAAAAGGCGTCGCTATAACTTACTAGATATCTTGTCAAATTTAAATTGTTTCACTTCATGGCAGTAATAAACTAGTCCTCTGTAAAACGTCTCTTTGCCTATCATTGGTGTAGAAAAGACATTGTCCTCACCTCCATTTACCCTCTGAATGTCCCCTAGGTGGAGTGGTTAAAGAATGAAGAGGTAATCGACCCGGCGGAGGACAGAAACTTCTATATCACTATTGACCACAACCTGATCATCAAGCAGGCGCGTCTCTCTGACACAGCCAACTACACGTGTGTGGCCAAGAATATAGTGGCCAAAAGACGAAGCACTACAGCCACCGTTATTGTTTATGGTAAGTTTGTCGGTATGTCTTTCTGTGTGTGTAGGTGTGTGTGTGTGTGTGTGTGGCTACAAAAGCTGTAACAATAGGATTTGGCTTATACATATTTTTAATGTGTGCTCTAAACTTTTTCATTTCTGATGTTAGAAATATAATGATATGACACCTTTTTTAATGCTTTCTTCAGTTATATCGAGTCTCTGATCAGCGAAGCCAGCCCCCATCTGCCATGTGAAATTAGCTCTACTGCCGTGCCAACACTTCCTCTTCGCGATTGTCTTGATATTCTCACCTCACCCTTGACCTCACCCAATTAAAGCCCTCCAATCCTGCCTTTAGTTCTAAATTAGAACATGTGGGCTTTCCACATGTTCCCACTTTCTGCCAAGATTCCCAGCTCTGCATAGATAAAGCAGCATATGGCATAATAATAGCTGTGAAAATCAACAACAAAAAACATCTTTAAATAGCTCGCTAAACTTCTGGTTCTCTTCTAGTGTTGCTTTGTCTAGAAGCTGAGAGGAAAGAGTTTGTTTGGTGGAGGCCCATGCCTCATACAACTTAATTTTTCTCCCCCTCTCCCCCCCCCCCCCCCCCCCCCCCCCCACACTCTCTCTCTCTCTCTCTCTCTCTCGCTCTCACACACACACACACACACACACACACACACACACACACGCAGTGTCTCTCTCAAAATATAACACTGACTCCATTCACCAGCAGGACTGTTTCAATCAAAATAACTGAGCGTGTGTGCCTGTTCGATACAGACAGCAAGAGATGGAGTGGTTTGACACTGATGTATCCTTACAAAAATAGATTGTTCAATCTGTGGTTCAATCTTCTCGGCTCCACTAGGGCCTGGCTGACACTGTTGACAAGGTGAAACAGTAGTGGAAAAAACACAGGAGGGGGGAAAAAATGAAGCAACTATAGAAAGAAGGGCGAGAGGTAAGGTGAGGTAGGGGAGAACAGCGGAAGACAACAACTGAGTGAGGAAGAAAAAAGCCTAAAAGCTGAAGGAAATGCATGACAAAAGTGTCTGTGTGTGAATTTACTGGTTACTTTCTGATGATACATTTCTAATTAGGTCTTAGGCAAGGAGTGGGCACTGTCCACTGGGCTGAGACAGA